>NW_020651304.1:2986648-3333815 GCF_003573695.1 Papaver somniferum | reverse complement strand
CTGTGTTGCTAGGCAAGCTTCCTCAACACATATTCCTCTTGGTGTTGAGACGTGCAAATTTCTCAACACCACTACTGTGTTGCTAGGCATGCTCCCTCAACATATTCTTCCTCTTGGTGTTGAGACGTGCAAATTTCTTAACACCACTACTGTGTTGCTAGGCATGCTCCTTCAACACATTATTCCTCTTGGTGTTGAGATATGAAAATTCCTCAACACCACTACTGTGTTGCAAGGAAAGATTCCTCAACACATTTTCCTCTTGGTGTTGAGACGTGCAAATTCCTCAACACCACTACTGTGTTGCTAGGAAAGCTTCCTCAACACATTTTCCTCTTGGTGTTGAGACGTGCAAATTTCTCAACACCACTACTGTGTTTCTAGGCATGCTACCTCAACACATTCTTCCTCTTGGTGTTGAGACGTGAAAATTCCTCAACACCACCATTGTGTTGCTAGGCAAGCTTCCTCAACACATTTTCCTCTTGGTGTTGAGACATGCAAATTCCTCAACACCACTACTGTATTGCTAGGCAAGCTTCCTAAACACATTTTCCTCTTGGTGTTGAGACGTGCAAATTCCTTAACACCACTAATGTGTTGCTAGGAAAGCTTCCTCAACACATTTTCCTCTTGGTGTTGAGACGTGCAAATTCATCAACACCACTACTGTGTTGCTAGGCATGTTTCCTCAACACATTCTTCCTCTTGGTGTTGAGATGTGCAAATTCCTCAACACCACTACTGTGTTGCTAGGCAAGCTTCCTCAACACATTTTCCTCTTGGTGTTGAGACGTGCAAATTCCTCAACACCACTACTGTGTTGCTGGGAAAGCTTCCTCAACACATATTCTCTTGGTAGTGATATGTTCAAATTCCTCAACACCACTACTATGTTGCTAGGCATGCTTCCTCAACACATTCTTCCTCTTGGTGTTGAGACGTGCAAATTCCTCAACACCACTACTGTGTTGCTAGGCATGCTCCCTCAACACATTCTTCCTCTTGGTGTTCAGAAGTGCAAATTCCTCAACACCACTACTTTGTTGCTAGGAAAGCTTCCTCAACACATATTCCTCTTTGTGTTGAGACGTGAAAATTCCTCAACACCACTACTGTGTTGCTAGGCATGCTCCCTCAACACATTCTTCCTCTTGGTGTTGAGACGTGCAATTTCCTCAACACCACTAAGGTGTTTCAAGGAAAGCTTCCTCAACACATTTTCCTCTTGGTGTTGAGACGTGCAAATTCCTCAACACCACTACTGTGTTGCTAGGAAAGCTTCCTCAACACATTTTCCTGTTGGTGTTGAGACGTGCAAATTTCTCAACACCACTACTGTGTTTCTAGGCATGCTTCCTCAACACATTCTTCCTTTTGGTGTTGAGACGTGCAAATTCCTTTACACCACTAATGTGTTGCAAGGCAAGCTTCCTCAACACATTTTCCTCTTGGTGTTGAGACGTGGAAATTCCTCAACACCACTAATGTGTTGCTAGGCAAGCTTCCTCAACACATTCTTCCTCTTGGTGTTGAGAAGTGAAAATTCCTCAACACCACTACTGTGTTGCTAGGCAAGCTTCCTCAACACATATTGCTCTTTGTGTTGAGACGTGAAAATTTCTCAACACCACTACTGTTTTTCTAGGAATGCTCCCTCAACACATTCTTCCTCTTGGTGTTGAGATATGCAAATTCCTCAACACCGCTACTGTGTTGCAAGGAAAGCTTCCTCAACACATTTTCCTCTTGGTGTTGAGACGTGCAAATTCCTCAACACCACTACTGTGTTGCTAGGAAATCTTCCTCAACACATTTTCCTCTTGGTGTTGAGACGTGCAAATTTCTCAACACCACTACTGTGTTTCTAGGCATGCTTCCTCAACACATTCTTCCTCTTGGTGTTGAGACGTGAAAATTCCTCAACACCACCATTGTGTTGCTAGGCAAGATTCCTCGACACATTTTCCTCTTGGTGTTGAGACATGCAAATTCCTCAACACCACTACTGTATTTGTAGGCAAGCTTCCTAAACACATTTTCCTCTTGGTGTTGAGACGTGCAAATTCCTCAACACCACTAATGTGTTGCTAGGAAAGCTTCCTCAACACATTTTCCTCTTGGTGTTGAGACGTGCAAATTCCTCAACACCACTACTGTGTTACTAGACATGCTTCCTCAACACATTCTTCCTCTTGGTGTTGAGTCGTGCAAATTCCTCAACACCACTACTGTGTTGCTAGGCAAGCTTCCTCAACACATTTTCCTCTTGGTGTTGAGATATGGAAATTCCTCAACACCACTATTGTGTTGCTAGGCATGCTCTCTCAACACATTCTTCCTCTTGGTGTTGAGACGTGGAAATTCCTCAACACCACTACTGTGTTGCTAGGCATGCTCCCTCAACACATTCTTCCTCTTGGTGTTGAGACATACAAATTCCTCAACACCACTAATGTGTTGCTGGGAAATCTTCCTCAACACATTTTCTCTTGGTGTTGATACGTTCAAATTCCTCAACACCACTACTATGTTGCTAGGCATGGTTCTTCAACACATTCTTCCTCTTGGTGTTGAGACGTGCAAATTCCTCAACACCACTATTGTGTTGCTAGGAAAGCTTCATCAATACATTCTTCCTCTTGGTGTTGAGATGTGAAAATTCCTCAACACCACTACTGTGTTGCTAGGAAAGCTTACTCAACACATTTTCCTCTTGGTGTTGAGACGTGCAAATTCCTCAACACCAATACGGTGTTGATAGGAATGATCCCTCAACACATTCTTGCTCTTGGTGTTGAGACGTGCAAATTCCTCAACACCATTACTGTGTTGCTAGGAATGCTTCTTCAATACATTCTTCCTCTTGGTGTTCAGATGTGCAAATTCCCCAACACCACTACTGTGTTGCTAGGCAAGCTTCCTCAACACATTTTCCTCTTGGTGTTGAGATATGCAAATTCCTCAACACCACTACGGTGTTGCTAGGCATGGTCCCTCAACACATTCTTCCTCTTGGTGTTGAGACGTGGAAATTCCTCAACACCACTACTGTGTTGCTAGGCAAGCTTCCTCAACACATTTTCCTCTTGGTGTTGAGACGTGCAAATTCCTCAATACCACTACGGTGTTGCTAGGCATACTCCCTCAACACATTCTTCCTCTTGGTGTTGAGACGTGGAAATTCCTCAACACCACTACGGTGTTGCTAAGCATGCTCCCTCAACACATTCTTCCTCTTGGTGTTGAGACGTGCAAATTCCTCAACACCACTACTGTGTTGCTAGGAATGCTTCTTCAATACATTCTTCCTCTTGGTGTTCAGATGTGCAAATTCCCCAACACCACTACTGTGTTGCTAGGCAAGCTTCCTCAACACATTTTCCTCTTGGTGTTGAGATGTGCAAATTCCTCAACACCACTACTGTGTTGCTAGGCATGCTCCCTCAACACATTCTTCCTCTTGGTGTTGAGACGTGCAATTTCCTCAACACCACTAAGGTGTTTCAAGGAAAGCTTCCTCAACACATTTTCCTCTTGGTGTTGAGACGTGCAAATTCCTCAACACCACTACTGTGTTGCTAGGAAAGCTTCCTCAACACATTTTCATGTTGGTGTTGAGACGTGCAAATTTCTCAACACCACTACTGTGTTTCTAGGCATGCTTCCATAACACATTCTTCCTTTTGGTGTTGAGACGTGCAAATGCCTTTACACCACTAATGTGTTGCAAGGCAAGCTTCCTCAACACATTTTCCTCTTGGTGTTGAGACGTGGAAATTCCTCAACACCACTAATGTGTTGCTAGGCAAGCTTCCTCAACACATTCTTCCTCTTGGTGTTGAGAAGTGAAAATAACTCAACACCACTATTGTGTTGCTAGGAAAGCTTCCTCAACACATATTGCTCTTTGTGTTGAGACGTGAAAATTTCTCGACACCACTACTGTGTTTCTAGGAATGCTCCCTCAACACATTCTTCCTCTTGGTGTTGAGATATGCAAATTCCTCAACACCGCTATTGTGTTGCAAGGAAAGCTTCCTCAACACATTTTCCTCTTGGTGTTGAGACGTGCAAATTCCTCAACACCACTACTGTGTTGCTAGGAAATCTTCCTCAACACATTTTCCTCTTGGTGTTGAGACGTGCAAATTTCTCAACACCACTACTGTGTTTCTAGGCATGCTTCCTCAACACATTCTTCCTCTTGGTGTTGAGACGTGAAAATTCCTCAACACCACCATTGTGTTGCTAGGCAAGATTCATCGACACATTTTCCTCTTGGTGTTGAGACATGCAAATTCCTCAACACCACTACTGTATTGCTAGGAAAGCTTCCTAAACACATTTTCCTCTTGGTGTTGAGACGTGCAAATTCCTCAACACCACTAATGTGTTGCTAGGAAAGCTTCCTCAACACATTTTCCTCTTGGTGTTGAGACGTGCAAATTCCTCAACACCACTACTGTGTTACTAGACATGTTTCCTCAACACATTCTTCCTCTTGGTGTTGAGTCGTGCAAATTCCTCAACACCACTGCTGTGTTGCTAGGCAAGCTTCCTCAACACATTTTTCTCTTGGTGTTGAGACGTGGAAATTCCTCAACACCACTACTGTGTTGCTAGGCATGCTCTCTCAACACATTCTTCCTCTTGGTGTTGAGACGTGGAAATTCCTCAACACCACTACTGTGTTGCTAGGCATGCTCCCTCAACACATTCTTCCTCTTGGTGTTGAGACATACAAATTCCTCAACACCACTAATGTGTTGCTGGGAAAGCTTCCTCAACACATTTTCTCTTGGTGTTGATACGTTCAAATTCCTCAACACCACTACTATGTTGCTAGGCATGCTTCTTCAACACATTCTTCCTCTTGGTGTTGAGACGTGCAAATTCCTCAACACCACTATTGTGTTGCTAGGAAAGCTTCCTCAATACATTCTTCCTCTTGGTGTTGAGATGTGAAAATTCCTCAACACCACTACTGTGTTGCTAGGCAAGCTTACTCAACACATTTTCCTCTTGGTGTTGAGACGTGCAAATTCCTCAACACCAATACGGTGTTGATAGGCATGATCCCTCAACACATTCTTCCTCTTGGTGTTGAGACGTGCAAATTCCTCAACACCATTACTGTGTTGCTAGGAATGCTTCTTCAATACATTCTTCCTCTTGGTGTTCAGATGTGCAAATTCCCCAACACCCCTACTGTGTTGCTAGGCAAGCTTCCTCAACACATTTTCCTCTTGGTGTTGAGATGTGCAAATTCCTCAACACCACTACGGTGTTGCTAGGCATGGTCCCTCAACACATTCTTCCTCTTGGTGTTGAGACATGGAAATTCCTCAACACCACTACTGTGTTGCTAGGCAAGCTTCCTCAACACATTTTCCTCTTGGTGTTGAGACGTGCAAATTCCTCAACACCACTACGGTGTTGCTAGGCATGCTCCCTCAACACATTCTTCCTCTTGGTGTTGAGACGTGGAAATTCCTCAACACCACTACGGTGTTGCTAGGCATGCTCCCTCAACACATTCTTCCTCTTGGTGTTGAGACGTGCAAATTCCTCAACACCACTACTGTGTTGCTAGGAATGCTTCTTCAATACATTCTTCCTCTTGGTGTTCAGATGTGCAAATTCCCCAACACCACTACTGTGTTGCTAGGCAAGCTTCCTCAACACATTTTCCTCTTGGTGTTGAGATGTGCAAATTCCTCAACACCACTACGGTGTTGCTAGGCATGGTCCCTCAACACATTCTTCCTCTTGGTGTTGAGACGTGCAAATTTCTCAACACCACTACTGTGTTGCTAGTAATGCTTCTTCAATACATTCTTCCTCTTGGTGTTGAGATGTGCAAATTCCTCAACACCACTACTGTGTTTCTAGGCAAGCTTCCTCAACACATTTTCCTCTTGGTGTTGAGACGTGCAAATTCCTCAACACCACTACGGTGTTGCTAGGAATGCTCCCTCAACACATTCTTCCTCTTGGTGTTGAGACGTGGAAATTCCTCAACACCACTAATGTGTTGCTAGGCATGCTCCCTCAACACATTCTTCCTCTTGGTGTTGAGACGTGCAAAATCTTCAACACCACTAATGTGTTGCTGGGAAAGCTTCCTCAACACATTTTCTCTTGGTGTTGATACGTTCAAATTCCTCAACACCACTACTATGTTTCTAGGCATGCTTCCTCAACACATTTTCCTCTTGGTGTTGAGACGTGCAAATTCCTCAACACCACTACTGTGTTGCTAGGAAATCTTCCTCAACACATTTTCCTCTTGGTGTTGAGACGTGCAAATTTCTCAACACCACTATTGTGTTTCTAGGCATGCTTCCTCAACCCATTCTTCCTCTTGGTGTTGAGACGTGAAAATTCCTCAACACCACCATTGTGTTGCTAGGAAAGCTTCCTCAACACATTTTCCTCTTGGTGTTGAGACGTGCAAATTCCTCAACACATTCTTCCTCTTGGTTTTGAGACGTGCAAATTCCTCAACACCACTTCTGTGTTGCTAGGCAAGCTTCCTCAACACATATTCCTCTTGGTGTTGAGACGTGCAAATTTCTCAACACCACTACTGTGTTGCTAGGCATGCTCCCTCAACATATTCTTCCTCTTGGTGTTGAGACGTGCAAATTTCTTAACACCACTACTGTGTTTCTAGGCATGCTCCCTCAACACATTCTTCCTCTTGGTGTTGAGATATGCAAATTCCTCAACACCACTACTGTGTTGCAAGGCAAGCTGCCTCAACACATTTTCCTCTTGGTGTTGAGACGTGTAAATTCCTCAACACCACTACTGTGTTGCTAAGAAATCTTCCTCAACACATTTTCCTCTTGGTGTTGAGACGTGCAAATTTCTCAACACCACTACTGTGTTTCTAGGCATGCTTCCTCAACACATTCTTCCTCTTAGTGTTGAGACGTGAAAATTCCTCAACACCACCATTGTGTTGCTAGGAAAGATTCCTCAACACATTTTCCTCTTGGTGTTGAGACATGCAAATTCCTCAGCACCACTACTGTATTGCTAGGCAAGCTTCCTAAACACATTTTCCTCTTGGTGTTGAGACGTGCAAATTCCTCAACACCACTAATGTGTTGCTATGAAAGCTTTCTTAACACATTTTCCTCTTGGTGTTGAGACGTGCGAATTCCTCAACACCACTACTGTGTTGCTAGGCATGCTTCCTAAACACATTCTTCCTCTTGCTGTTGAGACGTGCAAATTCCTCAACACCACTACTGTGTTGCTAGGCAAGCTTCCTCAACACCACTACTGTGTTGCTAGGCATGCTCCCTCAACACATTCTTCCTCTTTGTGTTGAGACGTGGAAATTCCTCAACACCACTACTGTGTTGCTAGGCATGCTCCCTCAACACATTCTTCCTCTTGGTGTTGAGACGTGCAAATTCCTCAACACCACTAATGTGTTGCTGGGAAAGCTTCCTCAACACATTTTCTCTTGGTGTTGATACGTTCAAATTCCTCAACACCACTACTATGTTGCTAGGCATGCTTCCTCAACACATTCTTCCTCTTGGTGTTGAGACGTGCAAATTCCTCAACACCACTACTGTGTTGCTAGGAAAGCTTCCTCAATACATTCTTCCTCTTGGTGTTGAGATGTGGAAATTCCTCAAAACCACTACTGTGTTGCTAGGCAAGATTCCTCAACACATTTTCCTCTTGGTATTGAGACGTGCAAATTCCTCAACACCACTACTGTGTTGCTAGGAATGCTTCTTCAATACATTCTTCCTCTTGGTGTTGAGATGTGCAAATTCCTAAACACCACTACTGCGTTGCTAGGCAAGCTTCCTCAACACATTCTCCTTTTGGTGTTGAGACGTGCAAATTCCTTAACACCACTACGGTGTTGCTAGGCATGCTCCCTCAACACATTCTTCCTCTTGGTGTTGAGACGTGGAAATTCCTCAACACCACTACTGTGTTGCTAGGCATGCTCCCTCAACACATTCTTCCTCTTGGTGTTGAGACGTGCAAATTCCTCAACACCACTAATGTGTTGCTGGGAAAGCTTCCTCAACACATTTTCTTTTGGTGTTGATACGTTCAAATTCCTCAACACCACTACTATGTTGCTAGGCATGCTTCCTCAACACATTTTCCTCTTGGTGTTGAGACGTACAAATTCCTCAACACCACTACTGTGTTGCTAGGAAAGCTTCCTCAACACATTTTCCTCTTGGTGTTGAGACGTGCAAATTTCTCAACACCACTATTGTGTTTCTAGGCATGCTTCCTCAACACATTCTTCCTCTTGGTGTTGAGACGTGAAAATTCCTCAACACCACCATTCTGTTGCTAAGAAAGCTTCCTCAACACATTTTCCTCTTGGTGTTGAGATATACAAATTCCTCAACGCCACTACTGTATTGCTAGGCAAGCTTCCTAAACACATTTTCCTCTTGGTGTTGAGATGTGCAAATTCCTCAACACCACTAATGTGTTGCTAGGCATGCTTCCTCAACACATTCTTCCTCTTGGTGTTGAGACGTGCAAATTCCTCAACACCACTATTATGTTGCTAGGAATGCTTCTTCAATACATTCTTCCTCTTGGTGTTGAGATGTGCAAATTCCACAAAACCACTACTGTGTTGCTAGGCAAGCTTCCTCAACACATTTTCCTCTTGGTGTTGAGACGTGCAAATTCCTCAACACCACTACGGTGTTGCTAGGCATGCTCCCTCAACACATTCTTCCTCTTGGTATTGAGACGTGCAAATTCCTCAAGACCACTATTGTGTTGCTAGGAATGCTTCTTCAATACATTCTTCCTCTTGGTGTTGAGATGTGCAAATTCCTCAAAACCACTACTGTGTTTCTACGCAAGCTTCCTCAACACATTTTCCTCTTGGTGTTGAGACGTGCGAATTCCTCAACACCACTATGGTGTTGCTAGGCATGCTCCCTCAACACATTCTTCCTCTTGGTGTTGAGATATGCAAATTCCTCAACACCACTACTGTGTTGCAACGCAAGCTTCCTCAACACATTTTCCTCTTGGTGTTGAGACGTGTAAATTCCTCAACACCACTACTGTGTTGCTATGAAATCTTCCTCAACACATTTTCCTCTTGGTGTTGAGACGTGCAAATTTCTCAACACCACTACTGTGTTTCTAGGCATGCTTCCTCAACACATTCTTCCTCTTGATGTTGAGACGTGAAAATTCCTCAACACCACCATTGTGTTGCTAGGAAAGCTTCCTCAACACATTTTCCTCTTGGTGTTGAGACATGCAAATTCCTCAACACCACTACTGTATTGCTAGGCAAGCTTCCTAAACACATTTTCCTCTTGGTGTTGAGACGTGCAAATTCCTCAACACCACTAATGTATTGCTAGGAAAGCTTCCTTAACACATTTTCCTCTTGGTGTTGAGACGTGCAAATTCCTCAACACCACTACTGTGTTGCTAGGCATGCTTCCTAAACACATTCTTCCTCTTGTTGTTTAGACGTACAAATTCCTCAACACCACTACTGTGTTGCTAGGAAAGCTTCCTCAACACCACTACTTTGTTGCTAGGCATGCTCCCTCAACACATTCTTCTTCTTTGTGTTGAGACGTGGAAATTCCTCAACACCAATACTGTGTTGCTAGGCATGCTCCCTCAACACATTCTTCCTCTTGGTGTTGAGACGTGCAAATTCCTCAACACCACTAATGTGTTGCTGGGAAAGCTTCCTCAACACATTTTCTTTTGGTGTTGATACATTCAAATTCCTCAACACCACTACTATGTTGCTAGGCATGCTTCCTCAACACATTTTCCTCTTGGTGTTGAGACGTGCAAATTCCTCAACACCACTACTGTGTTGCTAGGAAAGCTTCCTCAACACATTTTCCTCTTGGTGTTGAGACGTGCAAATTCCTCAACACCACTACTGTGTTGCTAGGCATGATTCCTCAACACATTCTTCCTCTTGGTGTTGAGACGTGCAAATTTCTCAACACCACTATTGTGTTTCTAGGCATGCTTCCTCAACACATTCTTCCTCTTGGTGTTGAGACGTGAAAATTCCTCAACACCACCATTGGGTTGCTAAGAAAGCTTCCTCAACACATTTTCCTCTTGGTGTTGAGACATGCAAATTCCTCAACACCACTACTATATTGCTAGGCAAGCTTCCTAAACACATTTTCCTCTTGGTTTTGAGATGTGCAAATTCCTCAACACCACTAATGTGTTGCTAGGCATGCTTCCTCAACACATTCTTCCTCTTGGTGTTTAGACGTGCATATTCCTCAACACCACTACTGTGTTGCTAGGCATGCTCCCTCAACACATTCTTCCTCTTGGTGTTGAGACGTCCAAATTCCTCAACACCACTAATGTGTTGCTGGGAAAGCTTCCTCAACACATTTTCTCTTGGTGTTGATACGTTCAAATTCCTCAACACCACTACTATGTTGCTAGGCATGCTTCCTCAACACATTTTCCTCTTGGTGTTGAGACGTGCAAATTCCTCAACACCACTACTATGTTGCTAGGAAAGCTTCCTCAACACATTTTCCTCTTGGTGTTGAGACGTGCAAATTTCTCAACACCACTATTGTGTTTCTAGTCATGCTTCCTCAACACATTCTTCCTCTTGGTGTTAAGACGTCAAAATTCCTCAACACCACCATTGTGTTGCTAGGAAAGCTTCCTCAACACATTTTCCTCTTGGTGTTGAGACATGCAAATTCCTCAACACCACTACTGTATTGCTAGGCAAGCTTCCTAAACACATTTTCCTCTTGGTGTTGAGACGTGCAAATTCCTCAACACCACTAATGTGTTGCTAGGCAAGCTTCCTCAACACATTTTCCTCTTGCTGTTGAGACGTGCAAATTCCTCAACACCACTACTGTGTTGCTAGAAATGCTTCTTCAATACATTCTTCCTCTTGGTGTTGCGATGTGCAAATTCCTCAACACCACTACTGTGTTTCTAGGCAAGCTTCCTTAACACATTTTACTCTTGGTGTTGAGACGTGCAAATTCCTCAACACCACTACGGTGTTGCTAGGCAAGCTTCCTCAACACATTTTCCTCTTGGTGTTGAGACGTGGAAATTCCTCAACACCACTACTGTGTTGCTAGGCATGCTCCCTCAACACATTCTTCCTATTGGTGTTGAGACGTGCAAATTCATCGACACCACTAATGTGTTGCTGGGAAAGCTTCCTCAACACATTTTCTCTTGGTGTTGATACGTTCAAATTCCTCAACACCACTACTATGTTGCTAGGCATGCTTCCTCAACACATTCTTCCTCTTGGTGTTGAGACGTGCAAATTCCTCAACACCACTACTGTGTTGCTAGGCAAGCTTCCTAAACACATATTCTTCTTAGTGTTGAGACGTGCAAATTCCTCAACACCACTACTATTTTTCTAGGCATGCTCCCTCAAAACATTCTTCCTCTTGGTGTTGTGACGTGCAAATTCCTGAACACCACTACTGTGTTGCTAGGCATGCTTCCTCAACACATTCTTCCTCTTGGTGTTGAGAAGTGCAAATTCCTCAACACCACTACTGTGTTGCTAGGAAAGCTTCCTCAACACATATTCCTCTTTGTGTTGAAACGTGAAAAATCCTCAACACCACTACGCTGTTTCTAGGCATGCTCCCTCAACACATTCTTCCTCTTGGTGTTGAGACGTGCAAATTCCTCAACACAACTAATGTGTTGCAAGGAAATCTTCCTGGACACATTTTCCTATTGGTGTTGAGACGTGCAAATTCCTCAACACCACTACTGTGTTGCTAGGAAAGCTTCTTCAACACATTTTCCTCTTGGTGTTGAGACGTGCAAATTTCTCAACACCACTACTGTGTTTCTAGGCATGCTTCCTCAACACATTCTTCCTCTTGGTGTTGAGACGTGCAAATTTCTCAACACCACTAATGTGTTGCAAGGAAAGCTTACTCAACACATTTTACTCTTGGTGTTGAGACGTGCAAATTCCTCAACACCACTAATGTGTTGCTAGGCAAGCTTCCTCAACACATTCTTCCTCTTGGTGTTGAGAAGTGCAAATTCCTCAACACCACTACTGTGTTGCTAGGCAAGCTTCCTCAACACATATCCCTTTGGTGAGACGTGAAAATTCCTCAACACCACTACTGTGTTTCTAGGCATGCTTCCTCAACACATTCTTCCTCTTGGTGTTGAGACGTGCAAATTACTCAACACCACTAATTGTTCAGGCAAGCTTCCTCAACACATTTTCCTCTGGGTTGAGACATGCAAATTCCTCAACACCACTAATGTGTTGCTAGGAACTTCCTCAACACATTTTCCTCTGGTGTTGAGACGTGCAAATTCCTCAACACCACTACTGTGTTGCTAGGCATGATTCCTCAACACATTCTTCCTCTTGGTGTTGAGACGTGCAAAATTCCTCATCACCATACTGTGTTGCTAGGCAAAGCTTCCTCAACACATTTTCTCTTGGTGTGAGACGTGCAAATTCCTCAACACAAATGTCTGTGCTAGCATCTTCCTCAACACATTCTTCCTCTTGGTGTTGAGACGTGCAAAGTCCTCAACACCACTACTGTGTTGCTAGGCAAGCTTCCTCAACACATATTCCTTTTGGTGTTGAAACGTGCAAATTCCTCCTCAACAACACTACTGTGTTTCGAGCATGAATCCCTCAACACTTCTCCTCTTGGTGTTGAGACGTGCAAATTCCTTAATTACCACGACTGGTGTTGCTAGGCAAGCTTCCTCAACACATTTCTCTCTTGTGTTGAAATGTGAAAATTCCTCAACACCACTACTGTGTTGCTAGGCATGCTTCCTCAACACATTCTTCCTCTTGGTGTTGAGACGTGCAAATTCCTCAACACCACTATTTTGTTGCTAGGCAAGCTTCCTCAACACATAATCCTCTTGGTGTTGAGACGTTCAAATTCGTCAACACCACGACTGTGTTGCTAAGCATGCTCGCTCAACACATTCTTCCTCTTGGTGTTGAGACGTGCAAACTCCTTAACACCACCACTGTGTTGCTAGGCAAGTTTCCTAAACACATTTTCCTCTTGGTGTTGAGACGTGCAAATTCCTTAACACCACTACTGTGTTGCTAGGCAAGCTTCCTCAACACATTTTCCTCTTGGTGTTGAGACATGAAAATCCCTCAACACCACTACTATATTGCTAGGCAAGCTTCCTCAACACATTTCCTCTTGGTTTTGAGACGTGCGAATTCCTCAACACCACTACTATGTTGCTAGGCATGCTCCCTCAACACATTCTTCCTCTTAGTGTTGAGACGTGCAAATTCCTCAACACCACTAATGTGTTGCTGGGCAAGCTTCCTCAACACGTTTTCTCTTGGTGTTGAGACGTGCAAATTCCTCAACACATTCTTCCTCTCGGTGTTGAGACGTGCAAATTCCTCAACACCACTACTGTGTTGCTAGGCAAGATTCCTCAACACATATTCCTCTTGGTGTTGAGACGTGAAAATTTCTCAACACCACTACTGTGTTGCTAGGCATGCTCCCTCAACATATTCTTCCTCTTGGTTTTGAGACGTGCAAATTTCTTAACACCACTACTGTGTTGCTAGGCATGCTACCTCAACACATTCTTCCTCTTGTTGTTGAGACATGCAAATTCCTCAACACCACTACTGTGTTGCAATGCAAGCTTCCTCAACACATTTTCCTCTTGGTGTTGAGACGTGCAAATTCCTCAACACCACTACTGTGTTGCTAGGAAAGCTTCCTCAACACATTTTCCTCTTGGTGTTGAGACGTGCAAATTTCTCAACACCACTATTGTGTTTCTAGGCATGCTTCCTCAACACATTCTTCCTCTTGGTGTTGAGACGTGAAAATTCCTCAACACCACCATTGTGTTGCTAGAAAAGCTTCCTCAACACATTTTCCTCTTGGTGTTGAGACATGCAAATTCCTCAACACCACTACTGTATTGCTAGGCAAGATTCCTAAACACATTTTCCTCTTGGTGTTGAGACGTGCAAATTCCTCAACACCACTAATGTGTTGCTAAGAAAGCTTCCTCAACACATTTTCCTCTTGGTGTTGAGACGTGCAAATTCCTCAACACCACTACTGTGTTGCTAGTAATGCTTCTTCAATACATTCTTCCTCTTAGTGTTGAGATGTGCAAATTCCTCAACACCGCTACTGTGTTGCTAGGAAAGCTTCCTTAACACATTTTCCTCTTGGTGTTGAGACGTGCAAATTCCTCAACACCACTACGGTGTTGCTAGGCATGCTCCCTCAACACATTTTTCCTCTTGGTGTTGAGACGTGCAAATTTCTCAACACCACAAATGTGTTGCTGGGCAAGCTTCCTCAACACATTTTCTCTTGGTGTTGATACGTTCAAATTCCTCAACACCACTACTATGTTGCTAGGCATGCTTCCTCAACACATTCTTCCTCTTGGTGTTGAGACGTGCAAATTCCTCAACACCACTACTGTGTTGCTAGGAAAGCTTCCTAAACACATATTCCTATTAGTGTTGAGACGTGCAAATTCCTCAACACCACTACTATTTTGTTAAGCATGCTCCCTCAACACATTCTTCCTCTTAGTGTTGAGACGTGCAAATTCCTCAACACCACTAATGTGTTGCTGGGCAAGCTTCCTCAACACATTTTCTCTTGGTGTTGAGACGTGAAAATTCCTCAACACATTCTTCCTCTTGGTGTTGAGACGTGCAAATTCCTCAACACCACTACTGTGTTGCTAAGCAAGATTCCTCAACACATATTCCTCTTGGTGTTGAGACTTGCAAATTTCTCAACACCACTACTGTGTTGCTAGGCATACTCCCTCAACATATTCTTCCTCTTGGTTTTGAGACGTGCAAATTTCTTAACACCACTACTGTGTTGCTAGGCATGCTCCCTCAACACATTCTTCCTCTTGGTGTTGAGACATGCAAATTCCTCAACACCACTACAGTGTTGCAATGCAAGCTTCCTCAACACATTTTCCTCTTCGTGTTGAGACGTGCAAATTCCTCAACACCACTACTGTGTTGCTAGGAAAGCTTCCTCAACACATTTTCCTCTTGGTGTTGAGTCGTGCAAATTTCTCAACACCACTATTGTGTTTCTAGGCATGCTTCCTCAACACATTCTTCCTCTTGGTGTTGAGACGTGAAAATTTCTCAACACCACCATTGTGTTGCTAGGAAAGCTTCCTCAACACATTTTCCTCTTGGTGTTGAGACATGCAAATTCCTCAACACCACTACTGTATTGCTAGGCAAGCTTCCTAAACACATTTTCCTCTTGGTGTTGAGACGTGCAAATTCCTCAACACCACTAATGTGTTGCTAGACAAGCTTCCTCAACACATTTTCCTCTTGGTGTTGAGACGTGCAAATTCCTCAACACCACTACTGTGTTGCTAGGAATGCTTCTTCAATACATTCTTCCTCTTGGTGTTGAGATGTGCAAATTCCTCAACACCACTACTGTGTTGCTAGGCAAGCTTCCTCAACACATTTTCCTCTTGGTGTTGAGACGTGTAAATTCCTCAACACCACTACGGTTTTGCTAGGCATGCTCCCTCAACACATTCTTCCTCTTGGTGTTGAGACGTGCAAATTTCTCAACACCACTAATGTGTTGCTGGGAAAGCTTCCTCAACACATTTTCTCTTGGTGATGATACGTTCAAATTCCTCAACACCACTACTATGTTGCTAGGCATGCTTCCTCAACACATTCTTCCTCTTGGTGTTGAGACGTGCAAATTCCTCAACACCACTACTGTGTTGCTAGGCAAGCTTCCTAAACACATATTCCTCTTAGTGTTGAGACGTGCAAATTCCTCAACACCACTACTATTTTGCTAGGCATGCTCCCTAGACACATTCTTCCTCTTGGTGTTGTGACGTGCAAATTCCTGAACACCACTATTGTGTTGCTAGGCATGCTTCCTCAACAAATTCTTCCTCTTGGTGTTGAGAAGTGCAAATTCCTCAACACCACTACTGTGTTGCTAGGCAAGCTTCTTCAACACATATTCCTCTTTGTGTTGAGATGTGAAAGTTCCTCAACACCACTACTGTGTTTCTAGGCATGCTTCCTCAACACATCTTCCTCTTGGTGTTGAGACGGGCAAATTCCTCAACACCACTAATGTGTTGCAAGGAAAGCTTCCTCAACACATTTTCCTCTTGGTGTTGAGACGTGCAAATTCCTCAACACCACTAATGTGTTGCTAGGAAAGCTTCCTCAACACATTCTTCCTCTTGGTGTTGAGAAGTGCAAATTCCTCAACACCACTACTGTGTTGCTAGGCAAGCTTCCTCAACACATATTCCTCTTGGTGTTGAAACGTGCAAATTCCTTAACACCACCACTGTGTTGCTAGGCATGCTTCCTATACACATTCTTCCTCTTGGTGTTGAGACGTGCAAATTCCTCAACACCACTAATGTGTTGCAAGGCAATCTTCCTCAACACATTTTCCTCTTAGTGTTGAGACGTGCGAATTCCGCAACACCACTACTGTGTTTCTAGGCATGCTCCCTCAACACATTCTTCCTCTTGGTATTGAGACGTGCAAATTCCTCAACACCACTAATGTGTTGCAAGGCAAGCTTCCGCAACACATTTTCCTCTTGGTGTTGAGACGTGCAAATTCCTCAACACCACTAATGTGTTGCTAGGCAAGCTTCCTCAACACATTTTTCTCTTGGTGTTGAGACGTGCAAATTCCTCAACACCACTACTGTGTTGCTAGGCATGCTTACTCAACACATTCTTCCTCTTGGTGTTGAGACGTGCAAATTCCTCATCACCACTACTGTGTTGCTAGGAAAGCTTCCTCAACAGATTTTTCTCTTTGTGTTGAGACGTGCAAATTCCTCAACACCACTACTGTGTTGCTAGGCATGCTTCCTTAACACATTCTTCCTCTTGGTGTTGAGACGTGCAAATTCCTCAACACCACTACTGTGTTGCTAGGCAAGCTTCCTCAACACATATTCCTATTGGTGTTGAAACGTGCAAATTCCTCAACAGCACTACTGTGTGGCTAGGCATGCTCCCTCAACACATTCTTCCTCTTGGTGTTGAGACGTGCAAATTCCTTAACACCACCACTGTGTTGCTAGGCATGCTTCTTATACACATTCTTCCTATTGGTGTTGAGACGTGCAAATTCCTCAACACCACTAATGTGTTGCAAGGAAATCTACCTCAACACATTTTCCTCTTGGTGTTGAGACGTGCAAATTCCTCAACACCACTACTGTGTTGCTAGGCATGCTTCCTCAACACTTCTTCCTCTTGGTGTTGAGACGTGCAAATTCCTTAACACCACTATGTGTTGCTAGGCAAGCTTCCTCACATATTCCCTTGGTGTTGAGACGTGCAAATTCCCAACCCACAACTGTGTTGCTAAGCATGCTCCCTCAACACTTTCCTCTTGGTGGTGAGACGTGCAAATTCCTTAACACCACCACTGTGTTGCTAGGCAAGCTTCCTCAACACATTTTCCTCTTGGTGTTAAGACATGAAAATTCCTCAACACCACTACGTATTGCTAGGCAAGCTTCCTCAACACATTTTCCTCTTGGTGTTGAGACGTGCAAATTCCTCAACACCACTAATGTGTTGCTAGGCAAGCTTCCAACACATTTTCCACTTGGTTGAGACGTGCGAATTCCTCAACACCACTACTATGTTGCTAGGCATGATCCCTCAACACTTTTCCTCTTAGTGTTGAGACGTGCAAATTCCTCAACACCACTAATGTGTTGCTAGCTTCCTCAACACATTTTCTCTTGGTGTTGAGACGTGCAAATTCCTCAACATTCTTCCTCTTGGTGTTGAGACGTGCAAATTCCTCAACACCACTACTGTGTTGCTAGGCAAGCTTCTTGAACACATATTCCTCTTGGTGTTAAGACGTGCAAATTTCTCAACACCACTACTGTGTTGTTAGGCATGCTCCCTCAACATATTCTTCCTCTTGGTGTTGAGACGTGCAAATTCCTTAACACCACCACTGTGTTGCTAGGCATGCTTCTTATACACATTCTTCCTATTGGTGTTGAGACGTGCAAATTCCTCAACACCACTAATGTGTTGCAAGGAAATCTACCTCAACACATTTTCCTCTTGGTGTTGAGACGTGCAAATTCCTCAACACCACTACTGTGTTGCTAGGCATGCTTCATCAACACATTCTTCCTCTTGGTGTTGAGACGTGCAAATTCCTTAACACCACTATTGTGTTGCTAGGCAAGCTTCCTCAACACATATTCCTCTTGGTGTTGAGACGTGCAAATTCCTCAACACCACAACTGTGTTGCTAAGCATGCTCCCTCAACACATTCTTCCTCTTGGTGGTGAGACGTGCAAATTCCTTAACACCACCACTGTGTTGCTAGGCAAGCTTCCTCAACACATTTTCCTCTTGGTGTTAAGACATGAAAATTCCTCAACACCACTACTGTATTGCTAGGCAAGCTTCCTCAACACATTTTCCTCTTGGTGTTGAGACGTGCAAATTCCTCAACACCACTAATGTGTTGCTAGGCAAGCTTCCTCAACACATTTTCCACTTGGTTTTGAGACGTGCGAATTCCTCAACACCACTACTATGTTGCTAGGCATGATCCCTCAACACATTTTTCCTCTTAGTGTTGAGACGTGCAAATTCCTCAACACCACTAATGTGTTGCTAGCTTCCTCAACACATTTTCTCTTGGTGTTGAGACGTGCAAATTCCTCAACACATTCTTCCTCTTGGTGTTGAGACGTGCAAATTCCTCAACACCACTACTGTGTTGCTAGGCAAGCTTCCTGAACACATATTCCTCTTGGTGTTAAGACGTGCAAATTTCTCAACACCACTACTGTGTTGTTAGGCATGCTCCCTCAACATATTCTTCCTCTTGGTGTTGAGACGTGTAAATTTCTTAACACCACTACTGTGTTGCTAGGAAAGCTTCCTCAACACATTCTTCCTCTTGGTGTTGAGACGTGCAAATTCCTCAACACCACTAATGTGTTGCTAGGCAAGCTTCCTCAACACATTTTCCTCTTGGTTTTGAGACGTGCGAATTCCTCAACACCACTACTATGTTGCTAGGCATGATCCCTCAACACATTTTTCCTCTTAGTGTTGAGACGTGCAAATTCCTCAACACCACTAATGTGTTGCTGGGCAAGCTTCCTCAACACATTTTCTCTTGGTGTTGAGACGTGCAAATTCCTCAACACATTCTTCCTCTTGGTGTTGAGACGTGCAAATTCCTCAACACCACTACTGTGTTGCTAGGCAAGCTTCCTGAACACATATTCCTCTTGGTGTTGAGACGTGCAAATTTCTCAACACCACTACTGTGTTGTTAGGCATGCTCCCTCAACATATTCTTCCTCTTGGTGTTGAGACGTGTAAATTTCTTAACACCACTACTGTGTTGCTAGGAAAGCTTCCTCAACACATTCTTCCTCTTGGTGTTGAGACGTGCAAAATCCTCAACACCACTACTGTGTTGCTATATAAGCTTCCTCAACACATTTTCCTCTTGGTGTTGAGACGTGCAAATTCCTCAACACCACTACTGTGTTGCTAGGAAAGCTTCCTCAACACATTTTCCTCTTGGTGTTGAGACGTGCAAATTCCTCAACACCGCTACTGTGTTTCTAGGCATGCTTCCTAAACACATTCTTCCCCTTGGTGTTGAGACGTGCAAATTCCTCAACACCACCAATGTGTTCCTGGGACAGCTTCCTCAACACATTTTCTCTTGGTGTTGAGACGTGCAAATTCCTATACACCACTATTGTGTTGCTAGGCATTCTCCCTCAACACATTCTTCCTCTTGGTGTTGAAACGTGCAAATTCCTTAACACCACCACTGTGTTGCTAGGCAAGCTTCCTTAACACATTTTCTTCTTGGTGTTGAGACGTGCAAATCCTTTAACACCGCTACTGTATTGCTAGGAAAGCTTCCTCAAAACATTTTCCTCTTGGTGTTGAGACATGCAAATTCCTCAACACCACTACTGTATTGCCAGGCAAGCTTCCTCAACACATTTTCCTCTTGGTGTTGAGACATGCAAATTCCTCAATACCACTAATGTGTTGCTCGGCAAGCTTCCTCAACACATTTTCCTCTTAGTTTTGAGATATGCAAATTCCTCAACACCACTACTGTGTTGCTAGGCATGCTTCCTCTTGGTGTTGAGACGTGCAAATTCCTCAACACCACTACTGTGTTGCTAGGCATGCTCCCTCAACACATTCTTCCTCTTGGTGTTGAGACGTGCAAATTCCTTAACACCACTACTGTGTTGCTAGGCAAGCTTCCTCAACACATTTTCTCTTGGTGTTGAGACGTGCAAATTCTTCAACACCACTATTGTGTTGCTAGGCATGCTTCCTATCACATTCTTTCTCTTGGTGTTGAGACGTGCAAATTCCTCAACACCACTACTGTGTTGCTAGGTAAGCTTCCTCAACACATTTTCCTCTTGTTGTTGAGACGTGCAAATTCCTCAACACCACTACTGTGTTGCTAGGAAAGCTTTCTCAACACATTTTCCTCTTGGTGTTGAGACGTGCAAATTCCTCAACACCGCTACTGTGTTTCTAGGCATGCTTCCTCAACACATTCTTCCTCTTGGTGTTGAGACGTGCAAATTCCTCAACACCACTACTGTGTTGCTAGGCATGCTTCCTCTTGGTGTTGAGACGTGCAAATTCCTCAACACCACTACTGTGTTGCTAGGCATTTTCCCTCAACACATTCTTCCTCTTGGTGTTGAGACGTGCAAATTCCTTAACACCACTACTGTGTTGCTAGGCATTCTCCATCAACACATTCTTCCTCTTGGTGTTGAAACGTGCAAATTCCTTAACACCACCACTGTGTTGCTAGGCAAGCTTCCTTAACACATTTTCCTCTTGGTGTTGAGACGTGCAAATCCTTTAACACCGCTACTGTATTGCTAGGCAAGCTTCCTCAAAACATTTTCCTCTTGGTGTTGAGACATGCAAATTCCTCAACACCACTACTGTATTGCCAGGCAAGCTTCCTCAACACATTTTCCTCTTGGTGTTGAGACATGCAAATTCCTCAATACCACTAATGTGTTGCTAGGAAAGCTTCCTCAACACATTTTCCTCTTGGTTTTGAGATATGCAAATTCCTCAACACCACTACTGTGTTGCTAGGCATGCTTCCTCTTGGTGTTGAGACGTGCAAATTCCTCAACACCACTACTGTGTTGCTAGGCATGCTCCCTCAACACATTCTTCCTCTTGGTGTTGAGACGTGCAAATTCCTTAACACCACTACTGTGTTGCTAGGCAAGCTTCCTCAAAACATTTTCTCTTGGTGTTGAGACGTGCAAATTCTTCAACACCACTATTGTGTTGCTAGGCATGCTTCCTATCACATTCTTCCTCTTGGTGTTGAGACGTGCAAATTCCTCAACACCACTACTGTGTTGCTAGGTAAGCTTCCTCAACACATTTTCCTCTTATTGTTGAGACGTGCAAATTCCTCAACACCACTACTGTGTTTCTAGGCATGCTTCCTCAACACATTCTTCCTCTTGGTGTTGAGACGTGCAAATTCCTCAACACCACTACTGTGTTGCTAGTCATGCTCCCTCAACACATTCTTCCTCTTGGTGTTGAGACGTGCAAATTCCTTAACACCACTACTGTGTTGCTAGGCAAGCTTCCTCAACACATTTTCTCTTGGTGTTGAGACGTGCAAATTCTTCAACACCACTATTGTGTTGCTAGGCATGCTTCCTATCACATTCTTCCTCTTGGTCTTGAGACGTGCAAATTACTCAACACCACTACTGTGTTGCTAGGTAAGCTTGCTCAACACATTTTCCTCTTGGTGTTGGACGTACAAATTCCTCAACACCACTACTGTGTTGCTAGGAAAGTTTTCTCAACACATTTTCCTCTTGGTGTTGAGACGTGCAAATTCCTCAACACCGCTACTGTATTTCTAGGCATGCTTCCTCAACACATTCTTTCTCTTGGTGTTGAGACGTGCAAATTCCTCAACACCACCACTGTGTTGCTAGGAAAGTTTCCTCAACACATTTTCCTCTTGGTGTTGAGACATGCAAATTCCTCAACACCACTACTGTATTGCTAGGCAAGCTTCCTCAACACATTTTCCTCTTGGTGTTGATACGTGCAAATTCCTCAACACCACTAATGTGTTGCTAGGCAAGCTTCCTCAACACATTTTCCTCTTGATGTTGAGACATGCAAATTCGTCAACACCACTACTATGTTGCTAGGCATGCTTCCACAACACATTCTTCCTCTTGGTGTTGAGACGTGCAAATTCCTCAACACCATTACTGTGTTGCTAGGCAAACTTCCTCAACACATTTTCCTCTTGGTGTTGTGACGTGCAAATTCCTCAACACCCATACTGTGTTGATAGGCATGCTTCCTCAACACATTCTTCTTCTTGGTGTTGAGACGTGCAAATTCCTCAACACCACTAATTTGTTGCTAGGCATGCTTCATAAAAACATTCTTCCTCTTGGTGTTGACACGTGCAAATTCCTCAACACCACTATTGTGTTGCTAGGCAAGCTTCCTCAACACATATTCCTCTTGGTGTTGTGACGTGCAAATTCCTCAACACCACTACTGTGTTGCAAGGCATGCTTCCTCAACACATTCTTCCTCTTGGTGTTGAGACGTGCAAATTCCTTAACACCACTACTGTGTTGCTAGGAAAGCTTCCTCTTGGTGTTGAGACGTGCAAATTCCTCAACACCGCTACTGTGTTGCTAGGCAAGCTTCATCAACACATATTCCTCTTGGTATTGAGACGTGCAAATTCCTCAACACCACTAATGTGTTGCTAGGAATGCTCCCTCAACACATTCTTCCTCTTGGTGTTGAGACGTGCAAATTCCTTAACACCACTACTGTGTTGCTAGGAAAGCTTCCTAAACACATTTTCTCTTGGTGTTGAGACATGCAATTTCCTCAACACCACTACTGTGTTGCTAGGCATGCTTCCTCAACACATTCTTCCTCTTGGTGTTGAGACGTGCAAATTCCTCAACACCACTACTGTGTTGCTAGGCAAGCTTCCTCAACACATTTTCCTCTTGGTGTTGAGACGTGAAAATTCCTCAACACCACTACTGTGTTGCTAGGAAAGCTTCCTCAACACATTTTCCTCTTGGTTTTGAGACGTGCAAGTTCCTCAACACCACTACTTTGTTTCTAGGCATGCTTCCTCAACACATTCTTCCTCTTGGTGTTGAGACGTGAAAATTCCTCAACACCAATATTGTGTTGCTAGGAAAGCTTCCTCAACACATTTTCCTCTTGGTGTTGAGACATGCAAATTCCTCAACACCACTAATGTGTTGCTAGGCAAGCTTCCTCAACACATTTTCCTCTTGGTTTTGAGACATACAAATTCCTCAACACCACTACTGTGTTCCTAGGCATGCTTCCTCTTGGTGTTGAGACGTGCAAATTCCTCAACACCACTACTGTGTTGCTAGGCATGCTCCCTCAACACATTCTTCCTCTTGGTGTTGAGACGTGCAAATTCCTTAACACCACTATTGTGTTGCTAGGAAAGCTTCCTCAACACATTTTCTCTTGGTGTTGAGACGTGCAAATTCCTCAACACCACTACTGTGTTGCTAGGTAAGCTTCCTCAACACATTTTTCTCTTGGTGTTGAGACGTGCAAATTCCTCAACACCACTACTGTGTTGCTAGGAAATTTTTCTCAACACATTTTCCTCTTGGTGTTGAGACGTGCAAATTCCTCAACACCGCTATTGTGTTTCTAGGCATGCTTCCTCAACACATTCTTCCTCTTGGTGTTGAGACGTGCAAATTCCTCAACACCACTACTGTGTTGCTAGGCATGCTTCCTCTTGGTGTTGAGACGTGCAAATTCCTCAACACCACTACTGTGTTGCTAGGCATGCTCCCTCAACACATTCTTCCTCTTGGTGTTGAGACGTGCAAATTCCTTAACACCACTACTGTGTTGCTAGGCAAGCTTCCTCAACACATTTTCTCTTGGTGTTGAGACGTGCAAATTCTTCAACACCACTATTGTGTTGCTAGGCATGCTTCCTATCACATTCTTCCTCTTGGTCTTGAGACGTGCAAATTCCTCGACACCACTACTGTGTTGCTAGGTAAGCTTGCTCAACAGATTTTCCTCTTGGTGTTGAGACGTACAAATTCCTCAACACCACTATTGTGTTTCTAGGAAAGCTTCCTCAACATATTTTCCTCTTAGTGTTCAGACGTGCAAATTTTTCAACACCACTATTGTGTTTCTAGGCATGCTTCCTCAACACATTCTTCTTCTTGGTGTTGAGACGTGCAAATTCCTCAACACCACCACTGTGTTGCTAGGAAAGTTTCCTCAACACATTTTCCTCTTGGTGTTGAGACATGCAAATTCCTCAACACCACTACTGTATTGCTAGGCAAGCTTCCTCAACACATTTTCCTCTTGGTGTTGAGACGTGCAAATTCCTCAACACCGCTACTGTGTGTTCTAGGCATGCTTCCTCAACACCTTCCTCTTGGTGTTGAGACGTGCAAATTCCTCAACACCACTACTGTGTTGCTAGGCATGCTTCCTATTGGTGTTGAGACGTGCAATTCCTCAACACCACTACTACTGTGTTTCTAGCATGCTCCCTCAACACATTCTTCCTCTGGTGTTGAGACGTGCAAATTCCTTATCACCACTACTGTGTTGCTAGGCAAGCTTCCTCAACACATTTTCTCTTGGTGTTGAGACGTGCAAATTCTTCAACACCACTATTGTGTTGCTAGGCATGCTTCCTATCACATTCTTCCTCTTGGTCTTGAGACGTGAAAATTCCTCAACACCACTACTGTGTTGCTAGGTAAGCTTTCTCAACACATTTTCCTCTTGGTGTTGAGACGTACAAATTCCTCAACACCACTATTGTGTTGCTAGGAAAGCTTCCTCAACACATTTTCCTCTTGGTGTTGAGACGTGCAAATTTTTCAACACCACTATTGTGTTTCTAGGCATGCTTCCTCAACACATTCTTCCTCTTGGTGTTGAGACGTGCAAATTCCTCAACACCACCACTGTGTTGCTAGGAAAGTTTCCTAAACACATTTTCCTCTTGGTGTTGAGACTTGCAAATTTCTCAAAACCACTAATGTATTGCTAGGAAAGCTTCCTCAACACATTTTCCTCTTTGTGTTGAGACGTGCAAATTCCTTAACACCACCACTGTGTTGCTAGGCAAGCTTCCTCAACACATTTTCTCCTTATATTGAGACGTGCAAATTCCTCAACACCACTACTGTGTTGCTAGGCATGCGCCCTCAACACATTCTTCCTATTGGTGTTGAGACGTGTAAATTTCTTAACACCACTAATGTGTTCCTGGGCAAGATTCCTCGACACATTTTCTCTTGGTGTTGAGACGTGCAAATTCCTCAACACCACTATTGTGTTGTTAGGCATGCTTCCTCAACACATTCTTCCTATTGGTGTTGAGACGTGCAAATTCCTCAACACCGCTACTGTGTTGCTAGGCAAGCTTCATCAACACATATTCCTCTTGGTATTGAGACGTGCAAATTCCTTAACACCACTAATGTGTTGCTAGGCATGCTCCCTCAACACATTCTTCCTCTTGGTGTTGAGACGTGCAAATTCCTTAACACCACTACTGTGTTGCTAGGCAAGCTTCCTCAACACATTTTCTCTTGGTGTTGAGACATGCAATTTCCTCAACACCACTACTGTGTTGCTAAGCATGCTTCCTCAACACATTCTTCCTCTTGGTGTTGAGACGTGCAAATTCCTCAACACCACTACTGTGTTGCTAGGCAAGCTTCCTCAACACATTTTCCTCTTGGTGTTGAGACGTGCAAATTCCTCAACACCACTACTGTGTTGCTAGGAAATCTTCCTCAACACATTTTCCTCTTGGTTTTGAGACGTGCAAGTTCCTCAACACCACTACTTTATTTCTAGGCATGCTTACTCAACACATTCTTCCTCTTGATATTGAGACGTGCAAATTCCTCAACACCACTACTATGTTGCTAGGCAAGCTTCCTCAACACATTTTCCTCTTGGTGTTGAGACATGCAAATTCCTCAACACCACTAATGTGTTGCTAGGCAAGCTTCCTCAACACATTTTCCTCTTGGTTTTGAGACGTGCAAGTTCCTCAACACCACTACTTTGTTTCTAGGCATGCTTCCTCAACACATTCTTCCTCTTGGTGTTGAGACGTGAAAATTCCTCAACACCAATATTGTGTTGCTAGGAAAGCTTCCTCAACACATTTTCCTCTTGGTGTTGAGACATGCAAATTGCTCAACACCACTAATGTGTTGCTAGGCAAGCTTCCTCAACACATTTTCCTCTTGGTTTTGAGACATACAAATTCCTCAACACCACTACTGTGTTCCTAGGCATGCTTCCTCTTGGTGTTGAGACGTGCAAATTCCTCAACACCACTACTGTGTTGCTAGGCATGCTCCCTCAACACATTCTTCCTCTTGGTGTTGAGACGTGCAAATTCCTTAACACCACTATTGTGTTGCTAGGAAAGCTTCCTCAACACATTTTCTCTTGGTGTTGAGACGTGCAAATTCCTCAACACCACTACTGTGTTGCTAGGTAAGCTTCCTCAACACATTTTTCTCTTGGTGTTGAGACGTGCAAATTCCTCAACACCACTACTGTATTGCTAGGCAAGCTTCCTCAACACATTTTCCTCTTGGTGTTGAGACGTGCAAATTCCTCAACACCGCTACTGTGTTTCTAGGCATGCTTCCTCAACACATTCTTCCTCTTGGTGTTGAGACGTGCAAATTCCTCAACACCACTACTGTGTTGCTAGGCATGATTCCTATTGGTGTTGAGACGTGCAAATTCCTCAACACCACTACTGTGTTTCTAGGCATGCTCCCTCAACACATTCTTCCTCTTGGTGTTGAGACGTGCAAATTCCTTATCACCACTACTGTGTTGCTAGGCAAGCTTCCTCAACACATTTTCTCTTGGTGTTGAGACGTGCAAATTCTTCAACACCACTATTGTGTTGCTAGGCATGCTTCCTATCACATTCTTCCTCTTGGTCTTGAGACGTGAAAATTCCTCAACACCACTACTGTGTTGCTAGGTAAGCTTGCTCAACAATTTTCCTCTTGGGTTTGAGACGTACAAATTCCTAAACACCACATTGTGTTGCTAGGAAAGCTTCCTCAACACATTTTCTCTTGGTGTTGAGACGTGCAAATTTTTTCAAACCCACTATTGTGTTTCTAGGCATGCTTCCTCAACACATTCTTCCTTGGTGTTGAGACGTGCAAATTCCTCAACACCACCACTGTGTTGCTAGGAAAGTTTCCTCAACACATTTTCCTCTTGGTGTTGAGACTTGCAAATGTCTCAAAACCACTAATGTATGTAGACTAGGAAAGCTTCCTCAACCATTTTCTCTTTGTGTTGAGACGTGCAAATTCCTAAAACCACCACTGTGTGCTAGGCAAGCTTCCTCCACACATTTTCTCCTTATATTGAGACGTGCAATTCCTCAACACCACTACTGTGTTGCTAGGCATGCGCCCTCAACACATTCTTCCTATTGGTGTTGAGACGTGTAAATTTCTTAACACCACTAATGTGTTCCTGGGCAAGATTCCTCGACACATTTCTCTTGGTGTTGAGACGTGCAAATTCCTCAACACCACTATTGTGTTGTTAGGCATGCTTCCTCAACACATTCTTCCTATTGGTGTTGAGACGTGCAAATTCCTCACACCGCTACTGTGTTGCTAGGCAAGCTTCATCAACACAATATCCTCTTGGTATGAGACGTGCAATTCCTCAACACCACTAATGTGTTGCTAGGCATGCTCCCTCAACACTTCTTCCTCTTGGTGTTGAGACGTGCAAATTCCTTAACACCACTACTGTGTTGCTAGGCAAGCTTCCTCAACACATTTTCTCTTGGTGTTGAGACATGCAATTTCCTCAAACACCACTACTGTGTTGCTAAGCATGCTTCCTCAACACATTCTTCCTCTTGGTGTTGAGACGTGCAAATTCCTCAACACCACTACTGTGTTGCTAGGCAAGCTTCCTCAACCACATTTTCCTCTTGGTGTTGAGACGTGCAAATTCCTCAACACCACTACTGTGTTGCTAGAAATCTTCCTCAACACATTTTCCTCTTGGTTTTGAGACGTGCAAGTCCTCAACACCACTACTCTTATTTCTAGGCATGCTTACTCACAGATTCTTCCTCTTGATATTGAGACGTGCAAATTCCTCAACACCACTACTATGTTGCTAGGCAAGCTTCCTCAACACATTTTCCTCTTGGTGTTGAGACATGCAAATTCCTCAACACCACTAATGTGTTGCTAGGCAAGCTTCCTCAACACATTTTCCTCTTGGTTTTGAGACATGCAAATTCCTCAACACCACTACTGTGTTGCTAGGAATGCTTCCTCTTGGTGTTGAGACGTGCAAATTCCTCAACACCACTACTGTGTTGCTAGGCATGCTCCCTCAACACATTCTTCCTCTTGGTGTTGAGACGTGCAAATTCCTTAACACCACTACTGTGTTGCTAGGCAAGCTTCCTCAACACATTTTCTCTTGGTGTTGAGACGTGCAAATTCTTCAACACCATTATTGTGTTGCTAGGAATGCTTCTTATCACATTCTTCCTCTTGGTGTTGAGACGTGCAAATTCCTCAACACCACTACTGTGTTTCTAGGTAAGCTTCCTCAACACATTTTCCTCTTGGTGTTGAGACGTGCAAATTCCTCAACACCACTACTGTGTTGCTAGGAAAGCTTTCTAAACACATTTTCCTCTTGGTGTTGAGACGTGCAAATTCCTCAACACCGCTACTGTGTTTCTAGGCCATGCTTCCTCAACACATTCTTCCTCTTGGTGTTGAGACGTGCAAATTCCTCAACACCACTACTGTTGCTAGGCATGCTTCCTCGTGTGAGACGTGCAAATTCCTCAACACCACTACTGTGTTGCTAGGCATGCTCCCTCAGCACATTCTTCCTCTTGGTGTTTGAGACGTGCAAATTCCTCACACCGCTACTGTGTTTCTAGGCATGCTTCCTCAACACATTCTTCCTCTTGGTGTTGAGACATGCAAATTCCTCAACACCACTACTGTGTTGCTAGGCATGCTTCCTCTTGGTGTTGAGACGTGCAAATTCCTCAACACCACTACTGTGTTACTAGGCATGCTCCCTCAACACATTCTTCCTCTTGGTGTTGAGACGTGCAAATTCCTTAACACCACTACTGTGTTGCTAGGCAAGCTTCCTCAACACATTTTTCTCTTGGTGTTGAGACGTACAAATTCCTCAACACCACTATTGTGTTGCTAGGAAAGCTTCCTCAACACATTCTTCCTCTTGGTGTTGAGACGTGCTAGGTAAGCTTGCTCAACACATTTTCCTCTTGGTGTTGAGACGTGCAAATTCCTCAACACCACTATTGTGTTGCTAGGAAAGCTTTCTAAACACATTTTCCTCTTGGTGTTGAGACGTGCAAATTCCTCAACACCGCTACTGTGTTTCTAGGCATGCTTCCTCAACACATTCTTCCTCTTGGTGTTGAGACGTGCAAATTCCTCAACACCACCACTGTGTTGCTAGGCATGCTTCCTCTTGGTGTTGAGACGTGCAAATTCCTCAACACCACTACTGTGTTGCTAGGCATGCTCCCTCAACACATTCTTCCTCTTGGTGTTGAGACGTGCAAATTCCTTAACACCGCTACTGTGTTTCTAGGCATGCTTCCTCAACACATTCTTCCTCTTGGTGTTGAGACGTGCAAATTCCTCAACACCACTACTGTGTTTGCTAGGCATGCTTCCTTGGTGTTGAGACGTGCAAATTCCTCAACACATTTTCCTCTTGGTGTTGAGACGTGCAAATTCCTCAACAACACTACTGTGTTGCTAGGCATGCTTCCTCTTGGTGTTGAGACTGCAAATTCCTCAACACCACTACTGTGTTGCTAGGCATGCTCCCTCAACACATTCTTCCTCTTGGTGTTGAGACGTGCAAATTCTTAACACCACTACTGTGTTGCTAGGCAAGCTTCCTCAACACATTTTCTCTTGGTGTTGAGACGTGCAAATTCTTCAACACCACTATTGTGTTGCTAGGCATGCTTCCTATCACATTCTTCCTCTTGGTCTTGAGACGTGCAAATTCCTCAACACCACTACTGTGTTGCTAGGTAAGCTTTCTCAACAGATTTTCCTCTTGGTGTTGAGACGTACAAATTCCTCAACACCACTATTGTGTTGCTAGGAAAGCTTCCTCAACATATTTTCCTCTTGGTGTTGAGACGTGCAAATTTTTCAACACCACTATTGTGTTTCTAGGCATGCTTCCTCAACACATTCTTCCTCTTGGTGTTGAGACGTGCAAATTCCTCAACACCACCACTGTGTTGCTAGGAAAGTTTCCTCAACACATTTTCCTCTTGGTGTTGAGACATGAAAATTCCTCAACACCACTACTGTATTGCTAGGCAAGCTTCCTCAACACATTTTCCTCTTGGTGTTGAGACGTGCAAATTCCTCAACACCGCTACTGTGTTTCTAGGCATGCTTCCTCAACACATTCTTCCTCTTGGTGTTGAGACGTGCAAATTCCTCAACACCACTACTGTGTTGCTAGGCATGCTCCCTCAACACATTCTTCCTCTTGGTGTTGAGACGTGCAAATTCCTTAACACCACTACTGTGTTGCTAGGCAAGCTTCCTCAACACATTTTCTCTTGGTGTTGAGACGTGCAAATTCTTCAACACCACTATTGTGTTGCTTGGCATGCTTCCTATCACATTCTTCCTCTTGGTCTTGAGACGTGCAAATTCCTCAACACCACTACTGTGTTGCTAGGTAAGCTTGCTCAACAGGTTTTCCTCTTGGTGTTGAGACGTACAAATTCCTCAACACCACTATTGTGTTGCTAGGAAAGTTTCCTCAACACATTTTCCTCTTGGTGTTGAGACATGAAAATTCCTCAACACCACTACTGTATTGCTAGGCAAGCTTCCTCAACACATTTTCCTCTTGGTGTTGAGACGTGCAAATTCCTCAACACCGCTACTGTGTTTCTAAGCATGCTTCCTCAACACATTCTTCCTCTTGGTGTTGAGATGTGAAAATTCCTCAACACCACTACTGTGTTGCTAGGCATGCTTCCTCTTGGTGTTGAGACGTGCAAATTCCTCAACACCACTACTGTGTTACTAGGCATGCTCCCTCAACACATTCTTCCTCTTGGTGTTGAGACGTGCAAATTCCTTAACACCACTACTGTGTTGCTAGGCAAGCTTCCTCAACACATTTTTCTCTTGGTGTTGAGACGTACAAATTCCTCAACACCACTATTGTGTTGCTAGGAAAGCTTCCTCAACACATTTTCCTCTTGGTGTTGAGACGTGCAAATTTTTCAACACCACTATTGTGTTTCTAGGCATGCTTCCTCAACACATTCTTCCTCTTGGTGTTGAGACGTGCAAATTCCTCAACACCACAACTGTGTTGCTAGGAAAGTTTCCTCAACACATTTTCCTCTTGGTGTTGAGACATGCAAATTTCTCAAAACCACTACTGTATTGCTAGGAAAGCTTCCTCAGCACATTTTCCTCTTTGTGTTGAGACGTGCAAATTCCTTAACACCACCACTGTGTTGCTAGGCAAGCTTCCTCAACACATTTTCTCCTTATGTTGAGACGTGCAAATTCCTCAACACCACTACTGTGTTGCTAGGCATGCGCCCTCAACACATTCTTCCTATTGGTGTTGAGACGTGTAAATTTCTTAACACCACTAATGTGTTCCTGGGCAAGATTCCTCGACACATTTTCTCTTGGTGTTGAGACGTGCAAATTCCTCAACACCACTATTGTGTTGTTAGGCATGCTTCCTCAACACATTCTTCCTATTGGTGTTGAGACGTGCAAATTCCTCAACACCGCTACTGTGTTGCTAGGCAAGCTTCATCAACACATATTCCTCTTGGTATTGAGACGTGCAAATTCCTCAACACCACTAATGTGTTGCTAGGCATGCTCCCTCAACACATTCTTCCTCTTGGTGTTAAGACGTGCAAATTCCTTAACACCACTACTGTGTTGCTAGGCAAGCTTCCTCAACACATTTTCTCTTGGTGTTGAGACATGCAATTTCCTCAACACCACTACTGTGTTGCTAAGCATGCTTCCTCAACACATTCTTCCTCTTGGTGTTGAGACGTGCAAATTCCTCAACACCACTACTGTGTTGCTAGGCAAGCTTTCTAAACACATTTTCCTCTTGGTGTTGAGACGTGCAAATTCCTCAACACCGCTACTGTGTTTCTAGGCATGCTTCCTCAACACATTCTTCCTCTTGGTGTTGAGACGTGCAAATTCCTCAACACCACTACTGTGTAGCTAGGCATGCTTCCTCTTGGTGTTGAGACGTGCAAATTCCTCAACACCACTACTGTGTTGCTAGGCATGCTCCCTCAACACATTCTTCCTCTTGGTGTTGAGACGTGCAAATTCCTTAACACCGCTACTGTGTTTCTAGGCATGCTTCCTCAACACATTCTTCCTCTTGGTGTTGAGACGTGCAAATTCCTCAACACCACTACTGTGTTGCTAGGCATGCTTCCTCTTGGTGTTGAGACGTGCAAATTCCTCAACACATTTTCCTCTTGGTGTTGAGACGTGCAAATTCCTCAACACCACTCTTGTGTTGCTAGGCATGCCTCTTGGTGTTGAGACGTGCAAATTCCTCAACACCACTACTGTGTTGCTAGTCATGCTCCCTCAACACATTCTTCCTCTTGGTGTTGAGACGTGCAAATTCCTTAACACCACTACTGTGTTGCTAGGCAAGCTTCCTCAACACATTTTCTCTTGGTGTTGAGACGTGCAAATTCTTCAACACCACTATTGTGTTGCTAGGCATGCTTCCTATCACATTCTTCCTCTTGGTCTTGAGACGTGCAAATTCCTCAACACCACTACTGTGTTGCTAGGTAAGCTTTCTCAACAGATTTTCCTCTTGGTGTTGAGACGTACAAATTCCTCAACACCATATTGTGTTGCTAGGAAAGCTTCCTCAACATATTTTCCTCTTGGTGTTGAGACGTGCAAATTTTTCAACACCACTATTGTGTTTCTAGGCATGCTTCCTCAACACATTCTTCCTCTTGGTGTTGAGACGTGCAAATTCCTCAACACCACCACTGTGTTGCTAGGAAGTTTCCTCAACACATTTTCCTCTTGGTGTTGAGACATGAAAATTCCTCAACACCACTACTGTATTGCTAGGCAAGCTTCCTCAACACATTTTCCTCTTGGTGTTGAGACGTGCAAATTCCTCAACACCGCTACTGTGTTTCTAGGCATGCTTCCTCAAAACATTCTTCCTCTTGGTGTTGAGACGTGCAAATTCCTCAACACCACTACTGTGTTGCTAGGCATGCTCCCTCAACACATTCTTCCTCTTGGTGTTGAGACGTGCAAATTCCTTAACACCACTACTGTGTTGCTAGGCAAGCTTCCTCAACACATTTTCTCTTGGTGTTGAGACGTGCAAATTCTTCAACACCACTATTGTGTTGCTAGGCATGCTTCCTATCACATTCTTCCTCTTGGTCTTGAGACGTGCAAATTCCTCAACACCACTATTGTGTTGCTAGGTAAGCTTGCTCAACAGATTTTCCTCTTGGTGTTGAGACGTACAAATTCCTCAACACCACTATTGTGTTGCTAGGAAAGTTTCCTCAACACATTTTCCTCTTGGTGTTGAGACATGAAAATTCCTCAACACCACTACTGTATTGCTAGGCAAGCTTCCTCAACACATTTTCCTCTTGGTGTTGAGACGTGCAAATTCCTCAACACCGCTACTGTGTTTCTAGGCATGCTTCCTCAACACATTCTTCCTCTTGGTGTTGAGATGTGAAAATTCCTCAACACCACTACTGTGTTGCTAGGCATGCTTCCTCTTGGTGTTGAGACGTGCAAATTCCTCAACACCACTACTGTGTTACTAGGCATGCTCCCTCAACACATTCTTCCTCTTGGTGTTGAGACGTGCAAATTCCTTAACACCACTATTGTGTTGCTAGGCAAGCTTCCTCAACACATTTTCTCTTGGTGTTGAGACGTGCAAATTCTTCAACACCACTATTGTGTTGCTAGGCAAGCTTCCTATCACATTCTTCCTCTTGGTCTTGAGACGTGAAAATTCCTCAACACCACTACTGTGTTGCTCGGTAAGCTTGCTCAACACATTTTCCTCTTGGTGTTGAGACGTACAAATTCCTCAAACCACTATTGTCTTGCTAGGAAAGATTCCTCAACACATTTTCCTCTTGGTGTTGAGACGTGCAAATTTTTCAACACCACTATTGTGTTTCTAGGCATGCTTCCTCAACACATTCTTCCTCTTGGTGTTGAGACGTGCAAATTCCTCAACACCACCACTGTGTTGCTAGGAAAGTTTCCTCAACACATTTTCCTCTTGGTGTTGAGACATGCAAATTCCTCAACACCACTACTGTATTGCTAGGCAAGCTTCCTCAACACATTTTCCTCTTTGTGTTGAGACGTGCAAATTCCTCAACACCACTACTATGTTGTTAGGAAAACTTCCTCAACACATTTTCCTCTTGGTGTTGTGACGTGCAAATTCCTCAACACCACTACTGTGTTGCAAGGCATGCTTCCTCAACACATTCTTCCTCTTGGTGTTGAGACGTGCAAATTCCTTAACACCACTACTGTGTTGCTAGGCAAGCTTCCTCAACACATTTTCTCTTGGTGTTGAGACCTGCAAATTCCTCAACACCACTAATTTGTTGCTAGGCATGCTTCATAAAAACATTCTTCCTCTTGGTGTTGAGACGTGCAAATTCCTCAACACCACTACTATGTTGCTAGGCAAACTTCCTCAACACATTTTCCTCTTGGTGTTGTGACGTGCAAATTCCTCAACACCACTACTGTGTTGCAAGGCATGCTTCCTCAACACATTCTTCCTCTTGGTGTTGAGACGTGCAAATTCCTTAACACCACTACTGTGTTGCTAGGCAAGCTTCCTCAACACATTTTCTCTTGGTGTTGAGACGTGCAAATTCCTCAACACCACTAATTTGTTGCTAGGCATGCTTCATAAAAACATTCTTCCTCTTGGTGTTGAGACGTGCAAATTCCTCAACACCACTATTGTGTTGCTAGGCAAGCTTCCTCAACACATATTCCTCTAGGTGTTGAGACGTGCAAATTCCTCAACACCACTATTGTGTTGCTAGGAATGCTTCCTCAACACATTCTTCCACTTGGTGTTGAGACGTGCAAATTCCTTAACACCACCACTGTGTTGCTAGGAAAGCTTCCTCAACACATTTTCTCCTGGTGTTGAGACGTGCAAATTCCTCAACACCACTACTGTGTTGCTAGGCATGCGCCCTCAACACATTCTTCCTCTTGTTATTGAGACGTGTAAATTTCTTAACACCACTAATGTGTTGATGGGCAAGCTTCCTCGACACATTTTCTCTTGGTGTTGAGACGTGCAAATTCCTCAACACCACTATTGTGTTGTTAGGCATGCTTCCTCAACACATTCTTCCTATTGGTGTTGAGACGTGCAAATTCCTCAACACCGCTACTGTGTTGCTAGGAAAGCTTCATCAACACATATTCCTCTTGGTATTGAGACGTGCAAATTCCTCAACACCACAAATGTGTCTTTAGGCATGCTCCCTCAACACATTCTTCCTCTTGGTGTTGAGACGTGCAAATTCCTTAACACCACTACTGTGTTGCTAGGCAAGCTTCCTCAACACATTTTCTCTTGGTGTTGAGACATGCAAATTCCTCAACACCACTACTGTGTTGCTAGGCATGCTTCCTCAACACATTCTTCCTCTTGGTGTTGAGACGTGCAAATTCCTCAACACCACTACTGTGTTGCTAGGCAAGCTTCCTCAACACATTTTCCTCTTGGTGTTGAGACGTGCAAATTCCTCAACACCACTACTGTGTTGCTAGGAAAGCTTCCTCAACACATTTTCCTCTTGGTGTTGAAACGTGCAAGTTCCTCAACACCACTACTTTGTTTCTAGGCATGCTTCCTCAACACATTCTTCCTCTTGGTGTTGAGACGTGCAAATTCCTTAACACCACCACTGTGTTGCTAGGCAAGCTTCCTCAACACATTTTCCTCTTGGTGTTGAGACATGCAAATTCCTCAACACCACTATTGTATTGCTAGGCAAGCTTGCTCAACACATTTTCCTCTTGGTGTTGAGACGTGAAAATTCCTCAACACCACTACTGTGTTGCTAGGCATGCTTCCTCAACACATTCTTCCACTTGGTGTTGAGACGTGCAAATTCCTTAACACCACCACTGTGTTGCTAGGCAAGCTTCCTCAACACATTTTCTCCTGGTGTTGAGACGTGCAAATTCCTCAACACCACTACTGTGTTCCTAGGCATACACCATCAACACATTCTTCCTCTTGGTGTTGAGACGTGTAAATTTCTTAACACCACTAATGTGTTGCTGGGCAAGCTTCCTCGACACATTTTCTCTTGGTGTTGACAAGTGCAAATTCCTCAACACCACTATTGTGTTGTTAGGCATGCTTCCTCAACACATTCTTCCTATTGGTGTTGAGACGTGCAAATTCCTCAACACCGCTACTGTGTTGCTAGGCAAGCTTCATCAAAACATATTCCTCTTGATATTGAGACGTCCAAATTCCTCAACACCACTAATGTGTTGCTAGGCATGCTCCCTCAACACATTCTTCCTCTTGGTGTTGAGACGTGCAAATTCCTTAACACCACTACTGTGTTGCTAGGCAAGCTTCCTCAACACATTTTCTCTTGGTGTTGAGACATGCAAATTCCTCAACACCACTACTGTGTTGCTAGGCATGCTTCCTCAACACATTCTTCCTCTTGGTGTTGAGACGTGCAAATTCCTCAACACCACTACTGTGTTGCTAGGAAAGCTTCCTCAACACATTTTCCTCTTGGTGTTGAGACGTGCAAATTCCTCAACACCACTACTGTGTTTCTAGGAAAGCTTCCTCAACACATTTTCCTCTTGGTGTTGAGACGTGCAAGTTCCTCAACACCACTACTTTGTTTCTAGGCATGCTTCCTCAACACATTCTTCCTCTTGGTGTTGAGACGTGCAAATTCCTCAACACCACTACTGTGTTGCTAGGCAAGCTTCCTCAACACATTTTCCTCTTGGTGTTGAGACATTCAAATTCCTCAACACCACTATTGTATTGCTAGGCAAGCTTGTTCAACACATTTTCCTCTTGGTATTGAGACATGCAAATTCCTCAACACCACTAATGTGTTGCTAGGCAAGCTTCCTCAACACATTTTCCTCCTAGTGTTGAGACGTGCAAATTCCTCAACGCCACTACTGTGTTGCTAGGCATGCTTCCTCAACACATTCTTCCTCTTGGTGTTGAGACGTGCAAATTCCTCAACACTACTATTGTGTTGCTAGGCTAGCTTCCTCAACACATATTCTTCTTGGTGTTGAAACGTGCAAATTACTCAACACCACTACTGTGTTGCTAGACATGCTTCCTCAACATATTCTTCCTCTTGGTGTTGAGACGTGCAAATTCCTCAACACCACTACTGTGTTGCTAGGAAAGCTTCCTCAACACATTTTCCTCTTGTCGTTGAGACGCGCAAATTCCTCAACACCACTACTGTGTTCCTAGGCATGCTTCCTCAACACATTCTTCCTCTTGGTGTTGAGACGTGCAAATTCGTCAACACCACTATTGTGTTGCTAGGCAAGCTTCCTCAACACATTTTCCTCTTGGTGTTGAGACGTGGAAATTCCTCAACACCGCTACTGTGTTGCTAGGCAAGCTTCCTCAACACACTTTCCTCTTGGTGTCGAGGCGCGCAAATTCCTCAACACCACTACTATGTTGCTAGGTAAGCTTCCTCAACACATTTTCCTCTTGGTGTTGAGACGCGCAAATTCCTCAACACCACAACTGTGTTGCCAGGCATGCTTCCCCAACACACAATCCTCTTGGTGTTGAGACGTGCAAATTCCGCAACACCACTATTGTGTTGCCAGGCATGCTGCCTCAACACATCCTTTCTTTTAGGGTTGAGACGTGTAAACTCCTTAACATTCACTACTGTGTTGCAAGGGATACTGCCTTAATACATCCATCATCTTAGTATTGAGACGTGTAAAATCCTCAACACTCACTACTCTGTTGTCAGGCATACTGCCTCAATACATTATAGTGCTGACGGCTCCACCACCTCAACACTCATCTTAGCCGTTCAAAGCAGCGCCATCTTCTCCGCTCCATAGCCAGCGCCAACAGCCCGCTCCACAGCCGGTGCCAACAGTCCTCATCCTAGCCAGAGTCATTCACCTTTCCAGAGCCAGCGAAGCCATTGACCTACTCAGCCCAAGCAGCGCCATCTACCTTTCTGTAGCCGGACAGCACCCATTCCGCGGACCAAGTTGCAGTGTTACCTCTGCCAATCAGTATCCAAGGTCGCAGCGTGACGCCAACCCACTATGGCCAAGACGAATTTATGCAAAGACGCCAACACAAGGATCACCGATTCCTCGTGCCTTCCACCAAAGGTTAGTTGAATTTCCTTGGAAATCTCTTCACGTCTTGCTCTTTCGATTTTACTCTTGTCTGTCACCATCTCATGCTTACCCCGCAACAATGCCATTGTTACGTGCTAAGCAGGGGACTTAATGTTGATGGTGGTTTTTAGCTTAGGGTTAAAATCGTAAAACCTTGCATTTGATGTGACGTCACTCTGCAAGGAAACAGAGCCGCAAGTGCTAACCTCTTCACCAGCATATTCATTGAGCCATTCAATATATTTACATGAAATTTATCCAGACTAGCGAATGTAGCAACCATCCCAAACACTCTGTAAATTTCGGCACCTCGCCAATACAAGACTCACTGAGTACTTTCTTGTGATATGTTCCCAGGCAGAACCCTTAATATCGGTATGGCATGACGGATTTGTGTTCACTCGCAACGGAGTAGCATGAACCTCCAAGCACCAAAGTTAAGGCCATCGCACGAAATGCTCAGACGGAAAGCACACTGCAATCTGTAGATAAGGATTTTTGTGGCAACATACAAAATCCAGCCAATTATTGTGATAACTCACAAAAAACTCATAAACCCGACTAATTTGCAAAATTAGGGTTACGTGCCCGCGCAGTACACTAGACCCCGTTGGTCGAAAAACTATGCTTAGCCAAACTAGGCGATTAAATCCGCCACAACGCATTGGAAGTGTGGCCACGCCCTAGCTTGTCGGCCCCACTTCCCATCGACCAATCAGGTCGCTTTAAATCCGCAACACTCACACAGAAGTGTAGCCACGTCCATGACTTGCCGACCCTCTTACATTAACCAATTAGGTTACCTTAAACTCGCCACAATGACGAAAAGAAGGAAACCGCGCTGGATGGCCGCAAAGCCAATTGGTTTCCCAAAATACGCACACGCCAGGCACACATGCCATATGCACATGCCAAACGCGCCAAACATGGCCACCCTCCCCATGCGACGTGCTACATAGGCTAATTAGGGTTTCGACAAGCCAAACCCTAAGCAAGATTTCCACACCGGCGTGCCAAGGTTTCAATGTCTATGGCTACACAGCCGCGCTGAAGGAATGCACGAGCTATTCCATCCATGCTGCATGCCGCTAGCACGAGTTGAAGACGCCACTGCCAATTGAAGGGAGCCATGATCGACGGCTATCTTTCCTCCTGAGATGCATTCTCAGCCATCCAAGTTCGCCACCAAACTAACAGACTTGTGGAAACTTTTGAGCGACCATGCCGCCAAGACCTAAATTTTAGCCACGGTGCCAAACCCTAAATTGGCCACGACGCCAAGCCCTAACCTTGGTCGTGCCGCCAAACCTTAACTTTAGTCACAGAGCCAAATCTTGAATTTGACCGTGCTACAACACCACGTCCACCGACATGCCACCATGCCACAACCACTGGCACGCCACCTGGCATGCCACTGTGTCGCGGCCACCGGCATGCCACCGTGCCACGGCCACTGGCATGCCACCGTGCCGCAGCCACTGCCATGACACCATGCCGCCACCACTGGCATATCGCCATGCCACGGCCACTGGCATGCCACCATGCTGCAGCCACTGGCATGCCACCGTACCGCAACCACTGTCATGCCACCATGCCACGGCCACTTGCATGCCACCATGCCACGGCCACTTGCATGCCACCATGTTGCAGCTCCTGGCATGCCACCATGTGCATGTTCGACTAGCCAAAAAGAGCCTAGCATCACATATGCTATTTACCTACGGCAAGCCTCTCAATTCTAAACTTTTCACACGTAGCAAAATTCTATATGTTTTCCACGAAAACACTCGAGACATCAAAACATGTCACAAACTGGGGGATACTCATCAGGGTATTGGTCTGGCGGTTTACAGCAGGCGGCGTGCAATACACCCGTTACAGAAAGTGTCATAAAGCGGGGCGATTAGTAATGGCAAGAAATAATGGTGTAAATGTATCCTTCATTATGGGAACATAAATTCCAGGCGTTACCCGTTACTCCCTTCTTCCACCACTCAATCGTTTCCACTTCCCACGAGACCAGTGTACGTTTTGTTGCAACTTGTATAAATAGGTCTCACCTATTTTCCACCAAACAACAAGTTTTGGTCAGGAGAACAATACAACTTCCAGAAATCATCTGATAGCTTTTCATCTAGCTATCCAGTTCAACTTTCTGATACAAGTCACGAAACACCCACACTTACGGAATCAACTATTCTGGTCTCAACACTTTCTTCGCTTCCCTCCCTAAGACCAACCCTTATCCTTCACTTTGTGACCGAAGCAAGCCTGGAACGGCCATTTCTGGGTTTAGGACAGGATTGTACAGATTGATCTCTCGAATCAAAAGTACTCCCGTTCATTACATTGTTTAGGGTTTAGACTAGTTTCTCACCCACACACACGAAATTACCAAAATCAGAAGAAACGGTTTTCACCCGCAAACAATTGGTGACCACGGTGGGAGATTAATATCTCGGTTACAATATCAATTTCCAATTCCCGATTTCATCTTCAACCCGATCTCAAGATGGTAGAACTCAGGTCCGGATCAGAAACAAACCTTGAGAAGACTAGCGCTGAAATCATCCCTGGTACTAACTCTCCTTCCAGTGGCACTAATACGCCACCAGCCAACACCAACGGCGCGTAAAATGATCCTTCAGGTGTTACACCGCCGATCACTAGAGCTAGAGCCGTTGCCGCCACTCCCAAAATTTCTTCAAGTGTGACAGCTCCAACCATCACCAGAGCCGCTGATACTCCACCATCAAGACGAGAGACTGGAGGGACCAGAAGAAGCCGACCTCCTATTACCACTGTTGATTTGATGGAAAGACAAAAGGTTCTCGTGAGGCTCAGACAGACATGGCTACAACTCAGAAATAGATACCTATTTCCTCAGGACACTAACGAAGCGGCCACCACAAGAGTCACGTCAACCCTAGGTGGAGCTGACAATGAATACTTTTAACATTCGACGCAGGCACTTTAGCAAGACGCGCGTTTATAGATGAAGAGGCTCGTGTTGCTCTTGAACGCCTAGTAGAAGGGAATCAACAATCCAATTTCATCACACGTGAAGATCATGAACGACTTCTCCAAAATCGAGGCAAAGAAAATCAGCAACTCTTCTGAGTTCATAGAGACCCTCTTCCCGTCAGGAGCTGCATGATTTCTGGGGACTTCGCCCACAAAATCGTGCAGTCTATGATGAAATATTTATGTGATATTCTATATTTCTCCAAGGCGCAGCGTCAAGACATATTTGCAGCTCTCAACCGCACTTCATCAAGAAAGCAGTTGTTTCCAGCTAGGGAAGCCTTTCCCAAACCCCAACCTCTTCTGGAAAGCACGATTCATAGATGGAACTAGGGACTCCTAATCACTGTTCACTTGAAGGATGTCGAGTTTGACAACAAGCTGACTGACGCGGCCTCCGACTTCAACATTGTGACCGTCAAGGCTCTGAGAGTTGCAAGGGAAAATAAAACGTAAGAAGCGTATTCTTTAACATGAGAGAAAAACACGACTTGTCGACCAGCACTATTTGTTCCGTCTTCCCATATGTCATATCGTATCAAGTCATTTTTCGAAGTCAAGGGTTAATAGCGCCCTCACTGGAGTTTTCTCCAGGATACACTTTGACGTTTCTCTCCAGGAGCCGCTTCAACGTTCTCTTCAGAAGTCGCTCCGCTTCAACGTTCTCCAGCAGCGGCTCCGCTTCAACGTTCGCTCCAGCCGCCGCTCCGCTTCAGCATTCTCTCCATAAGATGCTCCAGGATCCGAAGTCGAAGCTTCAGTGTTTTACTCCATAAGCTTCAACGTCTTATCCAAGAGTCGAAGTTGATTCAATGCCTCCTTCCTTCCAAGGATAGTGTCGTAGCCGCCACTGCTCCCTTTTAAGGTTCGTGCACGTACCCACCACACTCGTCCCTGTCAAGGATCGTGATCGCATCCATCCAAGGTTCATAGTTATGGCCACTTTTGCTTCATCCCATCAAAGACCTGGGCACTTTTGTCCGTCTGTCAACCCGTCATCGTCCTGATGTCATCACTAACGCCTGATGCTGCTTACTCATGGGGGAGCCTAAAATACCCAAAGACCAATCATGCGCGAAGGACATGCCTAGTGGAGACAGATCTAAGTAACTATCCATAAACTAAATGTTTTATATCTATTAGGCATATTCAATAAATTTTAAAATATCTTAGTGTTGAGACGTGCAAATTCCTCAACACCACTACTATGTTGCTAGGCAAGCTTCCTCAACACATTTTCCTCTTGGTGTTGAGATGTACAAATTCCTCAACAACCACTATTGTGTTGCTAGACATGCTTCCTCAACACATTCTTCCTCTTGGTGTTGAGACGTGCAAATTCCTCAACACCACTACTGTGTTGCTAGGCAAGCTTCCTTAACACATTTTCCTCTTGGTGTTGAGACGTGCAAATTCGTCAACACCACTACTGTGTTGCTAGGCATGCTTCCTCAACACATTCTTCCTCTTGGTGTTGAGACGTGAAAATTCCTTAACACCACTACTGTGTTGCTAGGCAAGCTTTTTCAACACATATTCCTCTTGGTGTTGAGACGTGTGTAGATGATATATTTTCAACAAGGTCTAAATTCGTAAACTCATAATCATACGAAACTTTGATTCAGCAATCAGACGTGAGTATCGAGACACATGTCTCTCATCGAATTCTCAACGGAGAGTACTTTCTCTCAGAGTACATGTAGATATGTAGTCTCACGACTGGACAACGACATATCTCATTAATATTGAATACTTTCAGTGATTATTTCTATATAGCATCACGAGATGGACGGCTCCTAGAAAGCTTGCTATGCTAGTATAGAGCGATAACGTCTTCAGGAACAAACAACAAGTTTACCCTGACTATATAAAGGATATGACTTACCGACAAGCTCATATCGGGATGATTAATGCTCCTAGACAGCTTTTTCTACAGTATGGAGCCACAAAGTTAATTATTCCTAATTGCTCCTATTCCATGGTCGAATCCACGACTGGTCCCATGGAATGGCGATAACAATTGTTCTGATTCTATGATCGAATCCACACTTGATCTCATAGAATAAAATAACTATATTATTCATTACTTCTACTCCGATTTCATGATCGAATCCACACTGGTCTCATAAATGGTAATAGATAAATCTTTAATTACTCTGATTCTATGGTCGAATCTACGATCCCATGGAATGGTAATGCTCACTTTATTATTCTGAATTCGTAGTCGAATCCTCAGCTGATCCTATGAATTAATAATAAACATCTTATTGCTCAGTTTTGTGAATTATTCTCCACTGAATTCCACAATTAGTAATAAATAATCAAAACCGGGCGTCTGAGCTACCTCTAAGTAAGCCCCGATTCAAATGGTGAAGTGTATTCAACGATGATACACTAACAGTCACCGCACGAACGAGTATTTCAAAAATACAACGAAACGATGAACCTATGCAAAATAGAGAAGAAAATAATAAATAATTAAATATATTGACCAGGGTGCTAGGAGCACGGACACACGACCGACCGACCGTCGGGCACGCCGGTTTTATATTTTTTAATGCATTTTATTATTTTCCATGATTTGATGAAAATTCTCCATTTTATCAAATCTCCTTCGTCTTGAGGAAACTCCTCGGTTTCATGGTACTTCCATAAATCCATAAAAAAAATATAAAATAAGGAAAGGAGTGTGGGCGTGACCATTGGCCAACCGGCCATGCCTTGGTCCCAACCAACCCCACACCACGGTGTCCTTATTTTTTATTATTATATTATTATTTCTCTAATTTCATGAAAAAACTCCTTGATTTCATGGTATTTTTGCAAAATCATCAAATAATAATAAAATAAAAATATAAATATGAAAACTTGTGGGACCGGGCCTTGGCTGGCCGGGCCATGCCCTAGGGTCCCACACGCCCTTTGTTTTATTATTTATTATTAGTTTTCCTTGAATTCATCAAATTCCTTGATTTCATGGTATTTCTCTCAAATTAGGAAAAATTCCCTAAATCATCAAAAATACCTAAAAAATATTAAAAAATTATGAAAAACTCGTGGGACCGGGCAAGCCGGCGGCATGCCTCCACGGTCCCACACCCTTGTTTTTATTATTTTAATATTTTTTGCTTCCTTGAACTCATGAAAACTCCTTCAATTCATGGAAACTCCCTAAATTCATCAAATTTCTCAAAATTCATGAATTTTTCATAAAATCATTATAAATTAGGGAAAACTGTGGGACGGGCCCTGGGGCCGAGCCATGCCTTCCACGGTCCCACACGCCCTTGTTTTATTATTTAATATCTTTTGCTTCTTGAACTCATGAAAACTCATTCAATTCATGGAAACTCCCAAAATCATCAATTTCTCAAAATTCATGAATTTTTTCATAAAATCATCAAAATATTATAAAATTAAGGAAAAGGCACCACGGGACCGTGGTCACGACCGGCCGAATGCCTTGACCAGGAGGTCCACGCCTCCTCATTCCTTATTTTATAATTTTTTTCATCATCTCATGGTGTTTTCCTCAGTTTCGTCGAAACCCTAATTTTGGCATATTTTCTCGAATGGATGCTCAATTGCACGCCAGAAAAATATCAAAATTCTCAGGACTGAGACGCGGACGCCTTGGGGACACGAGCACGCTATCTTGACCGACCAAGATTGGCTCTTTGGCTCACGGAAGCCAGTCCCATCAATTTCACAGTTTTGACCTAATTTGCACAATTGCTCGTATTAGGTCCAAAACTCTCCCAAACACTTTGGATTTTCATGAAGTGATCGTCAGGCGGTCACGGGATAACCCAGGGCCAGTTTCATGACTCCATGGTCGGTCCCTCGCCTCGTCATAATTAATTAGGTTTTCACTAAGGCTCAGACGAGCCATTTTTGAATAAATGATTAAACCAGCATTTAATCATTCTTCCACCAACAAATCGTCAACTCTTCAGGAGTTCTTTGTTTGCTCACGTGAGCATATGGACACTACATGGTTGATCCACGGTCCCATGTAGTCCCCCTCCTTCGTCCCATGGTTAAATTCTGACGAACCATGAATTGATCATCAATTGATCAAATTAGGGTTCTGAATCCAAGGATCATCATTCAGATTCAACCTTAATAATTTTCGACGGCTCATGGTCATTAATTATTAATTATGCTCGGTTCAACGACCAGTATTTCTAATTAATATTTTTGGTACGCTGCCAATAATCCATCAGACGAGCAAACATGCTCAGACGATCAAATATTCAACAATTCATCACATGAGCAGCACTTGCTCAGATGAGGAATATTTGCTCAATATTGGTTCAACAATCAATATTCAACGATCCATCGAAGAGCAATACTTGCTCACTTCATCGTAAGAACTATACCTGTCTATGACATGTTCAATTCATGAGTTCAGAACATCATGTTCAACTCAACGACTACATGGACTCATCGTCCCATCAAACCACGAAGTCATCAATTGACTAACAAACCACGAGACGTCAATCGTGTCACTTGGGGGATATCACTTAGGGTTTGGTCTGGCGGTCTACGGACACGTGTGTTCAAACACACGATGGAATGTGAGCAAGTCGTGCAATCAGTTGAAGGAATTCGACAGGGATTGGGTAGTGGGGTGTGGGTGGAAAATCGACCAAGTTCCACACGTTGAGCAACTGGTTTCAAACACGATCTCCACTTCCCCACTCCTTGATTCCATCAACTGTCACACTTCATGGAATCATGGTGTACAATTCCAGCAATATAAATAAGTCTCTAAATCATGATTGAATCATCATCAGTATCATCAATCTCACGTCAAACTGACAACACGAGATCATCAACTCATCAATTGAGCAACTACTCTCAATTGAGAGCAATTTCAATCACTCAGAGCTTATCATTGGAATTCACACACCCACAATCTTTGATTACCATTGATTCCACACATTTCTGCTTCCCTCCTACATATCAACCCATCCTCTCTTGTGACCGAATTTACTCTGGAACGGTCATTGTCTTGATTTAGGCCGGATACTACAGATTGATCTCTCGAATCTAAAGCACCCCCTTTGCAGCGGTGCATTGTGTGAGGTTTAATTTCGCTCGGTTCGAGGAGTCTCCTCCGTACGGTCGTCTCCTCAATTCTTAAAAACCAGCAAATCGTTTTTCCCCATCTACAGTGGCGACCACAGTGGGAGATCATCTCTCGGTTGCAATCTCACAATTTCACAAGATGGTTGATCTCAGGTCAGGTTCAGTTACGAATCCTAACACAAACCGTGCTAGCACTAGCAACAACAACAATCGGAATATCCCGGAGACAATTCCGACCTCCAACACTGATGGTGGTGACACTACTCCTCCTCACGCCGAAGGTCATCCACTGTCCGGACGACACCCTGAAGAAGTCAGAGGAGATCCACCGCCTACCATTGCTGATCTTATCAAAGCGCAGGAGACTCTTGCAAAGAACCAGACTGACATGGCTGCTACACAGAAGGAGTTGTAATTATCTCAAAACTCTTACTGACAAGATGTCAGAGAAGACTCAAGAGAAGGGAAAGGAGAAGGAGAAATCCTCGGACGACGGTCCTGAAGTAATTCCAATCCATACAGTAGAAGACGACGAAGTCCACAAAACTGCTGCAGACAACTCATCAGCGAAGGGATCATCGAATTTCATCACTCGCGAGGATCTGGAGACCTTTAGAGAACCATGGAAAAGGAAAGACATCGCATGACCATCGTCATCAACCTCCTTATCCTGCCGCTACGCAGAGGATTCCACTCCCAAAGGTTACGTTTCTCCAACTTTCACCTTGTATGATGGAACTGGCAATGCTCGGGAACATGTCTCTCGTTTTCTCGAAGCCTTGGGAGAACATGAACATAATCATGTCGTCCGTCTCAAGGAATTCTCAAAATCTTGAAAGGCAGGGCATACACCTGGTATAACAGCATCACACCAGGGACCATCAACAATTGGGGAGAAATGGTTAACGCATTTTACAGGAAATACTTCTTCGTGTCAGAAAAGTCACCCTCTCCGACCTTGGAAGAATGTTTCAGAGGGTCAGTGAAAATCCCAATGATTATGTGAAAAGGTTCAGAGTCCAAGCCCTGGATTGTCATGACCCAAACGTCACGGAGCAACAACTGGTGGACTTGTGCATCAATGGCATGCTCCCGGTCTACAGGGCCTTGCTAGAAAACCTTCGATTCCAGACTTTCTCAGAGCTTCACGAAGCTGCGAAGAGGTCGGCAACCACTGCACCCGCTCTTTTGGAAAGAGCAAAGTCAACAAAGACTGAAGATTCAAAAGACACTCGAGGAAGCAGCGTCTGATCAACAAGCAGTATAACCTGCAACCTTCAACAAATGTGTCGGAAGGGAGTAAGCGAAAAGCAGAACCACAACACAAGCACTTCCTCCACCCCTTCAAAGACACACAAGAAGGAGAATTCGAAAATCCCTCCTCAGCATACGGAAGATCCAGAAGCACCTGATTTTCCCTGTTCAATGGAAGAAGTTAATGAACTACTCGATGCCTGGATTCAAGACGGCGCAATCAAATTGCCTTATGTCAAGAAGGAACCAACTGAAGAGGCCATGGAAAATCCTCGGTATTGTCGCTTCCATAGATACGTCATCCATCCCACGAGTGATTGCAAAATTTTGAAGCGCATATTCAAAGAAAAGGTCGAATCAGGAGAGCTCAACCTGGGGACTGAGGGGGTGCACAAAAACCCCTCCCAGTCAGAACTTTTACCATCTGAACCTCCTGTCAAGGAAACGGTCCAATCTCTGATCGAACATGTCTGCGAGCTGTTGTATCTTTCGAAAGCTCAAAGGAAAGACATGTTTGCTGCACTGAACCACATCGTGTCCGGAAGACGTCCGCTGATCCAAGAGACTACCACCGGACCTTCAGCCACGACACAGAAATGTATGACTGGGGACTGCTCACCACAGTGCACATTAAAGGAAATGAGTTCAAGAGGGCGTTCATCGATGTTGGTACCGCCGTCAACATCATCCCTTTGAAAACTCTCAGAGCTGCTGGTATTACTCGACGGAAGCCACCCACGCTCCCATAGCAATCAGGGACCACGAAGGAATCTCCAGAAACGCATACGGCTTCATCACTCTCAAAGTTACGGAAAGATCGATCTGCACTGAGGCCAAGTTTTTCATAATCCGGGAAGACCCTGGATACGACATGGTCCTTGGGAGAACTTGGATTCATGCTGAAAGGACAACGATGCCTTCAACACATCCTGTCATCGACAAGGATTCCGAGTCGGAAGACGAAGCAGAGGACGCACCACCGTTTGAGCATCTGGAAGAAGTAAAAACTCTGATGGGACTTACGCAGGAACTTGGAGATAATCCGCACACCTTTGTCAGAAGGTTTCGAGCTCAGGCAAGTCTTATTCCTCCTCTTGCTCCAATATTACCAATGTTCAAATACGCTACTATGGTCCAGGGACTTCTCCCCATGAATAATTTAGCAGTCATCAAAAGCTACGAGTGGGTAACTTCACCTCAGCAATATTACACTCAATGGTTGGGTTCAGAACTTCTTCAAATCGGTCACTCCATCGAGAGGTTTATTGCTGAAGACTTGGCTAAGCATGATCAACACTATGCTGGATACTCTCTTCCGCGCGAGTGTCCATACGGGCCACAATCGAGGAATTCCATCAAACAGGGAATTCCGAATAGCGGAAGATATCAAGGCACGATCGACAAGCCTAACAAGTTTCATGAAGGAGACCTGGTTCTCAAAGCAGTTCAGCGCGGTCTTCATTCTACAAGGAACTCCAATTGGGAAGGACCATTCATGGTCGCTGAATCCGTGGCCGGAGGATACTACAAATTGACCAACACAGATGGCAGAACCCTACCAGTAATTCACGAAAATTGGCTCAAGGCGTTTATCTGAAATTATTGGACATTTAAGGTATTGGGCGTTTGAAGCACTCATGGCGTTGGGATTTAACATTTAGGATTTTCTTTCATTTGTATTTCAATTCCTCCAAAACATTTGCAATACTTGCAATCAGTATTTGAATTCAGCAATTTATCAAAATTCAGTTCATATTTCGTAAAAGAAAATCTCTATCAAATCTACAAGAAAATCCTCAACCATCAGTCAATCCAAAACCATCTAAATATCAAAAACCCAAGTATAAACCTCACATCTCTCAGAAGTTCAGAAGTTCAAGAGATCAGCAAGAAAAGGCTTTCGCTCATCAGCATCCTTCAAGATTTGCAAAGCCGCCCTCTCCTTGTTCAACTCCTCGGTCAGCTTGGCAATCTTGTCCTCCTTCTCCTTCACAGCATCGTTGGAAAGGGTATGTTCTTCTCACATGAATCCTTGATAACGTTTTTTGCTTACGAAGCCATTTCACGTTGAGGCCAAGTCTTTCTGAATTCTCCAAGTTAAACTCCCAATCAAAGAGTATATCTGGAGTCACGGTATTCCTGGGTCTCGTATGCATATCACTCACGACACGCAAGATAACGCCTACTTGCATGATTAAAGTAAGCACGCCCAGGGTTCCTGTCAACGATCATATGGCCGAACTTCTTCCATATCGTCTCATAAGCGTGCATATCCAATGGGAACGCTGAATCCACCGACCAGTTCATGATACGGGAGTGAAGTGTTAAAGGGAGGATCGAAAGCGACCCCTGCAGTTGGATATTCATACACTATTATACGGTTCTCGGTCACTGGAGTGGCTCCCACGACTAAAGCAACAGTTCCTTCGGTATTCTCCGCTGCTGTCTCGGTTTCTTCTATCACTGAGGCAACAACCATCTGGGTTTCCATAACAGCAGTAGCGACCTTCTCATGGCCTTGAAATACAGGGATGGTTGTCTCTTCATCAATAACTCCGGAATGGTTAGGTTATCATCGTTGGCTCCAGTATCCTCAACTTCGGTATTTAGCACCTAATACGAAGATTACATGAGGTTAGAGTCACGAATCCAAAGAGATTATGAAACACAGTATACCAGCAAGGCAACATCATCAAGGTTCATCATACTACATTCAAGGCACGAGCAAATAACATGAAAGTCATGAAAACACATTTTACGATGAGTCCGTCTGAAGAAACTGAACTGCCCTGTACTAAGAGACGAACTGGGAGAAATCTACAAGGAATCCGAGGATGGGTCATATTCTCTTGTATGGATGTCCTCTATGACATGTCAAAATTTCATGACAATCCGATGAACGAGCGAGTAGATGTGGCCAAAATATCAAGTGACGCACAATCTGAAAAAGTTCTGGAAGTCTCCTGGAAGTTTACTATTTCGCCTTTTTCAGGCTCTGAACGTGCTCAAAACTTAAAAATTCTTTGAAGCTTGGAAATTTTCCGGGCTTGAATTTGCACATGCAGATCATCAAAATCCGACTCCGGACGAAGATTCTACAGCGTTTCTATTAAAAGTTGGGTTCTGAATTTTCTGACGAGAAATTCGACTAAGTTTTATATTCACATGGGTTCCATTCATTCATCCACAAGTCAGCACTTTTATACTTCTACGAAGAATGTACAGGATATATACTTACTTGAGGAGTCTCCAAAGTGTCCAAGGGGTTGGAATTGTCCACATCAACGACAAGAGGAACATCACTTCCATCCGGCTCCGAATCTTGGGAATTACCTCTATTCCTATTCCCAGAGGATGATTGAGTTCCAGAATTCTCCATCTCCATGACGATCCTCCTGTACACGTCTTTACAATCAATATTTTCATCTATGAAGCCCCATTTGAACATGAAGAAATACTTACAGTTTCTTCGTCACTCAAATCAGCGATTGCTTGTTCAGTAGCAGAAAATTGAAGACCTTCAAGACTTGATGGAGTAAAATTCTGCAAAAAATTAACAACGTCGGCTTCATGATTCTAATGCTAATAGCAATGAAAGTCAGTGAGAAATATTGGGAACTCACCAAAGCACCAACTGGGGACTTTACGGTATTAGGTAACACTTATAACCTTTATGCCTGCCTTCTCCGCCATGAATAACCGCCTCAGTCTCTGAGAAATCTACACCGATTCGAGGTCGTATATTACGACCGTCCTGTGGTGAAATCCAGTAATATAATCAGAATACAGTTCTTATAATTTCGTGAAGATTATATGAAGAAACATACCTGAGAGCATCCTGGAGACGACTTTCGTTTATCACCAGAAAGATACTTCAATCTTGGTCGACTGGAAATCATCTCAGCCGAAGGAAGATCCTTGAATGGAGGTCTGGGAAATCTTACAAAGCCACGCAAACGCCCAAGTTGCTGGTCCCAGAATTCTACATAACCGGGGTTACATAGCGAATCTATCAGAACCAGGAAACCAGTAGCTACTCCCTTCCACGTGAGTATGATCCAAATGAGTCCTGAGTTGCTCAACTGATGGCTTCCTTCTCCGTATGGTTGGAAACACTGATCCATACCCATTTGTCGAGCTGCTCTATCAATATTATACTCCTCCACTGAAAGCTCTCCAAACGTGACTGATAGCAAATGACCAGGAGTGCAACTCAACATGAAAGATCTTTCGCCATCACTCAGATGCGCACCAGACGTCAAACTCGTGCCTTCTCCAGTATTGAAAGTCATCGGCTGAGAAACATAATCAGGGACTGACACCCACGGGGAAAATTGAACTCAGATTCTTCATCTAACACATCAATAAAACGTATTTTAGAACGAGGCTGCTTGGTGGACCAACGCATGATCCTAGCATTATCTTTCTCAGGGAAAGTATGGCGCGCATCAGTATTCGGTCCTTGCAGAACATTACGTGGAGTAGGTGCATAATTCTTAAAATGCTCCCACATCAAAGCTTGAAGAAACATCGTGTTGGCATAACACTCAATCTTCATAGAGCCGTTCGACACACTGGAGTCTATAATCAAGGAGTCCAGGTTGTAATACAAGGAGCCTAAGAATAAACTACCTATCGGAAGTTGCTCACCTTGAGCCATCTTAATAGCAAAGGGAATCACAAAAGGCTTCAACAAGTTTCCACTGTCTTCAAAAACGTCTCTGGACAACCATAAACATAAGAAAGCAGCAATGGGTAACATACCGTCGATGGGTTTATCAGAAACCTCGTCTTTGGGCCACCAGTGTGTCAACCAGGAAGCATAGCATCCTTTACTACCAGCCTTATTCGCTTTCTCCATTGCAGCTGTCAAGACATGAGAAACGGCGGTCTCCTCATCTGAAAGATCCCCAGGAAGATTCCCGTGATCGGGAGATGCATCAGAGCCGCCACGTCTTCCAAGTAATGGTAAACTCTCCCCATCTACATATGAAAGTGTGAGTGGGAATGCACCAGCGAGCAAACAGAGCCACAATACCACTTGCGTCATGATAAATGAACAACTCTCCAGAAGCTTGAATATCTCGTCACCTGCGCCTGGTCGAGCATAGTCCTCACATGAGGAAAACCCAACATATGCCTCGCCCAGCCGGCAAATTTCTCCAAAGGTCGTCGAGAAAGATTAAACTCTATGATTGATGAGGCGAAGACCCCTCGTTCAAGACAAAATCGAATCACTGTCTTAGGAGTCACCAATTTCTTCTGAGTAGCAGTTCTGGGATTTATCAAAAGACGATACACTAGGGATTTCAAATGTTGCTCAGCTCCTGGGATATCTTTTTCAAAGAATGCATCATCTATGTTAGGGACATTCTTAATCCCAGGGATTTCGTCTTCGTCTCCCCCAACGGAAGTTTCATCCATGCATGTCTCATCTCTGGAGATACCATCATCAACGCACATCTCTTCCCTCGAGGCGTCGTCAGCTTGGGAATTGGACATCTTTGCTAAGTAGCTGAAAAAGTTCACACTACATTCTACTTCAGTATGCCGTCCAGATATAAATCAAGGAAATACAAGCAAAAATGGTAACTCTTAACTTTTACCTTTTATACTTCCACTAACAATAGTGATAGTAATGCTAGAGTTAACACCCCAAATCGTTCGTTTCTTCAAAAACAGCAAAAACGAACGAAACTTTATTTAATTTCCGAAACTGATTTTTCATGAAATCACGGACACAATTTCCATAATGTGAACATTCACACAACTGACCTATGAAGTTTGCAACAATAAAATATTTCATCATAAATATATTGTCTATCTTCGAAGGTTCCTCAAAACCCACGTTTCTGATTTTTCGAAAAAACAGTAATTAATGCAACTTGCATATATAAATTCTCAAAGAATTTTATTTAATGAAAACAAATTCATGCAAATAAAATATACCATCATATTTTACACAATATATGTCACGGCTACATATATATACAATATTTTTCCTTCGTATTGTCGTTATTTGTCTTCAAAACGAAGGTTTATTTCAAAAAATATTGTGAAAGCTCACATCTCATACATATGATAAAGTTTTATTTACATGAAAGCTCATAAGCAAAATTTTATCATTGGACACAAGTTCATCATACATATTTTCCTTCGTGTCATCATTATTTGTCTTTAAAACGAAGGATTTTTCCAATTTCATGAAAATTCACTTCTTTTATGATGAAACCTTGGTATACATGAAAGCTCATACACTAAGTTTTATCACTGGACCTAGGTTCATATTAAAAAAAAAAATCTCTCCTAAATCAGGGATTATAATTAGCTTCCAAAACTAACGATCGAACGAACATACCTTTTCAAAAACGAGGGTTTTTTCATAAAACTCACACTAATATACACACATGTATATAACTTCATCATGATCAAAGCATTGGAAAACTCATGAGGATCATAAACATCAGCAAACAAAAAAAAAACGCACCTGGGCGAATCGGCCGGAAGTTGACCGGCGGCAACGGCGACGGCGGCGACGGTCGGACGGCAACGAAGATCCGACAAGAAATTTTCCTCCACTCGCTGCTGACGTGAAGGTGATGAAGAGGTGATGAAGGTGCTGGCCGTGTGTGAAGGAAAGTAAATAAAAAAAGGATTAATCCCTTTTATATCAATTTTATTTCCAAAACCTAATTTTCTAAGAATTTCCTTATTGGGCCCGACCAGCGAATCCTAACCGACCACGGACTCGTCGTCCAAACCAGCGGTTCAACACCAATTTATGCTCATCAAACGGCGCTCCAATCATGACATTGAAGCATTCATCAAGTCGTGGTTTGCTCATGCTCTTTAAATCCGGTAACGTCTCAACTTACGACTAAGTTCAATTACTGGTATTATTATTTATGACCGGAAAATCACCATTTAATGCTGAGTGAGGAACACCACTTTCCTCAGTAAGCAGGGGACTTAATGTAGATGGTGTATTTTCAACAAGGGTTAAATTCGTAAACTCATAATTATACGAAGCTCTGATTCAGTAATCAGACGTAAGTATCGAGACACGGGTCTCTCATCGAATTCTCAACGGAGAGTACTTTCTCTCAGAGTACATGTAGATATGTAGTCTCACGACTGGACAACGGCATATCTCATGAATACTGAATACTTTCAGTGATTATTTCTATATAGCATCACGAGATGGACGGCTCCTAGACAGCTTGCTCTGCTAGTATAGAGCGATAACGTCTTCAGGAACAAACAACAAGTTTACCCTGACTATATAAAGGATATGACTTACCGAAAAGCTCATATCGGGATGATTAATGATCCTAGACAGCTTGCTCTACATTATGGAGCCACAAAGTTAATTATTCCTAATTGCTCCTATTCCATGGTCGAATCCACGACTGGTCCCATGGAATGGCGATAACAATTGTTCTGATTCTACGATCGAATCCACGGCTTGATCTCATAGAATAGCAATAACTATATTATCTCATTACTCCGATTTCATGATCGAATCCACAACTGGTCTCATAAATGGTAATAGATAAATTTTAATTACTCCGATTTTATGGTCGAATATTTGCTCAGATGAGGAATATTTGCTCAATATTGGTTCAACAATCAATATTCAACGATTCATCGAATGAGCAATACTTGCTCACTTCATCGTAAGAACTATACCTCTGTCTCATGACATGTTCAATTCACGAGTTTCAGAACATCATGTTCAACTCAACGACTACATGGACTCATCGTCCCATCAAACCACGAAGTCATCAATTGACTAACAAACCACGAGACGTCAACCGTGTCACTTGGGGGGATATCACTTAGGGTTTTTGGTCTGGCAGTCTACGGCACGTGTGTTCAAACACACGATGGAATGTGAGCAAGTCTTGTAATCAGTTGATGGAATTCACGAGGTAGTGGGTGGAAAATCGACCAAGTCTCCACACGTTGAGCAACTGGTTTCAAAAACGATCTCCACTTCCCCACTCCTTGATTCCATCAACTGTCACACTTCATGGAATCATGGTGTCTACAATTCCATCAATATAAATAAGTCTCTAAATCATGATTGAATCATCATCAATATTATCAATCTCACGTCAAACTGACAACACGAGATCATCAACTCATCAATTGAGCAACTACTCTCAATTGAGCAATTTCAATCACTCAAATCTTATTGCATTCGGAATTCACACACCCACAATCTTTGATTACCATTGATTCCACACATTTCTCAGCTTCCGTCCTACAGATCAACCCATCCTCTCTTGTGACCGAATTTACTCTGGAACGGTCATTGTCTTGATTTAGGCCGGAGTACTACAGATTGATCTCTCGAATCTAAAGCACCCCCTTTGCAGCTGTGCATCTGTGTGAGGTTTAACATTTCGCTCGGTCCGAGGAGTCTCCTCCGTATGGTCGTCTCCTCAATTCCTTAAAAACCAGCAAATCGTTTTTCCCCATCTACAACGTGTAAATTCCTCAACACCACTACTGTATTGCAAGGCATGCTCCCTCAACACATTCTTCCTCTTGGTGTTGAGACGTGCAAATTCCTTAACACCACTGCTGTGTTGCTAAGCAAACTTCCTCGACACATTTCCCTCTTGGTGTTGAGACGTACAAATTCCTCAACACCACTACTGTGTTTCTAGGCATGCTTCCTCGACACATTCTTCCTCTTGGTGTTGAGACGTGCAAATTCCTCAACACCACTACTGTGTTGCTAGGCAAGCTTCCTCAACACATTTTCCTCTTGGTGTTGAGAGACGTGAAAATTCCTCAACACCACTACTGTGTTGCTAGGAAAGCTTCCTCAACACATTTTCCTCTTGGTGTTGAGACGTGCGAATTCCTCAACACCATTATTGTGTTGCTACGCAAGCTTCCTCAACACATTTTCCTCTTGGTGTTGAGAGGTGCAAATTCCTCAACACCACTAATGTGTTGCTAGGAAAGCTTCATCGACACATTTTCCTCTTGGTTTTGAGACGTGCAAATTCCTCAACACCACTACTGTGTTGCTAGGCATGCTTCCTCAACACATTCTTCATCCACACATTCTGCCTCTTGGTGTTGAGACGTGCAAATTCCTCAACACCACTAATGTGTTGCTAGGCAAGCTTCCTCAACACATTTTCCTCTTGGTGTTGAGACGTGAAAATTCCTCAACACCACTACTGTGTTGCTAGGCATGCTTCCTCAACACATTCTTCCTCTTGGTGTTGAGACATGCAAATTACTCAACACCACTACTGTGTTGCTAGGAAAGCTTCCTCAACACATTTTCCTCTTGGTGTTGAGACGTGCAAATTCCTCAACACCACTACTGTGTTGCTAGGAAAGCTTCATCAAAACACTTTCCTCTTGGTGTTGAGACGCGCAAATTCCTCAACACCACTATTGTGTTGCTAGGAAAGCTTCCTCAACACATTTTCCTTTTGGTGTTGAGACGTGCAAATTCCTCAACACCACTATTGTGTTGCCAGGCATGCTGCCTCAACACATCCTTTCTTTTAGTGTTGAGACGTGTAAACTCCTCAACACTCACTACTGTGTTGCAAGGCATACTGCCTTAACACATCCATCCTATTAGTATTGAGACGTGTAAAATCCTCAACATTCACTACTCTGTTGTCAGGTATACTGCCTCAATACATTATAGTGATTACGGCTCCACCACCTCAACACTCATCTTATCCGTTCAAAGCAGCGCCATCTTCTCCGCTCCATAGCCAACGCCAACAGTCCGCTCCACAGCCGGTGCCAACAGTCCTCGTCCTAGACAGCGTCATTCACCTTTCCATAGCTAGCAGCGCCATTGACCTAGTCAGCCAAAGCAGCGCCATATACCTTTCTGTAGCCGGCCAGCACCCGTTCCGCGGACCAAGTTGCAGTGCTACCTCTGCCGATCAGTATCCAAGGTTGCAGCGTTGACGCCAACCCACTATAGCCAAGCCGAATTTATGCAAAGCCGCCAACACAAGGATCACGGATTCCTCATGCCTTCCACCAAAGGTTAGTTGAATTTCCTTGGAAATCTCTTCACGTCTTGCTCTTTCGATTTTACTCTTGTTTGTCACCATCTCATGCTTACCCCGCAACAATGCCACTGTTACGTGCTAAGCAGGGGACTTAATGTTGATGATGCTTTTTAGCTTAGGGTTAAAATCGTAAAACCTTGCATCTGATGTGACGTCACTCTGCAAGGAAACGGAGCCGTGAGTGCTAACCTCTCCACCAGCACATTCATTGAGCCATTTAATATATTTACATGAAATTTACCCAGACTGGCGAATGTAGCAACCATCACAAACACTCTGTAAATTTAGGCACCTCGCCAATACAAGACTCACTGAGTACTTTCCTGTGCTATATTCCCCGGAAGAACCCTTAATATTGGTGTGGCATGACAGATTTGTGTTCACTCGCAACGGAGTAGCATGAACCTCCAAGTACCAAAGTTAAGGCCATCGCACGAAATGCTCAGACGGAAAGCACACTGCAATCTGTAGATAAGGATTTTTGTGGCAGCATACAAAATCCAGCCAATTATTGTGATAACTCATAAAAGACTCATAAACCCGACTAATTTGCAAAATTAGGGTTTCGCGCCCCGCGTAGTATACTAGACCTCGTTGGTCAAAAATTATGCTTACCCAAACTAGGCGATTAAATCCTCCACAGCGCACTGGAAGTGTGGCTACGCCCTAGCTTGCCGGCCCCACTTCTCATCGACCAATCAGGTCGCTTTAAATCTGCCACACTCACACAGAAGTATATCCACGCCCATGCCTGTACGACCCTCTTACATTAACCAATCAGGTTACCTTAAATTCGCCACAATGACGAAAAGAAGGAAACCGCTGGATGGCCGCAAAGCCAATTGGTTTCCCAAAAAAAACGCACACGCCAGGCACACATGCCAGATGCACATGCCAAACGAACAAAACATGGCCACTCGTCCCATGCGGCGCGCTTCATAGGCTAATTAGGGTTTCGACAAGCCAAACCCTAAGCAAGATTTTCACACCGACGTGTCAAGGTTTCAATGGCTATGGATACACATCCGCGCCGAAGACATGCACGAGCCATGCCAGCCATGTCGCATGCCGCTAGCACGAGTTGAAGGCGCCACTGCCAATTGAAGGTAGCCATGATCGACGGTTATTTTTCCTCATGAGATGCAATCTCAGCCATCCAAGTTCGCCACCAAACTAACAGACTTGTGGAAACTTTTGAGCGACCATGCCGCCAAGCCCAAAATTTTGGCCACGGTGCCAAACCTTAAATTGTCCACGGCGCCAAGCCCTAACCTTGGTCGTGCCGCCAAACCTTAACTTTAGTCACAGAGCCAAATCTTGAACTTTGGCCATGCTACAACAGCACGGACTCCGACATGCCACCATGTCACAGCCACTGGCACGCCACCATGCCCAAGCCACTGGCATGCCACCGTGCCGCAACCACTAGCATGCCACCGTGCCGCAACCGCTGGAATGCCACAGTGCCGCAACCACTGGCATGCCACCATGCCGCCACCACTGGCATGCCACCTTGCCGCAGCCACTGGCATGCCGCCATGTCGCAACCACTGGCATGCCACCATGCCGCAACCACTGGCATACCGTCGTTCCGCAACCACTGGCATGCCACCGCGCTGCAACCACTGGCCTGCCACCATGCCACGGCCACTGACATGCCACTGTACCGCAACCACTGGCATGCTACCATGCCGAAGCTCCTGGCATGCCACCATGTCATAGCTATCGGCATGCCACCATGCACTACTGTTGGCGCCACTTCGACTAGCCAAAACGAGCCTAGCATCACATATGCTATTTATTTACGGCAAGCCTCTCAATTCTAAACTTGACACACGTAGAAAAGTGTTATATGTTTTCCACAAAAACATTCGAGACATCAAAACATGTCACAAACTGGGGGATACTCATCAAGGTATGGGTCTGGCAGTTTACAGCAAGCGGCGTGCAATACGCCCGTTACAGAAAGTGTCATGAAGCGGGGCGGTTAGTAATGGCAAGAAATAATGGTGTAAACGTATCCTTCATTATGGGAACATAAATTCCGGACATTACCCGTTACTCCCTTCTTCCACCACTCAATCGTTTCCACTTCCCACGAGACCAGGGTACGTTTTGTTGCAACTTGTATATAGGTCTCACCTATTTTCCACCAAACAACAAGTTTTGGTCAGGAGAACAATACAACTTCCAGAAATCATCTGATAGCTTTTCATCCAGCTAGCCAGTTCAACTTTCTGATACAAGTCACGAAACACCCACACTTCCGGAATCAACTATTCTGGTCTCAACACTTTCTTCGCTTCCCTCCCTAAGATCAACCCTTCTCCTTCACTTTGTGACCGAAGTAAGCCTGGAACGGACATTTCTTGGTTTAGGCCAGGATTGTACAGATTGATCTCTCGAATCAAAAGTACTCTCATGCAGTATATTGTTTAGGGTTTATACTAGTTTCTCACCCACACACACGAAATTACCAAAATCAGCAGAAACGGTTTTCACCCGCAAATACTCTTCTGTTAGAAAGATACAAATTGATGATTTTTTTCATATGGATCTCTCATTTCCCTGACAAATATCTTGGTGCGAGGCTGGTTCAAGGAAAGTCAAATCTGTTGACCTTTGGCACCTAGTGGAGTATATCCAACAAAGACTATCTGCTTGGAGTGGAAGTGTTTGTGGGTAAAAACTGTTTCTGCTGGTTTTAGCCAATTTGGGTATGTGGATGAGAAACGAGCCTAAACCTTAAACAAATGCACTACACGGGAGTAATTTAGATTCGAGAGATCAATCTATACAATCCTGGACTAAACCAAGAAATAGTCGTTCCAGACTTGCTTCGATCACAAAGTGAAGGAGAATGGTTGGTCCTAGGGAGGGAAGCGAAGAAGGTGTTGAGACCAGAATGATTAATTCTGAAGGTGTGGCTATTTTATGACTTGTATTAGAATTTGGAACTGGCTTACGGAATGTAAGCTATCAGTTCTTTTTGGTGTTTCCTGGATACTGTGTTGTTGTTAACCAAAAACTTGTCGCTTGGTCGAAAATAGGTGAAACCTATTTATACAAGTCATAACTGAACGCACCCTGGTCTCATAGGAAGTGAGAGTCGTTGAGTGATGGAGAAGTTGGGTAATGTGTAAATGCCAGAAGCCACGTTCCCACTATGAAGGAAATGGGTTTGTTTACACCTACTACTTCTTACCGCCACTAATTGCCCTGTTTTTCTGACACTTTCGTATGATGGACGTGTTGCACGCCGCACACTGTAAACCGCCAGACCAATACCCTGATGAGCATCCCCCAGTTTGTGACATGTTTGATGTCTCAAGTATGGAAAAGTGTAGCAGATTGCTGAGTGGGTCTTGTATACAAGATCTGGATACTCTGATTAATTGTACGCTAACTAAGTAGCAGATACCCATGTATGGCGAGTCAAAGTCAGGAGACTTTCCGCAAGAGAATAGCATGTGATGCTATTAGGCTTGCTGGTCGCCTAAAACTTGCCATGGGCCTGTCAATTCTGTGGCGAATTTGGACGATTGAGATTGTAATTCATGTGAGAGGGTGGCCATTGATTATGGACGCTTTCCGTTGGCATTTTTTAATAGCATAGTAGAGCCATTGGCACATGCCAGTGACATGGTGGCATGACTAAAGATAGGATTTGGCGGCGTGGCCAAAATTAGGGCTTGGCGGCATCGCCAAGGCTAGAATTTGGCATATTGGTGTTAGACCCAAATATGGCTTCGGCAACATTGGCTCCATTTGCCATATCAAACTTAATGCCTTATGGAGTATTACTTGGCTTGGTTGGCGTGACAACCTTGGATAAATTAGGGTTCGGCATATCGAAACCCTAATTAGTGCATGTGGCATTTGGCCGTGGCACAATGTCGTTTTTTGTGCAAACAGAGCCATGGCCACGCCAAAGGAATCATGGCAGAGCCATAACACGAGGATGGCCACAGGAGCAAGGGCGTCTATGAGTGTCCATAGCATGGAGCCACTTTTAAGGTTTCCTGGGTTCCACATGGCTTGTGGCATGTTGTGGGGCCCAAAGCGGCGTAATTTGGGCCACAACTGGAAATTAGGGTTTTGGTTAATGCGCCTAAAGCAAAGTCGTGCTTCTGACTAGAAAACCCAAATTTAAGCACGTCATGGCGTTGGCCATGAACATGAGGTAGGTTAGCACGTATGCGCGCTATTTACGGCACGTTGGCATGTTTGGCATGCTTCCACAAAGTGGCACGTTTGGCGTGGCGGAGTGGCATGTTGACATGTCGTTCGGCTCATTGGCGCAACATGGCACGTTTGGCATGTTGGCGCGGTTTTGGAAAGCCAATTGGCTTTGTGACCATTTGGCGCAATTTTCCTCTTTTAACATTGTGGCAAGTTTAGAGCAACCTGATTGGTTAATATAAAAGAGGTCGGACAAGCATGGGCGTGGACACACTTCTAGTGTGTGTGTGACGGATTTAAAGCGACCTGATTGGTCGATGGAAAAGAAGAGGGCTGGTCAAGCAGCATGGGGCGTGGCCATTGGCAAGTGGCGCCGACTGGCTTATGGCACGACCACACCTCCCTTTGCTGCTACTCCTTTTTTTCCTCGGCTCCTCTTTTTTATTCCTTGTTTTCTGATTTTGGATAGGATTTTGAACCTACTAATCCATGGCGGATAAATTGCCTAGCTTGCCTAGGTTTAGTCTCGACCAGTAAGGTCTGATATACTGCGCGGGGCGCAAAACCCTAATTTGGAAAATTAATTGGGTTAGGATATTTTCATGAGTTATCACAAAATTGATTGAACTTTGCATAGAGTTCTTTAAATTTATTTTCGGAGAGCAGTGTGCTTTCCTGTTGAGTTCTTTTATGCAAAGACCTTAACCTTGATATTGTTAGAGCATTGCTCGGTCGAACTCGCATGAGTTGTTATCTCAAGAATGTTTGTCAATATTAGTGATCAAAACTATATGTCTTGATTTCTAGTATACTTATGACTAAGTCTCGGTCTAGGATAGTTAGGAATAGTTGAGCTCCAGACTCCATGGTGATTATCTTGCAAAGACGAAGAACTACTCAAGGAACTAGTGGAACTTCATCCGACCGAAATGTATGTGGAGACTTGAACTCATTGTGTCACTCAAAAGTCTATCTACTCTATCTCCTACTCGTGAGACAAAAGTCGTATAAGTATGATAGTTTTCATACATACACATTTGATATTTCGAGCCGAGTTTACTCGCCTATCTTTTTCTCGAAATACGTGTTGGTAAGCTTTTGCTTTAACCGTCTTCATCTTTTACCCTGACGAAAGTCATGATGACGTTTCAATCTTGAAAATAGCTTTGATGACGATAGTCGATTCTTTATGTCTAACGACTGTTATAACATTATAGAAGAATGTTCCAATGATTGAAATGTAGAGTTGAGAATATGTAACCACCTATGGATGTAAGCATATAGTGTGTTCGCACATTAGTGTATAAATCCATGTGCCGGAAACTAAGTGCGTGCATATGTGTGCATGCGGTATTGGTGAAGGAGACAGGTTGGGTACGCGTACTGGCGGAAATTCACGTCCGTGAAATTCTGCTGAGTTTGAAGTTTACGAACTCAAATACCAGTTTACTTAGGTACGCATAATGGTGGAACTTTTTCACCCGAAAAAGTCTGCTGAGTTTGGAAACTAAAACCAACTTAAAATCTGGTAGCTAAGGTACGCATACCATGGGTATATTGTTCATGAATTGATTCAAATGAATCAAACCAATTTTGTTTCAATTTCGTCTATGTATAAAGACCTAAGTAATTGAACAACTCTTGAACTAGTTCTTATGAGTCATTTGAACTAGTTATGAGAAAGATAAATACGGTTAATATGAAAGCACTCATATGGATAACCTGGTCAACCATTTGTGAACCAACCAATGTACACGTCTAGGTACGGGTACTCAAACCTAAATGAATACATTTCATTTATATATGACAAGCTAAGTTTCGATCTAACGGTTGAAAGATATTAGCTTGGATAAATCAGGTTTTCCATCTAATGGTGATTATTGAATGCTTTGTTACCAACGTAACTCAGATTGCAAACCCTGATTTGAAAACTATATAAGGAGACGTCTAGCAACTGTGCAAAACTAATCCCCACACCTCCTGTGTGATACTAGTTGGTTTGCTAGAGTCGATTCTCCTTTAATCGTAGGTTTCTTCTCGAGACCCTGTCGATTAACGACTGAAAGACTTCATTGGGATTGTGAAGCCAGACAAAACTACTGCTCTTGTAGTTGAGCGATCTGATCTTGCCATTTTCTATCGTATGAGTTCAATTGAATAATTGTCTTGAGATTATATCTCCGATAGGGCAAGATAAAAACAAATCACAAACATCTTCGTCTTATCGTTTGCGATTCCGCAATATCTAGTTTCTCTACCATACGATTTATATTATTGTGAGGTGATTGATAATACAAGGATGTTCTTCGGGAATATAAGTCTGGTTTATCAATTGGTTCTTGTTAACCTTGATTTTTATCAAAAGACAGAACAAAACTTTTAGGTTAATCTGTGGGAGAGAGATTTATCTATCCTTGTAGACTTTTATGTGTGATACAGATTTGTTTATTAAAGTCTTCGACTTTGGGTCGTAGCAACTCTTGGTTGTGGGTGAGATCAGCTAAGGGAATCAAGTGTGTAGTATCCTGCTGGGATCAAAGACGTAAGGAGCGAAACTGTACCTTGAATCAGTGTGAGATTGATTAGGGTTCAACTACAGTCCGGACCGAAGTTAGTTTGTAGTAGGATAGTGTCTGTAGCGGATTAATACAGTGTGGTGTTCAATGTGGACTAGGTCCCGGGGTTTTTCTGCATTTGCGGTTTCCTCGTTAACAAAATTTCTGGTGTCTGTGTTATTTCTATTCCGCATTATATTTTGTTATATAATTGAAATATCACAGGTTTTGCGTTGTATCGATCAATTGTGAAATCCGAACTTTGATTGTTGATTGGAAATTGATTGATCCTTGGATATTGGTCTTTGGTACCATCCAAGTTTATTATCCTTATATTTGATAAAGACTCGCAAATTCTTATTTGCTTGAGTAAAGATCAAATCAAGTGAGAGAGATATTAACTCCTCGATATACTTTTCTCTAGATTGAGTCTGACTGTCTAGTTGATTCTCTAGAAAGTATATTGGAGTTAGTCCATAGAGATCGAAATATTGGGTGTGGTTGTTAGACCCCCGCTTTTTTCAGATACTTCGGGAAATTTATGCTACTCTGCTGCGAGTGAATATTAATTGTAATGTCATATCAATATTAAGGGTTAAACCGGGGAACATAGCACAAGAAAGTATTCAGTGATCTTATATTAATGAATAATATAGGCAGGGCGCCAAAATTTATAGAACATCTGGGATTGTTGCAAAATGCACCATTCTGGGTAAATTTCATGTGAATATATTGAATTGCTCAATAAATGCGCCAGTGAAGAGGTTGAACACTCATCACTATTACATGGCCCTGTCTCTTTGCAGAGTGACAGCATATTAAATACGGAAAATTTACAACTTTAGCCCTGAACTAAAAACCACCATCAACAGGAAGATTATTAAGTTTTCAAGCTAGCTTACTCTGGTAAAATATGTCCTTTGCAGTAATCCAGTGTATAACATGTCTATTTATAAATGGCCAAAAAAAGTTGTGAAAACCTGTGAAAGAATTATTGGAAATTACTTGTGGTCTGGTAATGCTGAAGATAAAAATGTATCACTCTAAAATGGAACAAGGTTTGTTATTCTTTTGAAGAAGGTGGTTTGGGTATCAGAAGGCTAAAAGACATGAACAAAGCTTTATTAATGAAATTCCTCTGAAAAATGCTTCAATCTGAAGATGAATGGGCTCTTTTCTTCTTAGCTAAGTACATTGACAAGTCCGGAATGACAGATGGATTTTTGATGAACCCATAAGTAAAATACATCCAAATCATCCTCTGATATCTCAAAATCCTAATCATAAAGTTAGCAGTTTAATTGTGAATGGCCAATGGATGATTCCTGAAGATTTTCTCCATATTTTTCATGCTGAGCAACTCCCTGTCCTCAGAAATGGTGCAAATACCTTAATATGGAGTAATAGTCATTCTGGTCTTTTCACAGTTGCTAATGCGATGAAGAAAATCAGTTCTCCCATGCCAAAGTTGCACTGGTATAAAAAAAATTGGAATGCAACAGTATTGCCCTCTACTTCAGCAACATCTGGAAAATTACAAGAGAAGCCTGTGCAACTGATGAAAATCTGAGCAAAAAGGGTTTTAATATGGTTTCCAGATGCTACATTTGCCACACTGACATTATTTCTCTGAATCACATCTTATGGAATTGCAACTTTAGTAAGCAATTATGGAGTTGGTTGGGAGGTATTTTTCACTTCCTCAATCCTCTTTCATTTGAAGATGTTCATAAAAGTAGCAGATCCTCTAGCCCAATGATAAAAGAGTTATGGTCTATTTTCTACTTACACTCTCATGGTAGAATTGTGGTTCTTAAGAAACAACATCTGTTTTGAGAATGACAAGCCAAATTTTTCAAAAATAAAAAACAAAATCATGAGAATTGTACATGACTGCAAAACAAGAATGAAAGGCATTATGTGGGGCTCTGATATTGAAGACCAAATACTGAATTTCTTTCAGTTACACTACAGTAAAATGAAGAGAGTAAGAATTATTGAAATATTTTTTTATCTCCCTAATGTGGATGAAACTCTCCTATGTTGTGATGGTGCCTCAAGGGGAAATCCAGGGCAGGCTGGATATGGATTTATTATTGGATTCCATACAGGTGAATTTGTTTATGCTGAGTCAGGCGGTTTGGGGATTCTTTTAAATTACATTGTTGAGTTTATTGCAAGTATTAGTGCTTTGGAATGGGCATTGAATAACCAGAAATTCAAGGTGATTTTGCAGACAGATTTTAAAGCTTGTGTTGTTGCTTTGATGAACAATAAGATACCTTGGTTCCAGGTAGCTACATGGAAGAGAGTAATTACTGGGGTATAATCTATTTGCTACAAACATGTGTATAGAGAGGTGAATTTTTCAGCAGATCACTTTTCCAAGAAGGGAGTGTATCTACCTAAAGGCCAAATTCAGAGATACAGTGATAGACCTACTTCTCTTTCTCATATGGAATTCCCTGACCAACCTTATTATAGGTTTGAATAATTTTCCTTTTCTTATGTTGCTTTAGTTTAGTTCCATTTTTTCTCCCTTTTTCATAATGGGTCGTGTTGGTCTTGTAATTTTGCTTTCTGATTTTTAATAAAGCTGCTTTTCTTTAGAAAAAAAAAACATTTCGTCTGACCATTTTGTTTTTAGTGGTGGTTGTATTTATTTTTTAAGTACTGCACTAGATGCAGGCTTTTTACGCTGATAGATAGGTTGATATTTATGTGATGAATGATTCACGTTGAACTTTTATGTTTTCTGGAAATGATGAACATGAAAATGGATGGGTTTAGTTTCTTTATCTTTAGTAGCTTACTGTATGATTGGAATAATGCGTTTCCTACATAGGTGCTACTAATAATTCATATGTTTCCTCCATAACCAAGAATAATGCAGGAGACAACCCAGCTTAAAATTATTAAGTAAAATATTATTCGAAATAGGAAAGTAATTTTTTTCTATAGCCTCTTCTCGAGTTGGTTAGAGATAGGAAACTAAATTTCGAAAATTTTGGGAAACAATTTTATCATAACTGTCTACGATATATTCTATCATAAAATAAAGAAACTAACCATATTGGTTACACATTAAAAATTTGGAAATAAAAAAAGAAAAACACCAAAAATCTTTTGTTTAGCGGGTGATGAAAATGAATTTTACTGGGCGGGATTATTTCAAAAGGAAAATCAATTCCCGCCTGATGGTTTGGTTAAATTCCAAAAAGAAAAAGAAAGATGAGTTCGATCTACTTTTTCAGTTTTTATTACTCGATTCATTCTCTCTATGAAATCATAATTCTATTACTATCTCTAATCTTTACAAGGAACCTACCTCTTCAGACTCGATCATTGTTGTTGGTATTATTTCTACAACCCATTATCGAATGAATATTAAATTGATGTTATATTTTTTGTTTGATCTTATAGGTTTACTAGTTAAAGCATGATTAGGGTTTTTATTCTATTACTTCTTATAGGTTTACTAGTTAAAGAATGATTAGGGTTTTTCTTCTATTATTATATTTAATCTTTACAAGGAATCTACCTCTTTAAACTCGATCTTTGTTGCTGGTAATATTTCTACAACTCATTATCGAATGAATATTAAATTTATGTTAGATTTTTTTTTGATCTCATGGAATCAGATGTTAGATCTTATAGGTTTACTAGTTACAGCATGATTACGGTTTTTATTCGGCTATATCAAAGAACAAGTTAATGACAATCACGGGTTGTACGATGAGATGTGATTTCATTTTGTTACAACAATAATGTTTGACGCTTAAGTTACATGCATCAACTATTATAAGATTTAGGTAAGGATCTTTCTTTCATGTTACTTAGTTAGGTTTTACTAGTTAGTTAGGTTTTACTAGTTAGTTAGGTTTTACAAAAAAAAAAAAAAAAAAACTTACCGATGCTAATTATTTTCTAGGGTCTTTGTTATTGTTTGGGTTGGATTTTGATTGAGAGTTAATAACTCTAATTTGATCGACGATGTTGTGTCAATCATATATATATATACAAGGCTTCCCAAGATTTAATCATTTGAGTCTTTGTTACTTGGCGAGCATGTAACGTCTGCATTTTAAGTTGCCACTTTTAATAATACCATGTTGCTCGTTGGCCAATTTGAATATCATCTTCAAGCTAAAAATGGATAATCATTATGTGGTGCTTTAGTGCTCTTGGCTTTTGTAACAAAAAGTTATATAAGACAGTTTAACCGGTACCTTTCCCTTTGTGGATAACACAATAATCATGAGGAGATTTTGTATGTTGCTGATAAGCACGGAAGTGCGACATTTTTATACCCACATTTATACTAGCTAGGTCTCGATATTTAGCTAATAATATTATTTAAGTCATTTACAGGAATTACAAAAGAATTTGATCACTTGGAAAATAAATGGCTAAACGATGAGCTGAATGGCAGTTGCGACAACAAAGCTAAAAGCAACAAAAGAGGTCGGGCCTTTGGTGGTCTGCCTTGTACGCTCATGACGCTAACCACTCGAGCCACTTGCTTGGCTCATTCATTTCACGGACAGAGCGAATGGTGGAATAATGAAAGTGGGAGACGTGGCTTGTTCCACTACCACATCTGGTTTCATATAAAAACAAGAAAAGGGAAGTTTCATTTCTCAGTGAAGCTGGTGATGTTCTTATCGAAAGAAAGGGGATCTGAGCATAAGGTCATGGATTTTGTTGTGGTTCGAATCATGAGAATTTGATGGAATTCAGTGACCAAGACGAAGATGCAAGAGACCGTACAGATCTATGGCAGTTTACAATAACAAATTAGGTGATTTCAGGGTTTGATTTGAATTAGTGTTGCTGCCTTCCATTCATGGATGTATAGGGCTCGATTATGAGATGGGTGTTGGTGATTTTTGTGTTATGAAGATGCAGGAGAAGACGGGAGCAAACTGATCTGGCTGGTGGGGTTTAAACGGAAGTCTTCAATTGGGATCGAACTGAACAGCAGCAGCCAAATTTAGGGATTTTGGCAGAGAACAAGGTTGGGTTCAGATTCAGTTTGAAACATATGGTACAAGTCAGAAACTGGGATTTGAAATTGAATAGGAATTGACTAGTTGTGGATATGTTATCTGGAGAATCGATGGAGAAACGAAATCGCGCGAAGCAGTAATGATGAGTGTGTTTGCTGGAGTAATTCGTAAAAGTGGTGATGTATGTGTTGCTGTCGTGAATCAAGTTAATTGTATATCAAGGATTGAGTGCAGTTGGTGTTGGTGCTGCGAAGAAAGGAAGTTAAGAGAAATTCTAGAAGACAAAGGGAAGTATGGCTTGATTGATGAATATGTAGCTTGGGTACTTGGTTAGAATTGGAATTTGAGTTGAATATGTGTGGGTTGAGCTGTTGCTGCTCGATTTCAGTCTATGGAGTTTGGAGCTGAATGAACTGAAGCCAAGATGGGGTTAACTTCAACTGAAGCAGAAACATGGAGTTTCGGCATTTCGGTGTTGATTTTTACATCTGCAACAATGAATATGGAGGTGTGCTTCTTGTTGTCTGAGATTGAAGAGTCGATTGGTTTGGCAAAGCTAGGTCCTGATGTTGGTTGAATGAGTTGTCTATGAGGCTGTTTGTGTGAACCAAATTGAGCTTAGGTTACTAATTGTATGGGCATTCACATGAGAATCTTGTGGTGCTCAGTAGAGATGGAACGTGTTGCTGGGTTCAGCCGCGTAAAAAGGTGGTTAGATGCCAGAATGGAGACTGAGTCGGAAATGTGGCGAGTGGTGCTAAGAAGCTGGTGTGAGAAGAAATATGTGGAAGACGTTACAACTATGTGGAGTGTTTTCCCCAAATCCAGGAAGTGTTTGAATCAAGTAGTTAGAGAAGAAGTAAAGTTGTTGCTGTATAAAGGATGAGCTTAATCAACCAAGAAAAGTACGACTGAATACTGCAATCTGAGTTTTCTTTTGCTTTCTATTTTTAGTTCAGTTATTTTTAGTTCTCTTGGGTGTTAGAGTTTTTGATTCAATACTTTTAATCGCTATCTACACAACAATGAGAAGCTAAACCCCTCTCTGCCAAGACAAGAGGGGAAGCTTAATGGGTTCAATGTTCTTAAGTTATCATCAATAAATTATTTTAATGCTTAACCCATTTCATCTTTGTTTGATTGTTGTTTTGTGTTGAGTGTGTCTATAAACTTCTTAGATTTAGTGTGATTTCCGGATACATTGAATGCTATGAAATCCCTGTGACACTTCTAAATTGGGATATGTATTTAGAACATAATATCAATCTTATGTAATGGTATTTTTAGTTGCACTGAGAGTTATATTTGTCGTATCTTTCGGGTAGAGCAGATTACTACCTGTCTCTCTTCGAGTTATCTTTTGATGATATAAGACTTGAAGGCCATTAGGTGGAACCTTGTGTCTTGGTAGATTTACATCAAATGTTACTTTTTACAATCATCTTCTGTTTTGTTCTCAATCACAACTCAACTACAAATCAAGTTTACATTATTGTATAGCCTAATAATTCTCTCGAACACCAACAATCTCTGTGGTTCGAACACGACTATACTACACTTCTTTATCTTTGATACTCTGAAAAGAGTGATCAGTTGCAATGATGTTTTAGCCTCAAGTTACATGCATCATGAGTTCATGTTTGTTTTCTTTTCATATAATAGAAAATAGGTGTAACAATTGTTGCCTATCCTGTTAGGTTTAGCTAATATTTTCCAAAATAAGCTCAAATTCCTAACTGAGATGCACGTACCTACACAGCTTTTGTCATGGGAGAAGATGATGATTACAACGTGCCCCCAGAGGATGACCAATGGAGGGAACCAGATGATGAGGGGGATTCTGATGAAGACACAATGGAGTTAGATGAGATTCATAATGACATTGTACAATCAGATGACTATGATGGTGAAGATTTTATAACCACCGGTAGATTTGAAGAATTAACAGGTAATGTTCGAAAACTTGTACTTACTTGTTTTTACTTAAACATCACATGGTTTCATATGTTGCCTCCGTTATTTCCAGAGTCAGCCGATTCTGAAAATAAACTCGAAGTGGTAGAAGAAATAGAATTGGAAAAAGCTCCAAAAGCAGAAAAGCATCCACAACAAGAACACTCTACATAAGAGATAAAAAAAGAGAGGGGAATGACAAGAATATTGAGCTGCATAAACACTTCTCGGAATCTAATGCCAAAAAACGGGATATGAATTTTGACAAAATGTTCCGACCTATTGGTAACAGTAGAATTGAATTCACTAGTTACCTAGGCTATTTGACCCGTGATCTGGTTGGCATAAAATATTTATATTGGAAGGAAGTCCCTCCAATAACAAAAGAAAATATATGGGAGGAAATTCTCAAATTGACATCTGAGAAAAAGACCATCTTCCGACAATTATAGACGGGATGGATCATAGTAAAACGATAGATAATATAATTTTCATTGTTAATCATAATTATTCCCTCTGTAATAATTATCTTATATTTAATGCTAGCTAATCTTGATAACCAAATATTAGCTAGCATATAAAATACTTTACTAATATAAATCAAGAGATATGCTTATTAAATATCAAATGTGTTAAAAACACATTAATATATATAATTCCGAATTTTCATAATAAATGTGTTAAAAACACATTTCCGAAAACTTCCATATTAATACACAATATTATCATATTAATTCCGATTTATCAAATTACGATAATAATATATTTTCGAATATTAATATATTAGAAGCATATTTCCAAATATCAAAAGATATTAGGAATATCTGGTTTGAGTATCAAGGAATATCTTTGAACAATTAATAAATAATATCTATGCACATGTTCAAGTATGTCGACATCTTTACTTTGTAACATCTTTCATATTTAAAATATTGAAACCGATTTGCCACACTTCCAAACAAGTTTAGAATTGGTTCATCTGACTTTCAAGAACTATGTGATTGATCAAGAACACTCAATCACAAATCATGGGTTTAACGGTTCTGCCAAAACAAGTTTCGGTTCTACCTCCATGTGAGTATTGTGCATAGTCACACTAGCTTTCCAAAATTCGGTTGACTAGGTACTAGGATCGGTTCTCCATATATATATGGTATCTAACTTGAATGTGTTGCACATGTCCATAAGATCGGTCCCCCTTTGCCTAAAAACGTGTTGCACATGTTCATAGGATCGGTTCCCCTTTCTGCTAAAAACTTGTTGCACCTCATACAAGGATCGATTCCCCTTTGTGATGTGTTGCACCTCTTACTAGGATCGGTTCCCCTTTACCCAGAGTCGGTCATACACAAATCACAAACTCAATCATACCATCTCAGGTGATTACCTAAGATCGATTTCACTAATAAAAGTCATACCAATACATAAGTCAGGCCTTTGTGAATAGTTTTACTAAGAACACAAAACAATTCATGAGCGGTTATACTAAATCACACATATTGGTTGTTCACAAAATATGCAATGAATAACAATACAAATAACGCCTGGCGATTTTCTTTTCGATTAATAAACAAGTTTATGAACTTACTTCCTTAAAACACATGTAAAACATTTTTTCTAGGATGAAATCCTCACCTAATACCCATACATAATCGCAATAGCATTTAAACGATTATTTCGATGTCTTATCTACAAAGTTTAATGGTTAAGCAATAAACCTCGTATTATATTCCTTAACTCTTTGATCATATTAATATAGCTTCGCATGTTATGTTTTCAATCTAAAAGATTTGAAAGACACAGGATAGAAATGGAATAAGTCAAGTCGTAGTTACTAACCTCAAGCTGAAGGATAATGTTTTGTTGTCTTCAATCCATCTTCAGATCTTTGTGAGTAACTGGAGCACAATACTTCCATGTTAGCGTCAGTTTACATTATTTATTTATTTCTCATTCCAGGGTACTCATAATTTTATAACACTAGTAAACGCCTAATAATATTAGTACTGGGTCCAAGAGCATAGCTCAATGGTATCCCATCAACTCCAGTAAGAAGGAAGTCAGGGGTTCAATCCCCGCCGTCGTAAAGGTTTGTAGTAGATTATTTGTATAGTGGGTTGAGCGGTGTTGGGTTTGGCAGTTGGGCCAGTCCAACTGGCTGGGTTCGGGTAGGGACATGGGTCCGGCTTTCGGGTATAAAAAAATATATTAATATTAATCGAATCATTCGCATTTAGGCACTCATTTCCAGCAAAAAAAAATCAATCACTTGATTTAATTTCATCAATACTCCAATAATTGTTGTCATTACTGGAACGTTTGTAACTTGTAAGCGAGTTTCCAGGGTAGTGGTTCGTTGGTCCGTTTCTAATTAACCAAGATTATACCTTGCAACAGATGCAATCTGAAGGTATGCGTCAATGAATTCAAGAAGAAACAAGCGCGCGGAACAAAAAGTAATACCATATCTTTTTTTGACTGCTAAAATCACGACATAAATTTACACGGGTTCAGATCTGGGAACAACAGAGTCACAATGACCGGCACGCCACAACCAGATCTCAGTAAAAATAGGAAGACTATTCAAGAAACAAATTAGTTTACTTTTAGAATGTAATGATGATAACGATGAGAGAACAACAAATGATATGTCTTTTTTCTTTCGCATTGATTATGGTTACCATTTTTGCTCATAGGGATAAGACATCTTTAGAAAATTAGGTTTCTTGTGTTCATCTCCTTTTATAAAAAATATTTCCCTCCACCCGCACAAAACTATTGTATCTATTTTTCTATTCTAATTTTTTCTAGTCTAACTAATTTTACTAATATCACCTATTTACTTATCAGCATCATTAGTAAACATAATAACACCAACAGGAATCATAAACTGGTCCTCTTCGTATCGTATTGCTTTCGTAATATCGTGGTATTTTATGCAGCAGAAAATACCTCTTTCAGGGCTGCTTAGACGGTTAGACCTTCCGGAGTTGCTTAGGTCGCAACCTTACAATATTTGAAGGTAATCTTGCATCCCTAAAGATCACTCATGATGGAAATTTATGGTTGCCCGTCAATTTTTGTAGTTCCAACTTAGCGAGCTTGATTTAGGTAAAACAATCAACTTAAAAATACGAAAATATACCCCAGAACGATGTTCTTAAATAACAATTATATCCCATGTTTTTATTCATCAATAGTACAACTGCTTGTTAGATAATCGAATAATTGATACTTGGTACATCTTGTTCTTGACAATTGATTTTCGTGACAACTATTGACACTTTGGCATGTTACAAATATCTAAATCCCCTTGTACATATCTTTATTTTAATAATCGTACAATTCTTGGTGTTAATGATTGACGCATCATAAGTATAATTAGATGGAATAACATCCATAGCAATCAAACATTACTCACATATTGGGTTGAGATGAACAATATCTGTGTGGTTTGTTTTACATCAACTATAGACAATTAGGTCTTTTCTATCATTAATTATGCTAAATGTAACTTGGATTGCCATCTTCTTTCGCAAATATAAAACATTAATTATGAGAGAGCATTTACCTAATTAAGTCAAATAATATAACCTAATGTGTGAATCTTCATCTAAAGACTGTGATAATTTCCATTGCATCGTTAACTTTCCTAGGTATTTTCTAGTTATTTTGTTCTTATATATGTAACTTCAATTGAATATACTCGCCAATAACGAAAATTAAAATCATGTTGTCTCCTTGCCTTCAACAATTGCAACCGAGTTGTATAGCACTTTAAAGTTAAAGTCCACAGGATAATTAGCGGGAAACTATATATTGTGAGAAAAATTATATAGAGTTGTAGATGGGGAAAAACGATTTGCTGGTTTTTAAGGAATTGAGGAGACGACCGTACGGAGGAGACTCCTCGAACTGGGCGAAATGTTAAACCTCACACAGATGCACCGCTGCAAAGGAGGTGCTTTAGATTCGAGAGATCAATCTGTAGTACTCCGGCCTAAATCAAGACAATGACCGTTCCAGAGTAAATTCGGTCACAAGAGAGGATGGGTTGATTTGTAGGAGGGAAGCTTGGAAATGTGTGGAATCAATGGTAATCAAAGATTGTGGGTGTGTGAATTCTGAATATGATAAGCTCTGAATGATTGAAATTGCTCAATCGAGAGTAGTTGCTCAATTGATGAGTTGATGATCTCGTGTTGTAGATGAGACGTGAGATTAATGATACTGTTGATGCCCATCCTTCAATCATGATTCAGATACTTATTTATATTATTGGAAGTGTAGACAACATGATCCCATGAAGTGTGAGAGTTGATAGAATCAAGGAGTGGGGAAGTGGAGATCGTGTTTGAAACCAGTTGCTCAACGTGTGGAGACTTGGTCGATTTTCCACCCACTACCTCGTGAATTCCTTCAACTGATTGCACGACTTGCTCACATTCCATCATGTGTTTGAACACACGTGTCGTAGACCGCCAGACCAAAACCCTAAGTGATATCCCCCCAAGTGACACGATTGACGTCTCGTGGTTTGTTAGTCAATTGATGACTTCGTGGTTTGATGGGACGATGAGTCCATGTAGTCGTTGAGTTGAACATGATGTTCTGAAACTCATGAATTGAACATGTCATGAGACAGAGGTATATTTCTTACGATGGAGTGAGCAAGTATTGCTCATTTGATGGATCGTTTAGTATTGATTGTTGAACCAATATTGAGCGAAAATTCCTCATCTGAGCAAGTGTCGCTCATGTGATGAATTGTTGAATATTTGATCGTCTGAGCATGTGTTGCTCATCTGATGGATTATTGGCAGCCTACCAAAAATATTAATTAGAATACTGGTCGTTGAACCGAGCATAATTAATAAAATTAATGACCATGAGGTCGTCGTAAAATTATTAAGGTTAGAATCTGGAATGATGATCCTTGGATTCAGAAACCCTAATTTGATTAATTGATGATCAATTCATGGTTCGTCGGAATTTCAAACATGGGACGAAGGAGGGAGCGATTACATGGGACCGTGGATCAACCATGTAGTTTCCATATGCTCACGTGAGCAAATACGAAGAATTCCTGAAGAGTTGACGATTTGTTGGTGGAAGAATGATTAAATGTTGGCTTAATCATTTATTCAAAAATGCTCGTCTGATCCTTAAGTGAGAAAACCTAATTAATTATGACGAGGCGAGGGACCGACCATGGAGTCATGAAACCGGCCCTGGGTTGTCCCGTGACCGCCTGGCGATCACTTCATGAAAATCCAAAGTGTTTGAGAAAGTTTTGGACCTAATACGAGCAATTGTGCAAATTAGGTCAAAACTGTGAAAATTGATGGGACCGGCTTCCGTGAGCCAAAGAGCCAATCTTGGTCGGTCAAGATAGCATGCTCGTGTACCCAAGGCGTCCGCGTCTCAGTCCTGAGAATTTTGATATTTTCTGACGTGCGATTGAGCATCCATTCGAGAAAATATGTCAAAATTAGGGTTTCGACAAAACTGAGGAAAACACCATGAGATGATGAAAAATAATTATAAAATAAGGAATGAGGAGGCGTGGGACCGCCGTGGTCAAGGCATGGTCGGCCTATCGTGACCACAGTCACGTGGTGCCTTTTCCTTAATTTGATAATATTTTTGATGATTTTATGAAAAATTCATGAATTTTGAGAAATTTGATGAATTTAGGGAGTTTCCATGAATTGAAGGAGTTTTCATGAGTTCAAGGAAGAAAAAAATATTAAAATAATAAAAACAAGGGCGTGTGGGACCGTGGAAGGCTTGGGCCCGTCCCACGAGTTTTCATAATTTTTTAATTTCTTAGGTATTTTTGATGATTTGAGGGAATTTTTCCTAATTTGAGAGAAATACCATGAAATCAAGGAATTTGATGAATTCAAGGAAAACTAATAATAAAATAACAAAACAAAGGGGCGTGTGGGACTGGCTAGGGCATGGCCGGCCGGCCAAGGCCCGGTCACACAAGTTTTCATAATTTATTTTATTTTATTATTATTTGATGATTTGTGCAAAAATACCATGAAATCAAGGAGTTTTTTCATGAAATTAGAGAAATAATAATAATAATAATAATAATAATAATAATAAAATAATAAGGAACCGTGGGGTGTGGGGCCGGTTGGGACCAAGGCATGGCCGGTTGGCCAATGGTCACGCCCCACACTCCATTCCTTAATTTTATATTATTTTTTTATGGATTTATGGAAGTACCATGAAACCGAGGAGTTTCCTCGAGACGAAGGAGATTTGATAAAATGAGAGAATTTTCATCAAATCATGGAAAATAATAAAAATGCATTAAAAATATAAAACTGGCGTGGGATTGACCACGACACGGTCGGTCGGTCGTGTGTCCGTGCTCCCAGCCCCCTGGTCAATATTTTTAATTATTTATTATTTTCTTCTCTATTTTGCATAGGTTCATTGTTTCGTTGTATTTTGAAATACTCGTTCGTGCGGTGACTGTTAGTGTATCATCGTTGAATACACCTTCACCATTTGAATCGGGGATTACTTAGAGGTAGACCAGACGCCCGGTTGTTGATTATTTATTACTAATTGTGGAATTCGGTGGAGAATAATTCACAAAACTGAGCAATAAGATGTTTATTATTAATTGTAAGATCAGCTGAGGATTCGACTATGAATTCAGAATAATAAAGTGAGCGTTACCACTCCATGGGATCGTAGATTCGACCATAGAATCGGAGTAATTAAGATTTTATTACCATTTATGAGACCAGTTGTGGATTCGATCATGAAATCGGAGTAATGAGATAATATAGTTATTGATATTCTGTGAGATCAAGTTGTGGATTCGATCATAGAATCAGAACAATTGTTTATTGTCATTCCATGGGACCAGTCGTGGATCCGACCATGGAATAGGAGCAATAATAGATTATTCTGGGAATTCAGTAGTGAATGTCACGGCAGAATTAATCTTAATTAGGAATAATTAACTTTGTGGCTCTATACTAGCAGAGCAAGCTGTCTAGGAGCATTAATTATCCCGATATGAGCTTGTCGGTAAGCCATATCTTTTATATAGTCAGGGTAAACTTGTTGTTTGTTCCTGAAGACGTTATCGCTCTATACTAGCAGAGCAAGATGTCTAGGAGCCGTCCATCTCGTGATACTATATAGAAATAATCACTGAAAGTATTCAGTATTCATGAGATATGTCGTTGTCCAGTCGTGAGACTACATATCTACATGTACTCTGAGCGAAAGTACTCTCCGTTGAGAATTCGATGAGAGACCCGTGTCTCGATACTCACGTCTGATTGCTGAATCAGAGCTTCGTATAATTATGAGTTTACAATTTTAGCCTTTGTCGAAAATCCACCATCTACAAGAGAAAAATGAAACAAAGGTCATTCCCACAACGTCCAATATCTATTTCAAGTAAAAAAATTTGGAATTTGGTTTTGAAATTAAGTTTTTTTACATAAACTGATCATATGATGTATATTCATTGTTATCTTTAAGTACTGTGGTGTTTGTGGACAGATGAAAAATAAGCCAAAACAAATGGTGTTTAATGAAAATATTGTTTTGTAAGTTTCGATGTGTGAAATTTAATAGATAGAACTATTTGGATAAATTTTAAAATCATTTGAAGAGACGCATATGACAAATGACGCAATAAAATATAACAAAAATTTTGCATGCCACTGAGAAGGCGAGTACGCATGTGGTTATTACATTTAACGAAGTTAAATTGCAAATTTGGAGATATGATTTTCCGAAAGTGAATTTACATCCTTGAGATATATTCATGGTGTTTCCTTATTTGTTACCATAATCCATATACCTTTATGACCTCTATGTAATATCCAGTCCAATAAAATATTGTCGTTCAGGTTTAGCTTTCTCAACAACCGTATTGTTGGCCGGAAAAATATCTGTCCCGATTGGTTTTATACTTGTATAGTTGAATTCAAATTTAACTCCAAATGTTGTTTCTCATGTTCTCACCTTGCCTGTAGCTCCTCCACCTCTTGAATATGACCAATTAAATATGTTCCTTGATTTCTTGTTTCGACTCTTTCCAAGGTAATGCCCTAAATATCTCATCTCTTTTAACCCTCTATATATACTTCAGACCTTGTAAAGTTAAGTATGTATCATCATTTCATAGTCCAATTCTCGGAGTATCTTTTTTTTATTGCAAGACCATAACAGAAAACATAAATTGTTTTTATTGATTACGTTATAAATACGGGTGCGCAAAGCATAGAAATATGTGATGCAATCTTCAGTGTGATGTTTTTATAATGGTATAGAAGAAATGGGCATCCACGTCGAAACAATGAACTTGTAGGAAATTCCGCAAAAAAAATGATATCGCCTCACTAACACCACCAAAGTGTGATGTTTTCATTAAGCTTTCATGGTGAATTAAATGCATGTCACCTCATCAAAGTTCTTTTTCTTTTTGTAAAGCAGATCAAAGTTTTTTTTTGTGCTTGCAAACTGATAAGAAGATTATATTGATAAACAAAAAAAAACTAAAAAACAAAAGGGAAACGGAATCTGACCTTCTAAAAGGAAAAATAGAGAAAATAGATAAAATAAACAAATGTTTACGGAAGCAGTCTGAATTTATAAGAATGTAAAATATATTTTTTCCCACCAATACTATTATGATTCAAAGGAAGCGCTCCATTTTGTTAACAAATCTTCCACTGCGTCACTCTCTCTAAAAACAAGGGAGAACCTAAAATGTGGGGAAGAAAAAAAAATTATACAATTTTCTAATTAACAACTAATCTCCGTCAAACCAAATAAGTATCAGAAAGGACCATGATTATCTGTATAGAGTCACACTCAAACCAAAGTTTAGTCATTCCTCTCTAACTTGAGATAACCTAAATGATATATTGCTCCCTAAGATTTAGCTGGCCCTGCAATATTAATATCAATAGAATGGGAAAGACATCTCATAGTTAATCTTCGTACGTCTTTTTTTTTTCTTTTTTTTTTTACTTTTTAGTGTTTAGAACTGTGAGTACTTTGATTGCATTCCCATTCAACTTGTACTATTTATTTCTACGTACTTGTTGTTGCGAATTAGATATTGTATCGCAGATTGCTTTTATTATTAAACATCTATTTGCCTTAATTTTCATATGACCTAATTTTTTCATACTTCAAATGAAGTGCACTATTTTATTTGCAACTCTATGCATCTTACAAAAAAAAATCCCAAAGTAAAGAGCCTTTACTTTGGGACGCTCTTAACTCTGTTGCAAAATATTAATTTATTGACAAAACTTTATAAAATGATTTTTGGAGCATGCCTTTTTTTTTCTTTTTTTCCTTTTGTCTTATCCTTTCTATTGCAAAATGCCAATTTGACAGACAACTTTGGAGTGAGTTCCCTTTCTGGTTACTCTCGAGCTTCCTCTATGAGATGTAACCTACTCTCAGGTCCCATCCTAGTTGTCTATAAAATTCATTCTCAAAAATAGTACATACTGCATAAACTTTAGAGTATGTACCATTCATATCTACAAATCCAAAGAAGAACTCTTATCACAACATTGTATGCATGTGATTCATAGTTCTGTACACAATAAATTGGAAACAAAACTGATAATAATTATACATACATAGATAAAGAGGACATCTATCAAATATTATTAAACAGAGAATCAATTACCATAGGTACCTGGAGAACTCGATTCCTTTTTCTCTGATGGTTTTTTCTGTGAATAATGAAATATTTGTTTGAGGCCACAAAGCATAAATAATTATCATATAATCAATAGTAGCTAATCATAATTATGATTATTAAAAAAATGAGCATGCATTAAAACAATAAAGATGGTCTTTAAGAATATTTTCATTGCTAATCATGACAATAGTTGTGTTCTTTATTTTGTCAATCCTGATTTTGTATTTCCGTTTCACACATTACTTTGAATAAACTTGGCCCAATGCTTCGGTTGTGATTTTAACTTAGTATATTTTTTAGTTTTTTTTGTAATGAAAACATTTTCGGAAAGTAATGTATGGGGCCCAATGCATATAATATAATCTTTGTCAACCGGACAATGAAAATGATACCGAAAATGATGGAAGAGACAAAGATAACAATAATGGGACATCCTGAATCTAATGCAACCTCTAAAGAAATGGATACCAAATCTACATGTCTCATCTCACACTGTTAACGTATAATTTTGTTGTTTTTATATAAATACGTTGATATGTGTGTAATTGAGATATATGTGTAGTACAGTTTATTGTTGTAATTGCCGGGCGACATGGTTTAATGTATAACTCTATGTTGATTATCTTAGAAATATAGGTAGATTATAATTATCTAAACCCACATAACAACTATCAACAGATAAAATATTTTGTTTGTTAATATATTAGAATCAACAAGTTTCCCAGCAAGCACATTGTATGAAGGAAGACCTACATAAGAGAGATGCATCTACCAAAGAAGTAGACAACATCAATGTAGTTAATATCGTATATCGGCTTATTTCGGCTGGGACCGATACACTGGTACGACTTTATATCGGGGATATTATCGCTGAAATATCGGCATAATATCGGTTCCAAATTTATACCCATAATTTTTATAACAACATTATTTTGGACACTAAACATACAATACGCCTATGTCCTGTCCTCTGCAATCAAATTCAACAAGATGGTATGTAAATCAAATATTCATATAATCAAATCAACATAAAGTAAATGAAAAAGGCCTCTTACCATACAAATCAACCATTAATAACACAAAGAAAACAAAATCAAAGCAAAGGAAGAGAGTGATTATCAAATGATTCAAAACCCCAATCTTCTGTTATACGAGAATCAAAACCTCAACCTTCAATATTCCATCGGAAAAAAGATGCGTTGATGTGGTTGATAGAGGTAGTAGAGAAGAATTGATGGTATAATTAATATGGGTTTACTAGAAATGGTTGATTTAAGTATTTGTTGAGAATTGAGAGAAGAAATAGATGATGAATTCAACAGAAATTGAGAATTTCAGAGCTAGGTTTGATGGTTGAATGAAGAACTCATACTAAGTGTTGCGAAAGAAGAGCAGATGTTGCCGCGATTGATTCAAGATTACTACGAAATGGATCTGGGAGAACAATAACTCCATTCAAAAATTCCTTTCATTTTCTTAATTTTAGTTCATATGAACAACAAAATTAATTTCGACTCTGAAGAACTAAATTTCGAGTTTCGACTGGAGTTTTAGGGGTTTTTATTTTCCCTTACCCTGAAATACTTTAAACTAGGCTCATTACACACCTAAAATGCATAACATAATATCCTTATACTGGAAAAATCGGTTCTCTCGTATCGGCGCATATCCGCCGATATTATCGGGAAAATATCATATCGCCGATAGAGTGCTTCTCATATTGCTCCAAGAGCGATATCCGGAATTTCGCCGATATATCGGCCGATACGGACGATATTGACTACATTGGACAACATGCACTAACGTTTACTGTCAAAACTGGATGGTGTGATTATTGCAATGAATTATTAATTCCTGTGTTCTTGAGAAAATGTATTTGTCAATTTTAGAGGGTTAATATAAGTTACATAATTATCATATACTTTCGACAATTATAGACATGACCAACTAACGCACTAATATACATCTGCCTTTAAATTTTTTCGACCGCCTGGGCTGTAGGACCCCCCCCCCTCTCCGGCTATTATGATCCAACCAATTAAACACGCTACTGTAACCTGAATAACTAACATACTATAATATGACACGACCAACTAAATATTGAGACCGTTCTGCTATGGGCCTATGGCCCGAATAACTAAATATACTCCCGACTATTATATACAGGATCAACTAACACACTAATTTAAATGTGCGCACTACATGTGCCTTTAAATTTTCTCGACCGTCGGGGACGTAGGACCCGGGCCCCTCCGACTACTATGATCCTATCAATTAAACATGCTACAGTGACCCGACTAAATAACACACTATAATATGACACGACCAACTAAATATTGGGACCGTCCTATTATGACCCGACTAACTAAATATGCTGCCGACTGTTATAGATAGGACCAACTAACACACTAATTTAAATGTGGGCACTACATCTACCTTTAAATTTTCTCGACCGTCGGGGCCGTAGGACCCGGCCCCTCTGGTTACTATGATCCAACCAATTAAACACGCTACAATGACCCAACTAAATAACACACTAGAATATGACACGACCAACTAAATATTGGGACCGTTCTACTATGACCCGAATAACTAATTATGCTCCCGACTATTATAGAGAGGACCAACTAACACACTAATTTAAATGTGGGCACTACACCTACCTTTAAATTTTCTCGACCGCCGGGGCCGTAGGACTCGGGTCCCCTCTGGTTACTATGATCCAACCAATTAAACACGCTACAGTGACCCGACTAAATAACACACTAGAATATGACACGACCAACTAAATATTGGGACCGTTCTACTATGACCCGAATAACTAAATATGCTCCCGACTATTATAGAGAGGACCAACTAACACATTAATTTAAATGTGGACACTACACATGCCTTTGAATTTTCTCGACCGCCGGGACCGTAGGACCCGGACCCCTCCGGCTACTATGATCCAACCAATTAAACAGGGTACAGTGATCCGACTAACTAACACACTATAATATGATACGATCAACAAAATATTGGACCGTTCTGCTATGACCCGACTAACAAAGTATGCTCTCGAATATTATAGATATGACCAAGTAACACACTCATTTTAACGTGGGCGGTACATCTGCCTTTAAATTTCTCGACCGCCGGGGCCGTAGGACCCGGCCCCTCCGGATATTATGATCCAACCAATTAAACACGCAATAGTGAACCGACTAACTAACATTCTAAAAGATGACACGACCAAATAAATATTGGGACCGTTCTGCTATGACCCGACTAATTAAAATGCTGCCGACTATTATAGACAAGGCCAACTAACGCACTAATTTAAATGTAGCACTACATATGCCTTTAAATTTTCTCGACCGCCGAGGCCGTAGGACCCGGCCCCCTCAGGGTACTATGATCCAACCAATTAAACACGCTACAATGACCCGACTAACTAACATACTGTAATATGACACGACCAAGTAAATATTGGGACCGTTATACCATGACCCGACTAACTAAATATTCTACCAACTATTATATATAGGACCAACTAACACACTAATTTAAATGTAGCACTACATCTGTCTTTAAATTTTCTCGACCGCCGGGGCCGTAGGACCCGGCCCCTCCGGCTACTATGATCCAACCAATTAAACACGCTACGGTGACCCGACTAACTAACACACTATAATATGACACGACCAACTAAATATTGGGACCGTTCTACCATGACCCGACTTACTAAATATGGTGTCGACTATTATAGACAGGACCAACTAACACACTAATTTAAATGTAGCACTACGTCTGCCTTTAAATTTCTCGACCACCGGGGCCGTAGGACCCGGCCCCTCCGGCTACTATGATCCAACCAATTAAACACGCTACAGTGACCCGACTAACTAACACACTATAATATGAAAAACAAAAACTGAATGATCAATAAAAAAACATCTGAATTAAACAAAACTCTAAAAAGATTGAGCCCCGACCGAACATGGAAAATTGACAAGAGGTCAGAACAACTTTTCGAAAATCAACAAGAATGTTGAAGCTGCATAAACACTTCTCGGAATCTAATGCCAAAAAACGGGATATGAATTTTGACAAAATGTTCCGACCTATTGGTAACAATAGAATTGAATTCAGTAGTTACTTAGGCTATTTTGCACGTGATCTGGTTGGCATAAAATATTTATGTTGGAAGGAAGTCCCTCCAACAACAAAAGAAAATATGTGGGAGGAAATTATGGTATGCATATGCGGTTATCAATTTGTCGTTTTTTTCGTCTAACTGTGAGTCTGTGATTAACATACATTAGATGTTATTGCAGCTTCGTTTTGAGGTGCCCCATTATATGTAGGGAGTGGTCATGAAGCGTATACTTGTTCAACTGCGGGACTTCAGAAGGAAATTTTACAACAATCATGTAAAAACCTTTGAGGAAAGACCGGACAAACTAAGAACTGTCCCCAAAAAGTACAGAACGATAATGGACCAAGAAAGATGGGACAAGTTCCTTGATCATGTAATGAATTCGCCCAAATTTAAGGTATGGAATACACATTGATTTTTATAATTTGTGTTTCGTTCTTATTGTATATCCTAACATATTAATGAAATTATTTTTATTTCTTCTGCAAAGACGCGAAGACCGGTGCTTCATGTGGGAAAAAGCACGCGAAGACAAACACGGAACTGTACCAGACGATTTTGTCAGGGAGAAGACATCTGAAATTGTGAGAAAACAAAAACTTTACAATCCTCATGTTTTTAACTAAAATAAGTGCAAAGTAAGTGCGCAAGGTTTAAATCAGAATTTAACACATTATTTCAACAGGAAGAGACGCAGAAGATGATTAGAGAGGGAACTCGAATGGTTGGTCATAACAAGGATGCCTTAACACTTGTGATCGGCCCGGATAAGGGTGAACGTGTCAAGGGGGTTGGATTTGGAGTGACGGCAACCGTTTACTTTCAAAATGGAAGAAAACCAAAACAAGCCTCGAAAGAGAATGATGAACTGCGTGAAAATCTGAAAGCTAAGGAGAAAGAATTAGAGTCTACTAAATCTGCGTATCAGAGATTAACAGATAACTTGATATCTCAAGGAATGGACATTGCAAACATTTTGGGCAACAGTATCAGCAAGTCTGGAGGAGAAGTAAGTGAATTGAGTTTTGATTAAATTGTGTAACTTTTTAAAAAAATTGGCAGACAGTATCTGATTTTTCCTAACAATGTATTCAACTACAGTCACAGGATGTAGAACCTAGCAACGCCTCCAATCGATCTAAGAATAAGATAGGTGTAGAATCATTTAAGCAACTTCCAAAAAAACATGGGAAACCCGGACCGCACAAGTTATCTGAAAGCATGAAAGGGTCCGCGAAGCGGGACTCTCCTTGTACTAAAACTCTGACCGATTCTACTGAATCCCCAGCGTCTTTAGTATCAAAAAAGAAGTCTCCCTCTCCTCCATACACGGGGGAATCTCAGAATGTGCCATCTGAAAAAGAAACTATTGATGTATGGTTTTCCAACGCATTTAAAATTTTAATTTTCCATTTACTATCTCTCATGCGCCATGTGTTTCTGCAGGGCATATGATGCAAACTTTGGTCCGGATAAAAGGACAACATTGTTGCCATTGGTAGAGATAACTCTACAATGACAGAATTCTTTAAATTGGAGTCAGGAGTGACGGGTTCAGTTACATGCTATAGCATCCGGGTTAGTGAAGTACTAAATGAAACCATCAAATTACCCTTTGGAAAATCTGGGATAAAAACTTTAGAAGATGTTGGTGATGCTGAAATTAGTTGGCCATTAAATCAAACCATCTTGGATCAAAAGGTTGGTTTCTTGGCTTGTTTGCTTTATTAACTCATTGGATATGTTTTTACACAAACCAGTTTTATATATATATATATTTTTTGATATTAGAGACGAGTATGCTATCAGCTATATGAATCACGGACGTTAGTGTATATTTTAGAGAACCTTATAGAACGAGATATGTGGTTAGCTAGTTGATTATGAGTCAGTTGTGTATTGTGCTTAAAAGGTTTCACTGCAAAAAGAAGGTACAACATTTATTTCAATTTTCTGATGCAGGTAAGTCAAACAAAACATTCTGAGGCTGTGAAATCATCGGCTCTACTCAACGGAAGCTAATCTCGTGTTGCAATATCTGAAAAAGTTCCGAAGGTATGTGTTTTAAACCAGTTACATGATATTAAGACAATATGAGTCTGAAATATGCTATCAACTATATGAAACACGGATGCTAGGGTGTATTTTGGAGAACCTTGTATATTTGTTACCTATTCAATTCATCAGTGTCTTCGCATTCACGGTGGAATTTGGTATATTTGTTACCCGAATATGGAGTATTACTCTACTGTTGCAGGTAAGTCAACAAAATTTGGGGAAGCATACTCTGGATGTGACATCAAAAGCTCCATCTAATCGGAGCCAATCTGAGATCACGACAATTACAGCAGCTTATCCGGTATCTGTTTTATTTTTACATGCATTTTAAATCTCAAATTTGCTTTGAATTTTTCGCTTGAAGATGTTCATATGCCATATATTTCCGCAGGGTAGAAGGTGCTACCTTTTTGACCAGCTGTCTAAGGCAAACGTCCTTGCTAGAGGTAGAGTTTTTTTGTTAGCAGGAAAACAACAATTACATGGAAAGGATGGGGTGGAGGTTGATTGCCACAAAATCCTGATTGAGGAAGTAATAAAAGAGAATTTTCGTCTACCTGTACGATTTGCTGGTATGAAAACATTAGGAAAAACTCTTGGAAAAGCGATTCCTTGGCCAAAGTATGGTGTTAAGTTTACCGAGCCTGCTAAGAAGGTAAGTTGCTTGACTTGTTTGTTTTGTAAGTCGAATATACATAAACCAGTTTATCTAGTTCATATTAATTACGAAGGATATATGAGACACAAAGATGATATCAATTATATAAATCACCGATCCAAGTGTAAATTAGAGAACCTAGAAAAACAGAAATATGTGTAACTTTCAAAAGTAACTAACTCTTTTAATCTTATGCCGAACCCTACCAATAATTCACAACCAACTACTTCTCTACGGAAGTCTCCTGCACATAGCAACCCTTCTGGTGGATCTAAGAAGCAGTCTCTTAATCTTATGCAGAACTCTACTAGTAATTCCCAACCAAATCCTTCAATATCTCAAGAGAAGTCGTGCACATCTACGACAGAACCTATGGCTAAGACATCTAATGGAGTATGTTTTTTTTTATTTTTTTTCTTCGTAAATCTATATTGCTAATTCTAGCATCTTCTTTCTATATGATGTTCATGTGCCGTATATTTCCACCGAAAGCAAAATACGACTTTTGGAATGGATCTAGGGGAAACGTCGTTACTAGAGGCAGTATTTTAACTATGGTGCCTAACCAGAAAATACATGGAGAAGATCTTCCTAAACACTGTGATGTTGTCAATATTCAGGAGGTTATAGTTCCATTGTGTTAACCGGACCAAGTGGTGACTTTAAGTTATTAAGGGAAGCTGAAGATAGTTTTGTGGCATGGCCGAAAGATAACTGTACCATCTTTGATGACAAGGTTAGTTTCTTAGCTCTTTTGCTTTGTTAATCAAGTATATATATTGTTTTACATAAATCGTGTATTCAGTTTGATTAAAGAATAAGTACGATTCAGAAATATATTAACACCTAAATGGAACATGAATGCCAGTGTAAATTATAAAATTGATATACTAAATAAAGATATTTGGTTACGGATTTTACTGTGGGCGTCAGTTGTGAAAAATGGTGCGGCCTTCAGTGAAATCGGCTTTACTACATTGTTAAAAGAATCACTTTTGTCTGTCTCTTGTTGAGAATTCACATGACAGACGAATTCGCCTTGGATTTAGAATATATATATATATATATATATATATATATATAATACATTTAATCTCTTGCTGCTGGAAACTCCACAGCATGGAAAACCTCATAAGGAACCAGAACCATTTTTAGATTCTGAGAAGAAATTGGACAGTGATCTAAGAACACCTAGTAACCTAGCAAATGATAAACGGAATGAGGAGCACCTAGCAGTCAATCAACATTCCGAGAGTCATGCAACCTCTGAAATGCTTACTGAGAAGACTAAAAAGGCGCAGAGAAGGTTATATATACAAAGTGTAGGTCAGGCATACCAACACAGGAAAACAAGGTATAACGCGTCGAGAATGTCACAACCTGATCCATTGGATGCAGAGACACCGCCATCAAAAAAGTTGAAGAAAAAATGATGATTTTTGGATAAATGCTCTTTAATACTTTCTTTTGCAAACTGTTAGACCAAAGCTCAATATTTTTTACTGTGTGATTAATAATAATATGAATTTTTGGCATATATGAATTTCAGATTTAACCACAATTTCTAAAATATAAGATGCGTCATATATGAACGGCTTAGAGGCGTCACACGCGTAAGACACACGATTCGAGATTAATTAGCCTTTCTAAACATAACATATAGCCACGTTAAAGAAATATAAATTAGCGTGGCTAAACATCACATATAGCCAAGCTAAATGGCGTGTCTATAGGATATCCAATGAACGGCTCACAACGTTACATGTGGACGGTATAGGATGCATCTAATTTGACGGTCAATATTGCATCATCTTAAAAGAGATTCAACGGTTCCTAATACAGCCACGTGGATGAAGGTAATTGTAAATTGGTGTGGCTAAACATCACATAAATCCACGTTATATGGCGTGTCTATAGGATATCCAATGAACGGCTCACAACATTACATGTGGACGGTGTAGGATGCATCTAATTTGACGGTCAATATTGCATCATCTTAAAAGAGATTCAACAGTTCTTAATACAGCCACGTGGATGAAGGTAATTGTAAATTGGCGTGGCTAAACATCACATATAGCCACGCTATATGGCGTGTCTATAGGATATCCAATGAATGGCTCACAACGTTACATGTGGACGGTGTAGGATGCATCTAATTTGACGGTCAATATTGCATCATCTTAAAAGAGATTCAGCGGTTCCTAATACAGCCACATGGATGAAGGTAATTGTAAATTGGTGTGGCTAAACATCACATAAAGCCACGCTATATGGCGTGTCTATAGGATGGTATTCAATGGTTCCTAATACATCCACGTGGACGAAGGTAATTGAAATTGGTGTGGCTAAAACATAACATATAGCCACGTTAAACCTATATGGGGAGTGTTTACAGGATATCCAACGAACGGCTCATACGTTACATGCAGATGGTATTCAACGGTTCCTAATACAACCACGTGGATGAAGGTAATTGAAATTGGCGTGGCTAAAACATAACATCTAGCCACGTTAAACCTATATGGGGCGTGTCTATAGGATATCCAATGAACGGCTCACAACGTTATATGTGGATGGTATTCAACGGTTCCTAATAAAGCCACGTGGATGAAGGTAAGTGAAATTGGCGTGGCTAAAACATAACATATAGCCACGTTAAACCTATATGGCGTGTCTATCGGATAACCAATGGCTACGCCAAAAATAAATTTGCGTGTCTAAAGTGAACCAAATAGCCACGACAAAAGCAATTTGCGTGTTTATAGTGGACCAAATAGCCATGCCAAAACAATAAATCGAGTGTCTATAGGGTACCAGTACTTAAGTTTTTGGGACACTATATAGCAACGCCTATGGGTTTTGCGTGTCTATTACAGGCAGCAATAGACACGCAAGGTCGGCGTTGCTATAGAGTACCTAAAGCCACCCCATCATACCTAAAATCACGCGAGCAGAAACCACGCCAAGTCCAAACCAAAATGGAGTGTCTAAACCCCAATGGACACGCCAATTTGGCGTGGCAAAAGGGTCAGTTTGTACAAGTGATTCTTTGATACTTAAGGTATATTAGTTGAATATTAGTTATAATTTTCACAATACCAAATATATGTATTATTACATATCTTTAAGAATTTTCGGAATTTGGTAATATTTGGTATCCAAACTACCTTGGTCCATAAATAGAGAAGTTTGTTCAGCTTACAAACTTGATCTCGAGGCAGGTACTTCATCTTGTAGTTGTAGTTGTAGGAAATCCTACAACACACCCCTTGTAATAATTTGTAAATCTAAACATAAAAATGATGATAAGAATGCTAAAATTGTAAAGAGACACAAGGTTTACGTGGTTCGATCAATGTGATCTACATCCACGGGGTTAGGTTTTACTATAATTATTTGTACTTACATCTTGATTACATAGAGACTCTATTAATGAGTATTTGGAGCTCTAGGTTCTTGAAGGAGGAAGAATAAGGAGATAATAACAATACAACCAATTCTAATTTCTCTCTCTACAGAATGTATCCTCTCCTAAAGTGTGTCTCTCTTTCTGATTATCTATCTCCTTTCTCTCTCTTGCCTTTCTCTTTATATAGGATATTACATAGTGGATGACATCTCATATGTAGTGGATTACATATCATATTATCTCAGGCTCTCGCTACATTCTCTCAGGCTCTTGCTACATTCTCGCGAGATCTTACTATTGTGTGATATTTGGATCCTACATTAGTGAAACCGATCTTAAGTAATCACCTGAGATGATATGATCGATATGTTGTAATTGGTATGACCAACTCTAGACATTGGGGAATCGATCCTAGTAAGAGGAGCAACCGATCACAAGCATTGGGAATCAATCCTTGTAAGAGGTACAACAAGTCTTAGTAATTGGTAACCGATCCAATGACTTGTGCAACCGAATACAAGTTAAATACCATAAATATGTGGTAACCGATCCTAGTACCTAGTCAACCAATTTTTGGAAACCTAGTGTGACCGATCCTAGTACCCATATGGAGGTAGAACCGAAACTTGTTTTGGTAGAACCGTGAAACCCATTAATGGTGATTTGATAGGATAATCAATCACATAGTTCTTGGAAGTTAGATGAACCAATTCTAAACTTGTTTGGAAGTGTGGAAAATCGGTTCCAAGATTGTAAATATGAAAAAGGATTTACAAAGTAAAGATGTCGACATACTTTGAACATGTGCAGTAACTCTTATCTTTTATTGTTCAAAGATATTCCTTAATAGCTAAAGAAAAATCCCGAATCGAAATTAATTGAGAATCTTTTAATTAAGGTTTTTAGTTTTATATGCTTTTAATTTCCAGCAATTAAATGCATATCTTCAGAAAATAAAAATTAGTAATGTGCATTTACTAATTGGAGATTTTCTACTGAGATTTCGGTCAATATTTGGGCAGTGCATTTCCAGGAATTATGAAATCCATTTTTTTCCTTTATTGCATATCTTTAAGAATATTTACTTTTGGAAATTCCTTGGTGTCCAAACTTCCTTGGTCTATAAATGTTGAAGTTTTCATTTCTAGCAAACTAATCCTCAGAGCCAGCAAAACTAAGTAGTTGTGTTGTTACTGGTGGAGCCGTCTATTCGGAGAGGAAAGTACCCTAATTTGGCGAAATCTCTTACGACCGCTCGTTTAAAAGACTTCTTTGGGATTGGGAAGCTCTACGAGTACCGTTGGTGGAAAACTAGATTATTGCAGTTTATTATTAGTTTTCGATTGATTTGATTGACTAACAGTGGTTGAACTTTGATTGCACCTAGTTTGTTTATGATTGAGAATCTTCTCTTCTGATATAAGATTCACTCAAACTAGATCAAAGTATCGACGGGGATCTTTAGACTGTTTGTAAATCTAAAGACGTCTTGTGATAATCCATTATTAACAGACTCTTTTCATTGTGCGATTGATCACAAGAGGTTCAAGTTGTTTGTGTGCAGGTGTTTATTGAAGATCTAAGAAGATTCGAAGACAAAGAAAATTTCTTATTTGAGTTCATAATCTTTTGTGTGCATAAAACTTTATCGTATGGGGATCCAACTATAATCGGTTTATCTTTGTGATAACCTTGATTGATTAGTTGAGTAGATCGGCATCAATACGTTTCTTTGTGATTAAGAGTATTGATTGCATAGTCTAGACAATTACTTTGGTAATTGTTAAGAGATTGATCTAAGAACCTGACATAGGATTTTATTGGGATAAATGGAAGAGCCTTTTGTCAAACTCATATCACGTTGTTTGAAAAGAGTTGTTACCGACAGATTTGTTGTTCCTTTACTGTTTGGAATACGAATCAAAGGAATTGTTCCAAGTGCGTGACTTATTACAATTTGGAGGTGCAGGGATACTGAGGGAACTAGGTGAACTATAGGTTTAGTTGCTTGGTCTCAACTATACGAAGTTGGTTTAGATTTTGTATAACGGCTTAATTATGAGAGTATTCGATTCTGGACTAGGTCCCGGGGTTGTTCTGCATTTGCGGTTTCTTCGTTAACAAAATCTTGTTGTGCCATTTACTTTTAATTTCCGCATTATAATTGTTTTATTATAATTAAAGTAAATTGCACTTTGTATGTTAATAGGGCACTTGATATTGATCATATTGGTTTCGGTTATTACCATACCTTTTATCAAGTGATCACTTTATTGTTGTATTGTCTCGATTTCATATCCATAGACAATCACACAAAGTGTATTGGTTTTCTCCACTTGCCTTTGATATTTAATTCACGAGTTAGGCCAGTTCGGACTAACCCTATATCAAGTGGACACTGTGTTGAAATATTCCTTGAGTGATTGTTGTTCCAAGAGGTTTATACACAGTGGGTATTGTATAGGTTGTGATCAAAATAAAAGATTGTGGTATATTTGGGTACCCTCGTCTTTTCAATTGGTATCAGAGAAGGCAAACATGAAAGGATCTAAAATCTGTGTTTGGTGCGATCTAACCTATAAGAAATTGAATCCATGTATGATTCAGTTAACGTAGAGCAAGAAGATGGTATACTTCAGAAAGGAAGTTTGGTTTCAAAACCTGATAAACAACTCTGTACTGTTAGTTCTCTAGTTGAACAAAACTCAAGAAATATTAACCATGATGCGTTAATAAGGAACCAAATACTTGTGACAAACAAGTCAGATTCACATGACAGTGATGAGATTAAATTTTTTATAAAACTTGCTGAAAAATACAATCTAAAAGATAATTTATATTATCCTTCTGTCGAGAAGCTTATCAGAGAATCTTTGAAAACTAGGATTCATGAAGAAGCTGAATCTAAGGAACATGACTTTGTTCAAAACAAAAATGATATATTAGTTAAAACAAGGGTATGTGATTCTAATCTCTAAAATCTCTTAACTAATATACAACATCGTGATTCTAATAGTCTAATCACTTACAAGAATCAAAATAGATGTGTCTCAAGAGGTAATCCTATGACTAATATCCGGTCAAGACCATTTGTCATACGTTATGACAATGACTATCTCTTAAACAGAGGAAAAGATCAGCACAAGTCCACAAAAGTTAATGATTTCAGATCATGCTGTTTTGTTATTGATCAACTGTCTAAAACAAAATCCAGGAAACAATCTCATCAAATGATGTTGTCATATTCCAAGAAATTCCTGGGTCGATATAAGAGTTCTGATTATTTCATGACTCAAAAGAATTCATGTCACGCTTATGATGTTGTTCATCAAACTGATCATTCTGTTAAATCAGATCACTTCAGCTGTGACATATTAAAAGAAGTTTATTCTTGGAATAATCCCAAAAGGGAAGATATTCGAAAATATCATGATGGATCATGTTCCACAAAATTTGAGTTATCACAAGCTCACTCCAACAACTGATGTTGGTGATCAGAATTTCCCTAGATGTGCTCGACTCAAATAAATGGGAAGCTCTTGAAAAGAGCACAAGAACATGAAGGAGGTAAAATGCTATACATTCTACCAGTATCATGAATATCTAAAGAATTTTTCTAGATTTGGAATACTTCTTCTATTTTTAAAAACATACTTTCGATGTTGGAGAATTCATGACAAAATTGGGCAGGATAATGTCAAACCCTCTTAACTGCATTGATTTGGAAAATCTCCCAATGTTATTTTCGTAAGTATAGATTTATCAAATAAAAATACCTTGATTAGGTATGAGTAAAACTTGGAAACCTCTATTTGACATTCATAAAAACCATCTTAAGAACCGATTCCTTTCTCAGGTTTTTGTTGAGGTTCACAATTACAAAAGCTTGAAACTTGTCCTCCCGCTGAGATTAAATGCTATTTCTAAACGGAACACAAGAAGAATCACATATCTCGTGATCTCATGTTCTATTTAATGAGGGATTTTGTAATTGCTCAAGAACAATTGTAAGCTTCCGTAAAGAATGAAAAATGGCTTGAATCAACTCTTTTGAAGTTGATCGTTGAGGTGAACCTCTTGAAGAGAAGATTCAATCTTCTAAAAGAAAAGAGAAGACAGAAGAACCTGATTTCTGAAGAATATTCAGTAAACAATAAGAACACCACTAGAGATTAAGTTATTTGGTGTATAGATATCAGTTTTTGATTTCTTTCAATAATTGTATAAGGTCTATTTTGAATAAAACTATCTATTTATTTATGAATAAGATTATTATTCTATAATTTTTATTGTGATAGTTTTCGATTACATATCCTGTGCTTGAATGCTTTATATTATTGCTATGTATGTTACGGGATGTTTGATTTCGGTTTTCATAATCTTAATATTCGATCTCATATTGTGTGAGCCCTTATGGTTTGGGTGACTTTTTGGTTTAACAGGATTAAGTTCTAGCCCATGTTGGTAGGCTTTATCAAAGGATCATAAGGGGTTCTGATTGAAACTAATATGTGAAAAAGTCACAATTGTTGAATCATTTGGTTGAGCATAAAAGCATATGAGTTTCGGGGTTTCAACTTTTGCATCGCATTAGTTAAAACTGCTTTTCAACCTTTCTCTGGTAAAGGTTGGTCCTTGTTGTTGTTCTTTTGTCTTGCCAGAGGATGACAACACAATAGGGGGAGAGTTCTATGTGAACTTGCGCTTAATGATATATCTTTCTGGGGAGAAGAGGATGCGGAACTTGAGGTAACGAATTTGTTAGTTAATTTTTTGCCTGTTTATGAAAAGCCCGACTTTATTGCATATATTTATTGCTTTTGCTTAACAAAATTTCAGTACAATTGATGTTTATTCCATTATTTGTGTATGGATGTGTGTGTGATTCAGTTGTTTCCGGTTAAGAAAAACTATTGTTATCTTGCTTTATGGTTTGGTATCAATTGTTTAGGCTTACGAAATTTCGGTGCAATTGCGGTACTTTAATGTCTATGTTTGTTTCAATTGCTTCCGGTTGAGGTAAATAATTATGCAAGTTGATTTATTTGATTTGTATGAATTGTTTATGGATTAACAAAAAGGTTTTCGGGATCAATTGTTTAGTCCAGTTCGATTCCGGATAAGAGAAACTAAGTTGATTCTGATCTTAGTTAGACTTATCAAAGTGGAGGTTTCGGTTATTCAAGTCTAATCGAATGCCTTAACAAGAAATGCTAGTTAACTAACCTAGTACTTGTCTTGTTTAAAAGTGAAAGGCCTAAGTTATTATTTGAATAATTAGAACCTGATGAGAAAAATAGAGTTAATTCTGATCTTTATTTTGGTCTTATCGAACAAGCGATTGTATATGTACATTCGGTTTAGCAAAAGAACTAAGGTGCTTAGTCAATTTTTGATTTGCTAAACTATTGAGGAAAATTGCTTCGGACAATTGTTTCCGTGGTAACATATCAAAACAAAATTACTTTGTAATTTCGGTTTTGATATTGGTTATCGAAAATGGCGTGTGGAACCCTCATGCTTAACTCTTATAGGTTGCAAGTATTTTAATATTTGTAAGATCCTTTCGGTTTGTCTTTTATTTTCTCGTACCTTTGCCATTTACAAAAAGGGGGAGAAATATATGGAGTAAACAAGTGATTTGGTATCACTAAGGAAAGGACAATGATGCTTAAACATTATATCTAATGAAAGAGTAAAGCATAGACTAAGGGGGTAACATATCATATTGATACTTGTGGTTATCTTAACTACAAAGGGAATAACAAAGACATGCGGATTGAAAATCTACCTATCTTACCTTTAGGGGGAGTATTAGCTTTGTTATTTTAATGTCAACATCGACATTTATGGATTGAATGTATACAGGTTATTGTGTTGTTGAAACTTGGAATCAAGCGTATGTGTAATGAATTCTTGTAATTTGTTTATCCATATGATGTAAGAGTTTTGTCACTAAAATTGACAAAGGCGGAGATTGTTAGAGCATAGCTCAGTTGAACCTACCAAGCATTGGTATGTCAAGTTTGCTTGTCATATTTTAGTGAAACAAAACTCATTTAAAGAGTTGCTTGATTATATACTAGAGTCAACTTCGTATAGGTTAGCTAGAAAGTTACTAGTATGTGCGACTTACAAGTATTACGTGAAGACTTGAAGAATGTGGAGACGTAAAGCGCTACATCGGCGACATCATCCTTCCGCTTGAGGTTAGTAATATTTGACTTGAATTGTTTCATTCCTAATGTATCTTTCAAGTCGTGCATATTGAAAACACAACTGCGAAGCTCTGAATGATTATACCCTAGTTAGACATAGTATTAAGGAATTACAATACGAAGTATAACGTATATCTTTTGAACTTCGTACATAAGACATCGACATAATCGTATGAATGTTGTTGTGATTATGTATGGGTATGGGTGAAGATTTCGTCCTAGGAAACAATGTTTTAGATTCGTTTAAAGGAAGTACAATTCATAAACTTGTTTTATGAATCGAAAGGGAAATCGCTAGGTTTATTGGTATTGTTATTCATTGCAAATCTTTGGATTACCAACATGTGTGTTTAATATAACCGCTCATAACTTGTTTATGTATCTTGGTAAAACTATTCACAATGCCTAACTTTTGTAGTGGTATGACTTTTATTAGTGAAACCGGTCTTAAGTAATCACCTGAGATGGTATGATCGATACGTTGTAATTGGTATGACCAACTCTAGACATTAGGGAACCGATCCTAGTAAGAGGTGCAACCGATCACAAGCATTGGGAATCAATCCTTGTAAGATGTAGAACAAGTCTTAGTAATTGGTAACTGATCCTATGACTTGTGAAACCGAATACAAGTTAAATACCATAAATATGTGGTAACCGATCATAGTACCTAGTCAACCAATTTTTGGAAAGCTAGTGTGACCGATCCTAGTACCCACATGGAGGTAGAACCGAAACTTGTTTTGGTAGAACAGTGAAACCCAGTAATCGTGATTTGATAGGATAATCAATCACATAGTTCTTGGAAGTCAGATGAACCAATTCTAAACTTGTTTGGAAGTGTGGAAAATCGGTTCCAAGATTGTAAATATGAAAAAGGATTTACAAAGTAAAGATATCGACATACTTTGGAAATGTGCAATAACTCTTATCTTTTATTGTTCAAAGATATTCCTTAATAGCTAAAAGACAATTCCAGATCGAAATCAATTGAGAATCTTTTAATTAAGGTTTTTAGTTTTATATGCTTTTAATTTCCAGCAATTAAATGCATATCTTTAGAAAATAAAAATTAGTAATGTGCATTTACTAATTGGAGATTTTCTACTGAGATTTCGGTCAATATTTGGACAGTGCATTTCCAGGAATTATGAAAAACGTTTTTGCCTTTATTGCATATCTTTGAGAGTATTCGGTTTTGAAAATTCCTTGGTGTCCAAACTTCCTTGGTCTATAAATATTCAAGTTTGCATTTCTAGTAAACTAATCCTCAGAGCCAGCAAAACTACCTAGTTGTGTTGTTACTGGTGGAGCCGTCTATTCGGAGAGGAAATTACCCTAATTAGGCGAAATCTCTTACCACCACTCATTTTAAAGACTTATTTAGGATTGGGAAGCTTTACGAGTACCGTTGGTGGGAAACTAGATAATTGCAGTTTATTATTAGTTTTCGATTGATTTGATTGACTAACAGTGGTTGAACTTTGATTGCACCTAGTTTGTTTATGCTTGAGAATATTCTCTTATGCTATAAGATTCACTCAAACTAGATCGAAGTATCGACGGGGATCTTTAGACTGTTTGTAGATCTAAAGACGTCTTGTGATAATCCATTGTTAACAGACTCAGTTCTGTGTGTGATTGATCACAAGAGATTCAAGTCGTGTGTGTGCATGTGTTTATTGAAGATCTAAGAAGATTTGAAGACAAAGAAGATTTCTTATTTGAGTTCATAATCTTTGGTGTGCACAAAAGATTATGATCGGCTGGGGATCCAACTATAATCGGTTTATCTTTGTGATAACCTTGATTGATTAGTTGAGTAGATCGACATCAATACATTTCTTTGTGATTAACAGTATTGATTGCATAGTCTAGACAATTACTTTGGTAATTGTTAAGAGATTGATCTAAGAACCTGACAAAGGAGTTTATTGGGATAAACATAAGAGCCTTTTGTCAAACTCATATCACGTTGTTTGAAAAGAGTTATTACCGAACAGATTTGTTGTTCCTTTAATGTTTGGAATACGAACCAAAGGAATTGTTCCAAGTGCGTGATTTATTACAAGTTGGAGGCGCAGGGATACGAGGGAACTAGGTGAACTATAGGTTTATTTGCTTGGTCTCAACTATACGAAGTTGGTTTAGATTTTTTATAGCGGCTTAATTCTGAGAGTATTCAATTCTGGGCTAGGTCCCGGGGTTTTTCTGCATTTGCGGTTTCCTCGTTAACAAAATCTTGATATGCCATTTACTTTTAATTTCCGCATCATAATTTTTTTATTATAATTAAAGTAAATTTCACTTTGTACGTTAACAAGGCACTTGATATTGATCCCATTGGTTTCGGTTATTACCGTACCTTTTATCAAGTGATCACTTTGTTGTTGTATTATCTCGATTTCATATCCATAGATAATAACACAAAGTGTATTGGTTTTCTCCACTTGCCTTTGACATTTAATTCACGAGTTAGGCCAGTTCGGACTAATCCTATATCAAGTGGACACTGTGTTGAAATATTCCTTGAGTGATTGTTGCTCCAAGAGGTTTATACACAGTAGGTCTTGTATAGGTTGTGAACAAAATAAAAGACTGTGGTATGTTTGGGTACCCTCGTCTGTTTAGACAACAATACTATGGTGATATGTATCACTCCCCCATAGTCAATACTTTATCTCACATGAAAACCACTCCCCCTTACGTAATGATCCGAAAACCATATGTATTTGTAGTGTGAACTACACTTTAATTCTCCCCATTTTTGACAATAAAATTGGCAAAGGTACGAAAACTAGTGGGATCCTAATGAAATTTCCATAGAGACACTTCATGACCAATAGAAAGTACATATCAACTTTTTAGATGCAATCATATAGTCGCAACTAAATGCATTCATCAAGGAGTTTATAAAGATACAAGATAACCCCTATAATATTCCACAACCGCACTCCCCACAAAGATTTGGCAATTAAGCACAAGTTAAATTAAGAACTCTCCCCCATAAAATGTCATTCCCGAAAGAACAACAAGAGCGACCTTACTTTCACAACAAAAGAAGGATTTCTTTGGACATTAACAAATCACATGAAACATGAATTTGTATCCAAAAATCTCAATTAAATTAACCATAAGAGAACCTATTATTAATTTAATCGTAAATGATCACATAAGAGAACTTATGGAGCCGCACAATATTTTAATAAAAATATGGATCAGGGAAGATCAATACTGCGTAATAAACAAAGATTCATTCTATTCTTTATCACTATTTGCACAATGACATAATAGACTTAATCTTTGTAAACAAAAGTTCATCCATTCTTCCTTCAATATTTGCATAATGACATAAAAGGCTTAACTTTTGTTTGTCAAAAGTCCATTCAATCTTTTATCAGTACATGCATACCGACATATGAAAGACTTAACTTTTGACCACATATGGGACAATCATAGTTCACGGACGCAAACACACATATCTCATAGCAAATTGCAATATATGAAACCATAAAAATTAAATCTGCAAAATCATCTTCCAAATAAACTTTAGAATTTAAATAAATAAATCTAAAAACATTGCAAGATGAAAACTTCACAATAATGGCTATTCCAAACCCTAGTTATCCTTCTTAAAAACAAGAATGAATTCTCATAAGAAGTTTCCTAGACAAAAACAAAACAACTCTTAGAGAACATAAATCGAAAAGCATTAAGCATGGCCAGCAACCAGAGATTGAACATGGACGAGCTCATTTGTTGCTTTCTTCAGTTTTTTTTTCAGAAATTCAAGATTCCTTGTTGCAATTCCAAGTTGTTCACGTACGACCTCAAAAATCTCGAAGAAGATTTCCTACCAGTTGTGATGACATCTGAACTGGTAGTCTGTTTTCATGATCAACAACATGATAGCAGGTTATGGAAACAGGGTTCTCGTTAAATTCGATAGTCTTGCCATTCTCAACTTTGTCTTCCTTGTTGCATCCATCCATTGTGCACACAAAAATTCAGGTGAACTTTTTGACGTTTCGAAACGTGTATGTATCAAGGAGGAGCATGATACATATATTCCGTGCGGGTCAGGTGTACGTGCACTTGTGGTTACAAACTTGGTACACGACCAAGAGAGTAGTGGAGCCAAATTTAGAAGAAGTCTTGAAGAACTCAAGGACCCACTCTAAATAGATTGATGACATTCTTAGTTCAAAAGAACATAAAATAATTGTTGATAAACAACAAATGATTGGACAAGATAAGGCAATCAACAAGGAATTATTCTCAAGAGTGGACGATCAAAAACAATATTTTTTTCTCTCTCCTAAATTTTTTTGCTCTCTGGCGACTTTTTTAGGGTTTTTCTTTTTTTTCTTTCACTTTCACTTTTCTTGATCATGTCACGGTGATTCAAGATGGGGGATCAATCTGATCCATCCCAAAACAAGATGTTAACTTATGCAAATCGGTTAAAACACAAACAACATCTACCTACTACCTCAGTTGATTTGAGTACTTTACCAAACCCTACTAGGAAAGATGGCAAGCCTGCAGTTGTCTTACCTGAGGCGTTTTATTTGGAAGGATGCGAAACTTGGCAGTTCAGCCTTATTGGATGTTTGGATTTCAAGGGAATTAATTTCAATGACGTAAAGAAAACCCTAGAGCAACAATGACAGCTAGGTGATGGCCGAGTTCAGTTTGTTCCTGAATAGGGGTTTCTTTATAATCAAATTGAAATCTCAGGAAGATAAAAACAAGATTTTTGAAGCTGAATCATGGATGGTTGATGAACAAAATTAAGTTTAATGAAGTGGTACGCTAGTTTTGATGCTAACAGATAGATAACTTCTCACGCTACAGTATGGGTAAAGTTCCCTGGTTTACCTATGGAATTTTGGATCGAAAAAACATTGCTTGCTTTGGCAAAGTCTTTGGGTACTCCCATAGTGGTTGATAAACGGACATTGGCACATGAATATAGTTACTTTGTTTCGGTTCTGATTGACATCAATTTTGCTGAGCATGATACGGACTCAATTCATGTCACAGTGGGAGGGCTGGATTTTTGGCAAGCTATTGATTTACCTAAAAAGCCTAAGTTTTGTTCGAAGTGTAAGATCGTTGGTCATACTGATTCAGAATGCAAGCGCAAGCAAAAGAACAACAATAATTCTGGGCAGATACAGATTGAAGCTAATGTTCCAAAAGATACGCAGGTTAACAATAAGGTTAATGAAGGTGACTCTATCACTAACGATGTGAATGTTTGGCATGAAGCAAAACGTAAGAAAGGGAAGACAGCTCCAATAATTCATGTCATCCCTGAACCTGTCCGTAGTTTATCAAAGAATTCTGGCATACCAGGTCTGCATGCTGTTGTGCATGGCCAGCATGCGACTGTGCATGGCCGGAAGGATAATAATACTCTGGGGAATTCTATTGTGGAGGAAGGCGAGATTACATCAGAGAGTGGTCAAGTGTCTGTTGAGGAACAGATACAAGATGAATTAACACAATATGAAGCTGTATTTCGTTCTGCTCATGTTGAATTGGCAAGAACTAAACATAAGGCAGCAGCGTATGCAGCGTTAGTTTCTGGTGCTACAGGAAGTATGCCCAATCCTAAGTCAGTCGTGAATTCTGGAGCGAGGGATAGTAGGAATTTATTGACTGATAAGATTGATGTTAATTCTTCTAACACTCCTTTAACTGATGCTCTTTATGTTCGTGAAAGCATTGTTTCACCAAATCAGTTTGACGTGCTTAATGCGGAACTTGGTTTAATTGATGATGCAGATTTGGAAGATGGCTCTATTCCTTTTTTTGACGTTGTAGCTGGTAAGTGGACATCAAAAACTCCAGTTATACTTCACGAAACAATGTTCCTAGTGCTTCTCGAAATACTGGGATTGCAACTGTTAATTCTAAATCTGATCACAACTTGGATAAGGGAGGTAGGGCAGCGCCTTCTAAACCTAAGTCTGGTGATGGGGTTCTTAAAAAAGCTAATAGCAGGTCTGCGCAGCGAGTTAAGTTACCAAACACAAACCCAGTTATTTCCCAATGAGAGTCCTTTTTTGGAATATAAATGGGATTGTGCGAGATGAAGCACAATGTAAACTAAGAGAGTTAGTTAAGGAGCATAAACTTGATATCATAGGCATTGCTGAGCCTAGGGTGTCAGTTTCTTCATGATCTATTAGACGTTTTTTGTTGGATGGTTTTAATAATACAATAATTCATAGTTCTACGCAGAGTACAATTGGTAATCTGTGGGTTTTGTGGTCGCGAGATATTGATGAGCCAGTTGTTATAAATACTTCGCGACAGGCTATTACAATTGGTGTAGATGGTGTTATGATTTCTCTTGTTCATGCTAGCTCTGTGCAAGCTACTAGGAGGAACCTTTGGAGACAACTTAATATGGGTGATCAATAGATTCCTTGGTTGGTCATAGGTGATTTTAATTGTGTTATTCACAATGAGGAAAAGAAGGATGGTGTGCTTCCTAGAACAGTTGTGGTGAATGAATTTGGGGATTGGATGGATGATAATGATTTGTTTGAAGCTGATTTTTTGGGGTGCAAATTTACTTGGTCTAATATACAAACCGGTGCAAGAAGAATTATTAGCAAGTTGGACAGGGGAGTGATGAATCAATTTTGGTTAAACCGTTTTGAGAATTGGCGGTGTAAATCTCTTCCAAGGGAAGTTTCCGATCATTCTCCTCTCATTGGATACCCTTTTATTAACACTAGACCGCGAAGGGATCCTTTTCCTGTTCAAAAGATGTGGTTCTTACATGCTGATTTTTTGAGGATGGTGCGAGATAGTTGGAATGAGCCTTTGGTAGGCTCTCCAGCCTATATTTATCCTCAAAAATTGAAACGTCTTAAAGTGGATATGAAGTTGTGGAATCAAAATATGTTTGGCAATGTCAATATGCGCTTAAAACAGGCTCAACTTCGTCTTAAAGGAGCAATTCGGGTTACTGATGAAGACCTTACAGATTTGCATAAACTGAATTTGATGAAGGATGCTCAAGTTGAGGTCAACGAGATTCGTATGCAATATGCTACTATGTTAAAACAAAAATCCAGAAATAAATGGTTGGTGGAAGGAGCTAGCAATACAAATTTATTTCATAATAGCATTCGTATAAGGCGTAGTAACAATACTATTTCGGAGTTGGTTGATTCTAATGGGGTTACGTAGACTGATTGTGACCAGATTAGAGATCTTATGGTTGGTTATTTTGAGAACAAATTTAATGGGGATGAGTCAGTTCCGGTGGATTCTCTTTTTAACATTGAGCATGATATTCTTTATCATGATGAGAGAAATAGAATGGATCAATTACCTACCTTTGATGAGATTCATGCAGCTGTTTTTGGTTTGGATGTGGATAGTGCTCCTGGTCCAGACGGTTTCGCTGGTTTTTTCTATAGACATTGCTGGGAGATCATTCAGGAGGATTTGGTACGTGCAATTCTTTTTTGTTGGACAAATAAATTTATTCCTCATGGTGTTAATTCTAGTTTGCTGCTCCTTTTGCCTAAGGATAGGGGAGCAAATACTCTTCGTAACTTTAGGCCTATTGGTCTTAGTAATTCTTTTTTAAGATCTTTACTAAGATTCTGGCTACAAGGTTGGGGAGTGTTTTAGACAAATTAGTTTCTGAAGAGCAGGTGGCGTTTATGAAAGGTAGAAATATTCATGAGAATATTAGTCTTTCTTCATAAATGTTAATGAAATTCAAATCAAAAGCAAAGAAGTTAAAGTGGGTCTAAAATTAAATATTACGCAAGCCTTTGATACAGTGAGTTGGACCTTTGTTATGGATGTTTTTAGAAGATATGATTTTTCGTATTATTGGTGCAATTGGATTCTTCAGATTTTGCAATCACCTAGAATTTTTGTTCTTGTGAATGGTAGCCTTGAAGGTTTTTTCAACATTGATAGAGGTATTCGTCAAGGTGATCCTTTATCTCCTTTTATCTTTGTTTTAATTGAGGATGTTTTTAGCAGAAATATCACAAAATTGTTCTGTGAGGGTAATATGACAGCCATGGTCACTAGAAAAGGTATTTCTCCTACCCATTTATTTTTTGCGGATGATATTATGATTTTCTGCAAAGGTAACATGAAAAGTTTGAGAAGCTTGATGGCTCTTTTGAGTTCTTATCAAAGGGCTTCAGGTCAAACTGTTAGCCGGGAAAAGAGTAAACTTTATTATGGAGGAGGTTCTTTGAATAGGAGGACAACGATTTCTGATTTTTTGGGCATGAACGTTACTTCTTTTCCTGATCGGTATTTAGGAGTTAAGGTAATGCCAGGTGCGGTCAAATATCATCATATCAGCAATGTTGTAGACAAGATTAAGGAGCAATTAGCGGGCTGGAAGGGCAGTATGCTTTCTTTTCAAGATAGAGTGGTGCTTGTCAAGTCAGTTATTGCTAGTTATTCAATTCATAATATGGTTGTGTACAAATGGCCTTGTAAATTCATTCATCAATGTGAGGTTGTTATTCGTAACTTCTTGTGGTCAGGAGATTCTACGGTAAGTAAATATTTTATGGTGGCTTATGACAAGGTTTGTGCTCCTTATTCAGAAGGGGGACTTGGTATCACTCAAATGAGCGTAATGAATAAGGCCATGCTTATGAAGTTGTGTTGGAAGATTTGTAACTCCAAAAAGGTCTGGGCTAGATTTCTAAGTGCTAAATTCTTTACTAAGAATGGGCATTTGGTGCATTATACAAAATCTTCTATTTTTCCGGGTTTTCGTTGGGTTTATTCTGAAGTGGCTTTTAATTCAAAGGTGTTGATAGGTGATGGCAGGTCAACGTCTTTGTATTTTGATTCATTGTGGGGAGATACTTCTATTGCAGATATTTTGGGTCCAGATGACTTGGACAGGCAAGCTAGGGTCGCTGATATGATTGTGGACGTTGATTGGGTGTTCAAGGATCAAGCTTTGAATACGTTTTTGGCAGATGGAGTTGTTGTGGAGGACCTGCCAGTGCCGATGGGCGGTGAGGATTACACGGTTTGGACATTAGAAAATAAGGGGAAATTCACGGTGAGTTCGGCCAAAGAACTCATTTGTATGAGGCAGCCTAGCCTTGTTGGTGCTAACTTGTTATGGCGTCCAGCTATTCATCCTTCTCTTGCTGCGAGAAATTGGAAACTGCTACGTGGTGCTTGTGCTACTCTTGACAAGGTACGAAGTAGATTTAAATATCAAGTAGTTAATAAATGTTGCTTATGTAACAGAGAAGAGGAGACCTTGGATCATATTCTTTGGTCTTGTGATTTTACTGCTAAAGCATGGTTGTGGATTGCATATGTTTTTGGTATTTTCCCTCATCAAAATCTCATTACTTCTTATAAAGAAGCAAAGGGTAAGATCCGTATGTTTAAGGATTTATGGTTGCTGGCTATTTTGGTTGGTAGATCAGAGTTATGGATGACAAGGAATGGTTTTATCTATGGTAATCAAAAGGTCAATTGGAATTTCTTTCATAAGAAGGTTTTCAATCAAATCCATGATTACTCAAGGCGGTTGAAGGGGTTCATGTTTAACAACCAAGATGATTTGCGTGTTCTTGCCTACTTTAGAGTACAATATAGAAGAGTGAAGATTTATGATCCTAAGGAGTGCTATTGGTTTCCTCCGTTGGTTAATGAATTGCAATTATGTTGTGATGGTGCGTCTAGAGGGAATCCGGGAAGAGCTGGTGCAGGTGTGGTGGTTCGTGATTCCGATGCTAATGTTTTAGGAGCTATGAGTGTTGGTTTTGGAGTTCGTACTAATTATTTGGCGGAGCTCTTTTGTATTATAGTTGCCTTGGAGTGGGCGACTAAATTTGGGGTTGGTGATATTTGTATTCGTACAAATTCCATGGGAGTCGTGCAGGCCTATAGTAGTGATACTTTGGCAATTCCGTGGTTTCTTAGACAAAGGTGGATTGTGGTAAGAGCTAGATACAACAGAATTCGTTTTGTTCACACTTATAGAGAGACTAATTTTTCAGCGGATGTGATGGCCAAAAGAGGTTGTTTGTTAGAAGATGGTGAAGGAATTAGTTATGATAACAAACCAGACTTTATTCGTTCGGTTAAATTGCCAAATGTAATTTATTTCAGATTTGATTAATTTTTCTTTGTAAGTTTGCAAGTTTTTGGGGTGTTGTGCCTCTTTTCTTAAAAACTTAGTTGTAATACTCTTGCTATTTATTAATACATTTTGGATTTACCAAAAAAAATGGACGATCAAAAACATTACATCATGTAAAGTACTGGATCAAGGCTCAACAGTTTTATGATCATCATTACGCAAAGAGAAAAAAAACAGAAAAAAATAACAACGACTACTTTCTTAAGACAAAATATCTTCTTGAGAATTATGAGCATCCTTCCACAATTACAAGAAGGATGTTATATTGAGTAGTCAAGTTGTATTTTGATGAGCATTTTGCTCATCAAGAATATTGATTTCTTCTCTCTTTCCTTCATGAATATTTTCAGAAAAATCACTAGGATTATTTGATAGAGATTTAAACAGAGGAGAACAAGGGATACCTGAACCTGCTGCTTTCCTTGCCTTCTTAATACTCTGTTTGAGTCTGTTTATGCCGGTCTTGAGCTCTGAGACTCGATTATTGATATAAATGAAGTCTAGAGTAGACACTTTGGGTTCAAGGCCTTCTTCAGAGAGAGTAAAGGAACTTGAACCTTTTTTCTTTCTCATGTGCCTTTTTCATAGTAATTTAAGGAGTCAGTTGCCCATCTGACGTTCTTCCTACTACAATTAGGCGTTTTTAGTCTCAAAATCATAATCAAGAAATGACCCATCACAACATTTCTCTTGATTCCATATAATGCCTTTTACTCCAGCAAGATGAGACACAAGTTTAATTACTTCTTTAGACATCCATGCAAGAATGTTATGAATTTTTTCATTCCTCAGACGAAAACAACATCTTCGTTCAAGGTGTCCTTTATTTCCGCAATAAAAGCAGTTAAAGGAACTGTTCTTGACTGTTCTCATGCGAGTAGATTTCGAAGGTGCACAATCCTTGTTCCTAGGAACGTCAGCTGCTGGAAAAGGTTTTTCACATCCAGAGTTGTCATTAGCACTAACAAAATTGATCTTACTAGTACTTGGAGCGTATATTCTTTATAGCCCAGACCATGTGTGTCACGATGTTCTTTACATGATCCAAGCATAGAAGATAATTTTGTAGAGCTAGAATTGAATCTTTTCAGATTCTCTTCCAGTGATTTTACCTTATCAAGGGAAGCAGCGAGTTCAGTCTCCAAAAAAAATTCTCTAGCGAGAAGACTAGGTTCTCTGTCATTAAAACATTTTTGTTGAGAGTCATATCTTGTTGCAGATTTTGCAAGTCTTTCTTTCAACACAAAGAGATTTCGAAGAAGATTATCACATTCAGACCTTTTTGAGCGAACATCTTCTTCTCGATCTTTAACGGTAGATTGTAAGAGTTTACATCCACAATCATAACCTTTAAAGAGTTTTCTCAGCTTTCTGTTTTCTTGACAGAAAGGTGCCAAATATTTACTCAAGTAAGATGTTGACTTCTTTTCTTTCAAAGCATGGTCAAAGAGCTTGATATATTGAGAGGCTTCCTCACAATACTTTGTCCTTCTTATGAATCACTCTCATCTGAAAGATCATCCTTCATCAATAGATTTTTCCCAGTTGTAGGCAGATTCAGTCAAAGGACCAGAAACAGGAGATTTCTTAGATGTTTCAGGATTTTGAAACACATCAGAGTAACTCTGAACTGGTTCTGCGTTATCAGAGATATTACTGTCGTCCATAGAGTCAGATCGCTACAAACACAAACTTATAAGGTCTTAAACGTGTTTGCCTTCTCTGATACCAATTGAAAAAGTGGGGGTACAACAACCTCACCCAATATTTCGCTTAGCAATCTGTATGGACTAACTCCAATATACTTTTAAGAGAATCAACTAGACAATCAGACTCAATCTTAATAAAAAGTATATCAAAGAGTTATATATCAATTTCTCGATTGAATCCTCACTCAAACAAATAGAAATTTGCGAGCCTGATAGAATACAAGAAAAATAACTTGAACGATACCAAAGACCAATGTTCAAGGATCAATCAATTTCAATCAACAACCAAAGGTTAGATTTACCAATTGATCGATTCAACGCACAACCTGTGATATTTCAATTATATAACAAAATATAATGCGGAAAAGAAATAACACAGACACCAGAAGTTTTGTTAACGAGGAAACCGCAAATGCAGAAAAATCCCGGGACCTAGTCCAGATTGAACACACAGTGTATTAAGCCGCTACAAACACTAGCCTACTACAAACTAACTTCGGTGTGGACTTTAGTTGAACCCCAATCAATCTCACACTGATCCAACGTACAATTGCGCTCCTTACGTCTCTGATCCCAGCAAGATACTACATACTTGATTGCCTTAGCTGATCTCACCCACAACTAAGAGTTGCAACGACCCTAAGTCGAAGACTTTAATAAATAAATCTGTCGCACACAGAAAAGTCTACGTAATAGATAAATCTGTCTCCCATAGAAATTCCTACAAGTTGTGTTCCGTCTTTTGATAAATCAAGGTGAACAGAAACCAATTGATATACCGGACTTATATTCCCGAAGAACAGCCTAGAAATATCAATCACCTCACAATAATCTTAATCGACTGGCGAAACAAGATATTGTGGAATCACAAACGATCAGACGAAGATGTTTGTGACTACTTTTCTATCTTGTATATCGGAGAAATTAATCTCAAGCCAATCTTACGATTGTACTCAAATACGATAGAAACAACAAGATCAGATTATGCAACTACAGAGAAAATAGTTGGGTTTGGCTTCACAATCCCAATGAAGTCTTCAAGTCGTTAACCTACAGGGTCTCGAGAGAAACCTAAGGTTAAAGGAGAATCGAATCTATCTTATACAACTAGTATCACACAGGAGGTATGGGGATTAGGTTTCCCAGTTGCTAGAGTTCTCCTTTATATAGTATCCAAATAAGGGTTCTTAATCTAAGTTACCTTGGTAACAAAGCATTCAATATTCACCGTTAGATGAAAACCTGATTAGATTCAAGCTAATATCTTTGAACCGTTAGATCGAACTTAGCTTGTTATACACAAATGAAATGTAACTTCATTTAGGTTGAGTGACCGTACCTAAACGTGTATACTTAGTTGGTTCAACAATAGTTGAACAATGGTTAGCCATATGAGCACTTTCATACCAACCTTATTCATCTTCACCATAACTAGTGCAAATGACTCAAAAGAACTAGTTAGAGAGTTGTTCAATTGCTTAGATCTCATAGAAGTATACAAGACACAATCGAAAAAAAAACAATTTTGATTCACGGTAATCCATTCATGAACATTATAGCCACGGTTTGAAAAAATTGCATTCCTTAATTTATAAATGTCTTGGTTCACGAATAAACCGTTTTTAGAAAATAACCCACTTAAGTATGCATACCGGTACGCATACTTAAGTACCCGGATTGAGCTTGTTTTTGGTTCACAAACTCCAGCAGAAATTCACGGGATGTGAACTTCCGACAATACGCGTACAGGTAAGCAGATTTAGTTCCGGACATCCTAAACCAGTAAAGTACGCATACTTTGGTTCAAGGATTTTGGACTTACACAAGTATGAGTTCACATACAATGTTTATATCCATTCATGGTTAATATTCTAAACTCTCATTTCAATCATTGAAACTTTATTAGAGGATGTTATGTAGTTGTTATTCACAAACTATTTTTCATCAAAGTAATTTTCAAGTTATTGAAATGATCAACATGACTTTCGTCACGAGTAAAGATGAACTTGGCCAAAGCGAAAGCTTACCAACATACATTTCGAGAAATAGATAAGCGAGATAAACTCGGCTCGAAATAGCAAATGTGTATAATAAAATTCTATATAGCAATACGACTTTTGTCTCAATATAGGAGATAGAATAGGTAGACTTTTGAGTGATAGATAAGTTCAAGTCTCCACATACCTTTTTGTCGATGAAGTTCCACCAGTTCCTTAAGTAGTTCTTCATATTTGCATGATGAACGTCGTGGATTATAGAGCTCAACTACACTTACTATCCTAGTCCGAGACTTATCTATAAGTAGACTAGAAATCGAGACTTATAGTTTTGGCAACTAAACTTGACAAACAAGCTTGAGAACGCTCGCGAGTTCGACCGAGAAGTGCTCTATCATCCTTGAACTCAGTGGTAAGCCCATGGCCCTTTGCTAAATGGGGCATTGACATTGTGGGACCACTACATGTCGGACCTGGACAAATAAAGTACTTGATAATAGCATCGGACTACTTCACCAAGTGGGTTGAAGATGCAGCCTTAAGGCATATTCGGGATAGAGATGTATTTCGGTTCATCTTCCAGCATATCATCCGTCGCTTCGGAATTCCAACATCCATTGTGTCGGATAACGGGAAACAACTACAAGGAAATAATATAGATATGTTGTTCAACACTTACCAAATCAGGAAGAGTAAAGCTACACCTATTTACCCGCAGAGTAATGGGGAAGCTGAGATCACCAACAAGATGATAGCAGACAACCTGAAAAACAAATTGGACAGAAAATATGGCCAGTGGTGTGAAGAATTACACAACGTCCTATGGGCCTATCAAACAACCCGAAGGGAGGCAACATGTCTCTCACCCTTCATGCTTATATATGGAACTGAAGCAATTCTCTCGACTGAAGCGATGATACCCACTACAAGAACTGAAGCATGGAGACGAAATCTATCCTTGGATCTGATCCTTGATAAACTCGATGACTTGGGAGAAACAAGAGAAATGGCTCTATAAAAGATGGAAAACTACCAAAGACGACTACAACGTGAATACAACAAAACAATCTGACCGAGATAATTTCACCCGGGGCATTTGGTGTTGAAAGAACTACCCAAGTATGAGCAAGATAAGAAAGGTGGGAAACTGGCAACCAAATGGGGTGGGACATGCATTATTGTATCAAAAGTCAGAGAGGGTGCATACAAGATACTAAAAACCGACGGTACTCCGGAAGAGCGACCATGGAACGCTCAGCATTTGAAGCTATACCACCCATGAGGGGTGGAAGTGCGGGTATGATACTTCGTCATTTAAATCCTTTAATCATCCATGAGAGATAGATATGGAAAAATTACACAAGCGACTAATGGTCATTCGAACTTGGGGCGATGACAATGTGCAAGTGCCGAGGTGACTTGCAATCGAATGGTCGTTTCGAACTCGGGGCGATGGCAATGTGCAAGTGTCGAGGCGACTTACACTCGACAGACTATTCGAACTTGGGGCGATGGCAGTGTGCAAGTGCCTAGGTAGTCTAAGGGTTCTGGTGGTTGGAAACCAACAACCAAAGGTTACCAAGGCATGAGTTCCTAGTAACCGAGCGACCTAGAAACATCTACAGGTCGCTCCCATTCCAAGTGACCAGATTAACTTGATCCAAGGTAGCCAATCGATGGCATGCCAAAGATGATCAGGACGTAGGATCTAGAAAAGACCTTATACACCCCCATTGGACAAAAGTACCAATGATGAGATACCTCAATCGTGACATGGTATTGGGCCCGATGACCCTCCCTGTTGATTGTGTTCGACAGACACGGAATTTATATTAACATATAATTGAAATTATGATTGCAGAAAATCAAAGTGCTAAAGGTTATGAATGACCACGCATAAAAATAAAAACATGAAATTTTGTCGAAAACTATAGGTTCCCATGAAGAGGGCCTAGTCGGTGACGCAACACCCTAAGAAATAAACGATCCGAAATTTAAAGGTGTTCAAACGAAGTAAAAGTTACAGCCCGATAAGGGAGAAAATAGTGGCACAACACTACAAAAGACAGAAGTTATTCTTTGGGATTAGCCGAGCCCGAGCCAGAACTCTTCACAGTGAGCTTAGACTTCTTCACGCTTATGAACTCCTTCACACCTTCCTTGATCTTCTCAGCGATCTCCTTCTCGTGCTTCATCTTCTCTTCATCTAGTTGGCGAGTTAACTCAGTAGCAGCATCACTAAACTTGGCATTCAGGAGAACTTCATTCCATTTTAGATGGACAACCTGCTCCTCCAAAGCTTGTACCTTTCCTTGATCGGCTGCAGAAAACAGAAACACGAAACAATTATAACCCGAGAGAAGATATGACAGAATAACGCAAACACAAAGCAAAGCATGCTAAAGAACATGAAAGCGTGGATAAAAACAATTTTAAAGTCTCCTCTAAATTTAAAAGGGTAGTCTCATATATCTTGAGAACCATCTCATCATACTTCTGTTCGTTAAATTCATTTGAAAGGAAATGTTTCTTATGTTCACTCGAATACGCCTTATGACGATCATGGGCTATTTGAAGACCCTATAATTGAAGCCGAGTCCATTCTAAATCTCGGTTCATATGATCAAACTCATGAACTTTATCCCCCAATTGTTGAACAGTAACCTCGGCCTCATCTTTCAGGGGAAAGACGGTTCCGATCGGAGTGAAGATCCTTATTCTGCAGACGTAGTGAATTGCACTGACCCTCTAAATTCTCAGCCAGAAGAAGTCTATCAGTAACAACCCTTTGCAATCGGAACAACTCGGCGCGGAGGTTGTCTATCTATTCAGACACATACCCAAATATTTGATAGCGAAGCTCCTCAATTTCAAAGGACTAACAGTCGAGTTTATCATCTTTATTATAAATCTTCTGCTGAAGCGTAGCAACATGACCTTCTTCAGCCTTCAATTTCATGGACATACGACGATATTCGGAGGCAGAATCCTTTTCTAAGCTAGATATTTCAGATAGAAGACAATACTAGACTCAGGATATTGGCACTACAACATCAATAAATAACAAAAGAGTGAGACAAATACCTTGGGCTTCATTTAGCTTCCTCTCGAGTTCCCGAGATCACTCTTGCTCTCCTTGTAGTTGGGTCCAAAGACGGGTCATTTCCTGCAGCTCTTTCTGACGATTAGCAGCCTCGAGAATTCTCTGGTTCTCGTCCTAGAAAACACATCGGGTTAGGAGACAAATTGGGAAGAAATGAACATCTAGCTGGGGCAGTATAACTTATAACAAGATTGAGAGACTCCCTCATAGCAGGACCATACAGGGGCCCGACATTCAACATCTCGGTCACAGAGAGAGAACTAAAGCTAGAAGAGGCTAGAGCACCAAGTGAATCGCAAGAAGCGCCAGAGAATGTGAATACAGATCCCCCGGCTACGCCCTAGTTTGGAGCATTCCTCTCGATATTCTCCATCACCTCGTCTCCCCGAGAGGATTGACCGTTCCCATCGCTAGAAGGAATCTCGGGTTCTCTCTGCTCTTCTTCTCCACCACCCGATCCCTCAACCTCAGTATCCAAGCCTAAGAACTCATCGTTCTCACTATCATCATCCGACATTACCACAATCAAGTTGTAATATGGAAGAGAAGTCCCCTTGCCCGAAGAACATACCTTAGACGATTGGGGCAGAGACACGTTCTTCCTTGAGGCATCCTTACCACCCTTAGCTCCTTTACCACCTTTCTCGGATTGATCACATACAACGGCATATGGGATGTCAGAATTCTTCTTCTTGACCAATTCTTTTGGTATAAATTATGATAATGGAAGACGATCATCCGCATCCTCACCAACTTTCTCGGAATAGTCTCCTATAACATCCTCATCAGTCTTTGATTTCTGCAAAAACAACATCGTCAGACCCATTAAAGGCAACAAATAGGGGAAAGTACGCGTACTGAGAAACGAGCAGTTATATTTGTTACCTTCACCGGCTCTTCCTCAGGCCTGTTGCTAGAACCTCTCTTCCGAGTATCTTGAGACTTGGATTGAGTACCCTGAGTCTTAATCTACAAAAAAGAAAAGTGTTTGAAAAACATAATCACCCGGTACTTCATCACCCGATATAAAAGAACTGGAGAAGACCCGAAGCGATCAACGTAAGATAAGAGAAAATCACATACATGGTCCACATTGACCAATCAAAAACTGATAACGCTCGGTAGGAAAGAACTGAGGAGGAAGTTTTCCACTCAAGTTGGGATCCCGAATAACCAAGGAAACTCGATCCCAAGCAGAATCACTAGTATGACGAGCATGTTTGTTGGTGTTACTACCGCCCTCGGAATATTCATCCAACATTAACATTTCGAACCCACTGGTCGGAATCTTGAGGCGATGAGGATTGGCAGCAAAACTGGCAAGATTACCAAGAGAGGCAGTGCCGCTTCGGTAATTGGCGATAAAACTGGCAGAGGTATACTTACTCGTGTGAGAAGGATCGTATGTAGACCAGGGGGTGTTGGAGCATTCACCCCTCCCTCGCTTATCCCACTCGGCCATAAGGCGAAACGTGTTACTATTCCATTGGCCCAAGGCCCGAGGAGGTTGGATCTGAGACAGAACTTCATAGATGATCGGTCATCTCGGGTCATAGAGAGGAAAACGTAGCCCGAGTTCAAGTTGGCCCCTGGTAATAATAGTCGCTTCGGGAGAATGGCCGAACTCATCAAACTTCTCTTCTTTAGAAGACCTTTCTGGCCCGATATAAGCTGAAGATCATAGTCATTGAGATTGTAATCGTCCTTCAGTTGATCAATAAACTGAGCATAAGTAAGGTTCTTGTTGGATCTCTTATCAACCCTATACGCAAAAATAGAAGAATCATCAGAAAAGATCGAATCAAGACCACGATAATCGTGGAGGGAGGGACTATCAACAGAAAATAATGAATCTACGGGAATGTTATCTTCATCAAAAATTGTGTAACTTACGCACCTTTTCTCTGTCATGGATGGAGATTGTGAAGCCATTGAAGACAGTTGCAGAATAGGAGTGGGATGATGGTGGTGTTGGTGATGACGAAGGAGGTGAGAAGCAAAGATGGCGACGGTAGCAGAATAAAAGCAGTAAAAAAGCAAAGTAACAATGAAGAATTGAAAGGTGGGAAGAACGATTAAGGAAGGAGCAGAGTTGCAGAGATGGAGTAACAGAGAATGTTGGGCTTCAAATAGAGACGGGAATAAATAATGAAGTAAATAATCTAAGGGTTTATGATTTATCTCTTTATAGCCACGGCAGTTACAACCGGCGGAGGAGGTAGCAGGTAATAAAGATGAGATCGTGGGGACATGGCAGCGGTTAGGGAAGGCGAAGAAGTTTTCTTCCCATCGTGTTAAGCACACGAGTGGAAAGAACGGGCATAAATGTAGTAGCAATTAGTTGGCAGATGAAGGAATCACAATCTTGAGCTATGATGTATCGAAGAAGATAACAATGCGAAGCACGGAATCACTCTATCGGATCCGGTACAGTAAAAGAGAGTATCTGTTGTATGTGGAGCAGAAGACAACACGTGTAAATTAAAAGGCGTATTCAATGATCGGGTTTGAATCGAGATATAAGGCATTAAATGCACCGACAGAGCACGCGTAAAAGCAAAAGGGTCACGTCATGACAGGCTCGGGTATAGAGGATGATAGATTCAGATCGAGCAGAGTATTTTTTTTTTGGTAAGTCCAAAATTGTATTAATAAATGGTGAGAAAATACAAAAGATAGTTCTTAAGAAAATAGGCAAATAGCCCCAAAAACTTAAGAACTATTTAAACCGAAAATAAGGTACATTTGGAATTTCAATAGCAGTAAGGAAATTTGGCCTATTATCAAAATTCCAACCCTCTCCATCTTCAAGAAAACAACCCCTTTTTGCCATAGCATCCGCTGCAAAATTCGCTTCACGATATGTGTGAACAAAACGAACATTATTGTAACGGATCGGGCAGAGTAGCAATATCGGATTAATGGATATCGGGACCATTGTTATTATGTGAAGGAGAACTTAAGTCGAGAAGAGATAAATCGGGAGACTTATTCTTCAGAAGAGCATAGAGTCGGGAATTGAGTATCGGAAGAAGATATTGGTGATTACCCGAAAAGACCATCAAGACGGATAGAATGTGACTCACACTATAATCTCGTTGTATGAACATCTTAGCCTATAAATATAGACCCTTGTGATGAGAGAAAGGGCAGGTGATTTGTAAGTGAGTAAGGAGATAGACTAAATATTGTTGAGAGCTATCATCATTGTAACTTGAAAGAAGTAATAAGATCATCCTTTCACCCCCTTGGACGTAGGTAATCATGCCGAACCATGTACATCTTGTGTTATTATAAGTCTCTTTATTTGCTTATCTTTCTATCTCTTCATCTTGAATGTTAGATGTAGGATGTATAACTTCTTACAACTACACCGGTAAAAAAGGTGTAATCAAGGAAATTAACGCACTGATATGTATTTTTTCAGATATCAAACATGTTTTCTAACTGCGGGTGTGAGGTCTTTCTTGAGTTCCTCGCTGAAAAAGACACTCTACACTAATGTGAGTAATGTAGTGAAATAATCGCAAAAAAACGCAAAAGTTTGGAAGGATCTCGTACATACACTATAAAATAGATGTGCAATTTTTTATCATGCAACTCTAAGTCTAAACTTGCCAAGTACTTTAAATTCGATTATGTAAAGTATTACAATCAACACATCAAGGGTTGTTTGGCATGTTAACAATGGGGACAATTGGATGATGCATGTGTTGATTTTGTTGTTGTTGTTCAATTTGGTAAAAGAAGCTTGAGCAATCTAAAAGGAACATTATTTTTTAGGTTTACAAGAATAATATTATTGTGTGATGAAGAAAAATGGGCTTATAACGAGTGTGGACATCACACTCATTAACTCACAACCAACATGAATGTCATCCATGTTCATTTTTATCATCATGTTGGGGCGATGTATATATAATAGGTCCTAATACACATTTTTTACCACGCACTGTATTTTTGGATTCACAAGGTCATCGTTTAGGACAGTAAATTTTTCCGAGGCTAGCTAACCGCCCTATCTGAAACATAAAAGTACCAACTAAATTCGTGTATGTCCTAGAAAATATTTTTGCTTTTAATGTATGGTATATGTTTTCAAACTAACTTGCACAACATTTTTTGTGATAATTTTTTAGTTTTGTTACAAACGTGTCATAACACCAAAAAACTTCTAATATAAAAATGTGGAAATTGCGTAACACCAAAAGTTAGTTGAAACAAAATCAGACTAAAATATAATCCTTCGACTAACTTGAAAAGACGAGGGTACCCAAATATACCTCAAACTAAAAAAATTCCACCTATAAGTCCTTTCTCCGAAAGTGATTGTCTATGGACGGAGTCGAGACAATATAACAAATCGGTTCACACTTCGTGTGATCGTCTATGGATACGAGATCGAGACAATACAACAATGAAGTATGTTTACTTGATAAAAGGTTCGGACTTAACCAAACACAATAGGATTACTTATCAAGTAAATAGGTGTTAGATCATTGCTCGGTCGAACTCGCATGCGTTACTATCTCAAGCATATTTGTCAATGTTAGTGATCAAAACCATAAGTCTTGATTTCTAGTCTACTATAGCTAAGTCTCGGACTAGGATAGAAAGTGTAGTTGAGCTCAAGAACTCCATGGCAATCATCATACAAGACGAAGGACTACTCAAGGAACCGGTGGATCTTCATCGACTAAAAGGTATGTGGAGACTTGAACTTATCTATCACTCAAAAGTCTATCTACTCTATCTCCTATTTTGAGACAAAAGTCATTTTGCTGTATAGACTTTGATTATACACATTTGCTATTTTGAGCCGAGTTTATCTCGCATATCTATTTCTCGAAATATGTGTTAGTAAGCTTTTGCTTTGGCCAAGTTCATCTTTACCTAGTGACGAAAGTCATGTTACGTTTCAATCACTTTGAAAATTGCTTTGACGAAAAATGATTTGTGAATAACAATTTTATAACGTCCTCTAAGAATGTTTCAATGATTGAAATGAGAGTTTAGATTATACAACCAATGATGGATATAAGCATTGTGTGGCAACACATATATGTATAAGTCCTTTTCCTTGAACCGAAGTTTGTGAACTTTGTTGATCAAAAAAACCGTAACAAGAGCCGTGAACTCAATCCGTGAACTCAGTCTGCGAACCCAGTCCACGAACTGGCGGAAGTTCTCGACCCGATAAAATCTGCTGGAGTTTGAGAACTCCTTCCGGGAACTTAAGTCCGCGAACTAAGTCTGATAACTTAAGCTGGTTATGTCTAAAGACGATTGTTTGTGAAATTTTTATATTAACTAAGGAATGCTAAATGCAAACCGTGGCTATATAGTTCATGAAATGATTCGAGTGAATCAAATCGTTTTTGCTTCGATTGTGTCTTATGTAGTTACATAAGATTTCCTTGCAACTGAACAACTCTCTAACTAGTTCATTTGAGTCATTTGAACTAGTTATGGTGAAGAAGAACATGGTTGATATGAAAGTGCTCATATGGATAACCTTTGGTTAACTATTGTGGAACCAACAAATATTCATGTTTGGATACGATTACATAAACCCAAAATAGTACATTTCATTTGTGTGTAACAAGCTAAGTTTTCGATCCAACGGTTGAAAGATATTAGCTTGAATCTAATCAGGTTTTCATCTAACAGTGAATATTGAATGCTTTGTTACTGATGTGATCTCAATAATGTTGTAGTAATAGGTTCGTTGAGGCTTGTGAAAGCAAAAGATTCTAGACTTAATAAAACTTAAAAGTAAAGAAAACTTAGATCAAATTTGATTTCAAGATATTAGGAATAACGAAGACATTGATTCCACTATTACACATGAATAAATTATGGTAAATAATCCAAAACTCTAATTATCTTTTAAGTCCCTTATTTCTTAATTCACATATAATCAGGCAAATTTTCAGATATTAATTGTATCCCCTAAGCATAGATTATCTAAACAAAGTATAATCTATCTAATTGAATCACAACAAATGAAGAAAATTATGCAAACAACTAAAAACTCTGCGAAAGCAGTGATTGAGTGAATTATAAATTATAAATTAGAGAAAATAAATAATTACCAATTATTCATGCGTAAATAGCTTCCTCATTGCCTTGGTTGCGAGAGAATTAGCACATCATCATGTTGGAAACACGCTCGAAATTCATTTATGCTCAAAAATGGTTTACAAATGATGAATAAGGGAGAAATAATGAAATACCGGGTTTGTAACAATTATATTTGTTATAAACCGAATTGTTACAAAGTACGATAAAAGGTAACTGTCACAGACACTGTAGTTATACGACCCTCGATTGATTGTCGTTGTCACTGTTGAAGAACGACAATTTCTGTGCGTCTAAAGTTCTTCATTGCACCAGCAGAAAAGAATTTTCCTGCAAGTGATTATCTCGACTCTGTGATGCTCTGTAATCTCCCCAAACTCCCCCCATTCCTAAAACTCCTCAGAACTATATATAACCTCTCATGCACAAGAAATATCCTCCATAACTCCAAATAATTCTCCATTACTCGGAAGTAAAGAGAAAATAATATTCTGATATTTTCTTCCCTGAATTAACAATTCACGCGCTGACATGATGCATAAACACTCCAAACATGATAGTACACGTTGTAGGATTGATTCAACACGCTTCAGACACAAATAATCTTTCCAAATAACAAGAAATCCCGTGAATATCTCTCGCCTGAACGTGTTACCCTGTTTTCTTCTCGCGGAATATCCAGCCAAACTGAATCGAACCGAAGGCCTTTACCAAGCCTGTTAGACTAGTTCAAGTCATCCCAATGAATATCAGCCATTGAATCTCCTTCTAGCACACTAAAAAGTCCAACCCTAATTCTGCCTGCGTCTGAATTATTTTCCCGCCAATTTTGAAATTCAAAATGCAGATGATGACCTCCCCCTAACAGAGAGGGGGTGCGAATAGCAGTTGGCCAACTGAGGTGCCCCTTAGTAATTGAGGTACCCTTAACCAAAATGAGAGTCTGCATAGCACATGTCCTCCGGGGGTGCTCCGCATAATTTTTCGAGCCGAATTTTCCAACAATATTTATTTCCAAAAAATACCTACAAACACACAAAATACCATAATAAGGACGAAAATGAGTACTAACAATACGAAACATTAAGGACAAATTAGACACATAAATGTGTCTATCAAATACCCCCAAACTTATTATTTGCTAGTCCTCGAGCAAAACTAATAAAAAATAAAACCGATTTAATCTCGGGAGGGTTTACCAGAGGTGTACCCACAAAACCATGACTTCTAATTGGTCACAAGTATCCAAAGAGCTATGAGGACATACAAATTCTCAACCTATCTCCAAGTAACTAGAATGCCGGAGAAATTAAAGGTGCCAGCTCTAAAGCTGACTAAAGAAAAGGGGAGACACATCCGCAACACTGCTAGATAAAGAGATATCCGCTACGCAGCTAGATAAACATTGTAAGATGCGTCCGCTGATTTACAGCTGGATAAGATTAGGAGAGAGATAAAGATGAGAGGGACATCTTCTACACAGCTGGACTAATTACGTGTGATGAGTTGAACCAGTGCTGGAAATATCTTGTGCCAGATGGAAAGCGTACTAACAAAGCAACCAAATGTATCTTTCTTCGACTCTCTCATAGTGCTCAGTAGAAACAACGTCTTCTTCGGTCTTCAACTGTTGATGATAAACTAACGAAACACATAGAACCTTGACAATTAAATTAACTCTTCTCTTCGATTTCTTGCTTGACTTAAAAATTTCTACTTCCCTTATGGCCTTATTGAACAAAAAACTAATTATAGAACAAAAAGAACGTAATGATTTTTTTTTCTTTTTTTTTCCTTCATTTTTTTTTCCTTCATTTTTTATTATTATTTTTTTATTATTATTTTTTTTGGCATAAAAATTACAAGACAAAAATTTACATGGCCATGAGAGAAGGAATTTAAAAACTTGGATTTTCGCAACTTGTGATGTCTTGGTATCATGAATTCCAACAACTTATATCATTTTCTCTTATAACTTCTTGTAACTAAGTCTTCAACTTTGATTTTTGAATTATTCTTTTCTATTGTTGCTTCTAAACCTCAACCGTCTTCAACTTTCTTCATAGATTTTGATGTCGCTCCGCTTGTTGATGATGATAAGTTTCTACTGAGAGAGAGTCGTAATCCAGTAACTAAGACTACATTGTGAGGTTGCTTTGTCTTTCTGGCATTTCCTGACCTACTTGCCTTTCCATCATGGATGGTTAGGTCCATCACGGTTACCCTCTAAAAGGAACAAGTTTTCTCCTGAATTTCAAAGATCTCAATGTCTTTTTCTCTAATGTCTCAAAAGATTGTTATCTCTAGCATTCCAATTTCTATCTTTTCGGTGAGAAACAATATGTAAACTTAGCTACCGGATTCTATGTGACGCTAAAAGTTTCAAAAATGCGACTAAAAAGTTCTTCCCCACCCCCAAACTTAAATCTAACATTGTCCTCAATGTTCTAAAGATGAAATTAAAAGCATGAACAAGGAGAAACTGTTACCAATTGAAGCAAAATAGATAAGGAAAGATATTACCGCGTCGCATGAATATTGGGTTACCTCCCAAGAAGTGCTAAGTTTAAAGTCTTCAGCCAGACTAAGAAAGGATTAGTCACCTTATAGAATCATAAAGTAATAGCCAGAATAACTGCGGATCACCAAAACCAAATAGGGTATCACAAGTAAAAGGAATCTGCAACATGCCAAGAAAATTAACGGATAAAGTAGCCCTTGTCTAGTTTCTTGTTTAAGACAACTACATCTAGCTGTGGTTCAGGTTCAGGTTCTATAACTGGGTCTAGATAAAATATTTTCATGGACTGCATTTCCTCGTAGCTAAGGTCCGATTCAGGTATTAGAGTCTGTAAAAACTCAAGTAAAAACTTGGAAGCACATAATAATAACCTAAATAATTGCGAATCCTTTAAGTCAATCAGTTTTGACTCACACAATTGACCACGATGAAAGTAGTGGTCTTCCTTAAACAAATGTGTCGACCCTAATCTCCTAAAGTAATTAGGTTTAGTCTCAAAACTTAATAATTGACACATCCGAAACTTATACGTTCCCACAATTGGTTGAAAAATATTTGGTGGGAAAACAAAGTTAATTTGGGTACTATCGCCTGGGTAAACCACATCAACCAGAGGATGGGTTTCTAACAACTGAACTTCTTCCTGGACATTATTAGGTTCGAGAGATCTAGTATGAAGGTAATCTGGCACAATGGTTGAGGCACATATATCAATTCCCAAGTGAGGTACCTTTCTAAGAGTTAAAGCACATGGAGAATGATAATCACCCCCAAAATTAGAGTTTTCAGTGTCTCTAGAAAGACTAGTCACAACTTCCCTAATTTCTAGGTCATCGGATTCCTGGAAATGGTCAATTGATTCTTCTAAGTCAGGTTCATCCTCACTCATCTCTACGAGTTCACTTTCTTTGTCTAAAACTATTGTTTCTAAATAGCTAGACTCAAAATAAACTCGTTCCTCTAAACCTTCGTTGGCTTCGTGAAAAGGAAATACTACATCGTCTAAAATGGGGGTATTTCTAGTCAAATCCTCATCCTTTTGAATATGTGAATAACTATTAAATTATTTGGATTTGTACTAGAAACAACACTATCATTATAAAGCTCAATCGGAGTAACAAATTCCTGATCACTATGCCTACATATTTTATGCTCGTTAATACTATCCTCATCATAATCATCATTATAATAACATGAAAATGATCGAACCCCATTTAAATAAGTAGTATTACCAATTCTAACCTCGTCATCTTGATTATGTGAATAAAAACTATCCTTATTTTCAAGGGTGGTATTGGGAACACTATATTGGTATTTAAGACTATCTTGAGCAAATTTTTCTACAATCCTATTTGTACTCTTAGTAAATTGCTTGAGGGACTCTTCTAGAGACATCTTAGTTGACTGCTCTACGGACTCTTCTGGGAGCGGAATATTATAAGTCTCTTTCATAAATAATTGAAATTTCTGTGTTGACTCATTGAAACTCTTGAGAGACTCTTCTAGAGAAATAGAAGGATTGTTTTGCTCGTATGACCTGTGGGTATGTGGATAGGAATTGGGCTCACAATGGTATGGACCATAACCTTCAAAAGTTTCGCGTTCCCAATCACAATTCACACTATGGTCATAAAAATAAAAAAAATATATTATGACCAGCTGTGTAGCGGGTCTCTCTTTCTCTCTTATTATATGACCAGCTGTGTAGCGGGTCTTATTCTGTTTTGCTCGAGGACTAGCAAAATGTAAGTGTGGGGGAATTTGATAAGCACGCAAGTGCGACGCATTTTCACCCATAACTATATTATCTAGGCCTCATTTTATTACTAATAAAGTTGTTTTATGTCTTTTCAAGGAAATAAGCTCTTATGGAGAAAGTTGCTCGAAAAGTGGTTTTTGCACCCCGGAGGACACTTGCTAAACGGACCCCACCTTAATTACTAAGGGGCATCCACTTACTATTCGCACCCCATCAGAGGATAAGGGGAGGTCATCTTCAACAATTCAAATTCCAGGTTTTGGCGGGAAACTGGTCTCAGTGAAGAACAGATTAGGGTTCGGATTTTAGTCGAGTTTTAGAGAGATTAAATCCCTGCATTTTGTTGGGCTGCGTTCATTAAGACTAAAGAGGGTTTATATATGCAATGGATTCGATCAGTGTTGGCTGAAGAATCATGTTGGAGCAAAACAGGAAGATAAATATTCACGGGCAGTTTCAGGAAAATTTTGGATACGGATTTCAGGGTTGTTCGGGAAAGATTCAATCGCTGGATTCAGTTTTGTTGGACCTGGTAACACTAAACAGGATTGGTATAGGCATCGCATTCGAAAGAATTGGGATGGATAATTCAAATCAAATTGTTGCAGTGACTGGAAAAGTTAGGGTTCATGTTTTGGAGTTGTTAGAGGGAGACTCGATCGCTCAGATTAATTGGGTTTGTTCTTAATGTATAATCAGGGTTGGAGATAGCCTTTGATTCTACCAGAATTGGCTAGTATTTTTTTTTTTTTTTGTAGACCCGCTACACAGCTGGTCATAAAATGCATGAAAATTCCTGAAAAAGAAAAATAAAACGTTAACCACTCCCCCACACTTAAACATTACATTGTCCTTAATGTAATTGAGTCATCCAATGCAAAACTTAAGATGGGAAATCCATAAGATGCAAAAAAAAAGTAAACGAAAATATAAAAATAAAAATACACCTACTGGAATTTGCAAAAAGAATCCCCATAACCTAATAACCTGAAAACTTGGGGATCGACCCAAAATACAGTATTTACAGACGACAGCTTCACACTTATGTCATGAAAACGCTGAAACTATCAAAAACCAAGATTTACCCCTAAACCAAGTTTTTACTGCACAAGGAAGTGCGTAAAGAACAAAATATGGGGATTCTATTGAGAGTGGGGAATTATCAATCGACTCATGCACTGTATCAGGAATAGGCAAGTCCTCTGGGTATTTACATGCAAAGTACTCCAATAAAATTTTAGAAGCACACAATTTTAACCCTAAATTAGGTAACTTTTGGAAGTCTAGGGGTCTAGAAACAACCTCTAAGTTTTTATCTTGTGAGATAGATTCATCTATGGAATTAGGCAAATCATCTACACAACCATCAATAGGGTCATCTACAAATTTTGTCTGGAACAGAGAGTCACTACTAGACTAATCATCATCATCATTAAATAATTTTTGGCATTCCAGAATTCTCAATCTTTGTTCCAAACTAGGTGGTGTGTATTTGTAATACTTGTCATATATCATTAGTGGAGATTCTTCACTTACCTCATGTGGAGCAGAAACTCCATACCATTGCCTGCGCTTATATTCATCAAGCGTCATCTCAGATGAAGTTTCCTGATAATTTGACTTTCCACGCTTATATTCCGCCAGCGTCATCGTAGGTGACGTCTCCTCAGAAGAAGGCATCATCCTCAAAAAGTTCCTGAAAAGAAATACAAAAACAAACGCATAAAAAGGAAAAAAAAATCTAAAAGAAAAAGAAATACTATACAAAATAAAAAATAAACCTAAAAATTAATCTAAAAGCAAATCCGCGTCGGCAGCGCCAAAATGATGTGATCTCAATAATGTTATAGTAATAGGTTCGTTGAGGCTTGTGAAAGCAAAAGATTCTACACTTAATAAAACTTAAAACTAAAGAAAACTTAGATCAAAATTTGATTTCAAGATATTAGGAGTAACCAAGACACTGATTCCACTATTACACATGAATAAATTATGGTAAGTAATCCAAAACTCTAATTACCTTTTAAGTCCCTTATTTCTTAATTCACATATAATCAGGCAAATTCTCAAATATTAATTGTATCCCCTACGCATAGATTATCTAAACAAAGTATAACCTATCTAATTGAATCACAACAAATGAAGAAAATTATGCAAACAATTAAAAACTCTGCAAAAGAGTGATTGAGTGAATTATAAATTATAAATTAGAGAAAATAAATAATTACAAATTATTCATGCGTAAATAGCTTCCTCATTTCCTTGGTTGCGAGAGAATTAGCACATCATCATGTTGGAAACACGCTCGAAATTCATTTATGCTCAAAAATGGTTTACAAATGATGAATAAGGGAGAAATAATGAAAAACCGGGTTTGTAATAATTATATTTGTTACAAACCAAACTGTTACAAAGTACGATAAAAGGTAACTGTCACAGACACTGTAGTTATACGACCCTCGATTGATTGTCGTTGTCACTGTTGAAGAACGACAATTTCTGTGCGTCTAAAGTTCTTCATTGCACCAGCAGAAAAGAATTTTCCTGCAAGTGATTATCTCGACTCTGTGATGCTCTGTAATCTCCCCAAACTCCCCCCCCCATTCCTAAAACTCCTCAGAACTATATATATCCTCTCATGCACAAGAAATATCCTCCATAACTCCAAATAATTCTCCATTACTCGGAAGTAAAGAGAAAATAATATTCTGATATTTTCTTCCCTGAATTAAAAATTCACGCGCTGACATGATGCATAAACACTCCAAACATGATAGTACATGTTGTAGGATTGATTCAACACGCTTCAGACACAAATAATCTTTCCAAATAACAAGAAATCCCGTGAATATCTCTCGCCTGAACGTGTTACCCTGTTTTCTTCTCGCGGAATATCCAGCCAAACTGGGTCGAACCGAAGGCCTTTACCAAGCCTGTTAAGCTAGTTCAAGTCATACCAATGAATATCAGCCATTGAATCTCCTTCTATCACACTAAAAAGTCCAACCCTAATTCTGCCTGCGTCTGAATTATTTTCCCGCCAATTTTGAAATTCAAAATGCAGATGATGACCTCCCCCTAACAGAGAGGGGGTGCGAATATCAGTTGGCCAACTGAGGTGCCCCTTAGTAATTGAGGTACCCCTTAGCCAAAATGAGAGTCCGCATATCACATGTCCTCCGGGGGTGCTCCGCATAATTTTTCGAGCCGAATTTTCCAACAATATTTATTTCCAAAAAATACCTATAAACACACAAAACACCATAATAAGGACGAAAACGAGTACAAATAATACGAAACATTGAGGACAAATTAGACACATAAATGCGTCTATCAGTTACCAAGCTAACATTGATTGCAAACCCTGATTTGAAAGACTATATAATAGAGAACTCTATCAACTGGGAAACCTAATCCCCACACCTCTTGTGTGATACTAGTTGTATTATCTAGAGTCGATTCTCCTTTAACCTTTGGTTTCTTCTTAAAAAAGAGGTTAACGACTTAAAGACTTCATTGGGATTGTGAAGCCAGACCGATACTACTTTCTCGTAGTTGTGTGATCTGATCTTGCTGATTATATCGTTTTGAGTACAATCATAACGATTGGCTTGAGATCTTTATCTCCGATAGGCAAGATAGAAAAGTAGTCACAAACATCTTCGTCTCATCGTTTGTGATTCCACAATATCTTCTTTCGCCGCATTGATTAAGATTATTGTGAGGTGATTGATAATACTAGGTTGTTCTTCGGGAATATAAGTCCGGGTTAACAATTGGTTCATGTTCACCTTGATTTATCAAAAAACGGAAAAAAACTTGTAGGTTTATCTGTGGGAGACAGATTTATCTATTTAGTGGACTTTTCTGTGTGATACAAATTTTTTTTAATAAAGTCTTTGACTTTGGGTCGTAGCAACTCTTAGTTGTGGGTGAGATCAGCTAAGGTAACCAAGTGCATAGTATCCTGCTGGGATCAGAGACGTAAGGAGCGCAACTGTACCTTGAATCAGTGTGAGATTGATTGGGGTTCAACTACAGTCCAGACCGAAGTTAGTTTGTAGTAGGCTAGTGTCTGTAGCGGCTTAATACAGTGTGGTGTTCAATCTGGACTAGGTCCCGTGGTTTTTCTGCATTTGCGGTTTCCTCGTTAACAAAATTCTGGTGACTGTGTTATTTCTATTCCGCATTATATTTTGTTATATAATTGAAATATCACAGGTTGTGCGTTTGAATCAATCAATTGGAAATCCGACCTTTGGTTGTTTATTGAAATTGATTGATCCTTGAACATTGGTCTTTGGTACCGTGCAAGAGATTTCTCTTGTACTCATTTAGACTCGCAGATTTCTATTTGCTTGAGAAAGAATTGAATCAAGAAAGAGAGATATAACTCTTTGATATACTTTTTATAGATTGAGTCTTGTTGATTCTCTTAAAAGTATATTGGAGTTTGTCCATACAGATTGCTAAGCGAAATATTGGGTGTGGTTGGTGTACCCCCGCTTTTTTAATTGGTATCAGAGCAGGCAAACACATTTAAAGACCTTATCAGTCTGTGTTTGTAAGCGATCTGACTCTATGGACAAGAGTACTATCTCTGATAAACCCGTCACCAGAAATAAAAGTTCTGTCTCGTCTATTTCTCTTAAAGAGAAAGATTCTTCAATCTCAAATATAGACGAACCCTGTGTTCAAACTAGACAGACATGCTCCGACATGTGTTTTTCCGATTTCCCTTCAAAAGAGTCTTTCTCTCTAATTGAACGAGAAACAACTAAAGAGTGTGAACTTATGTTAAATTATGTCAAAGTTCAAGATGATCGGTTGAAACAACATGTCAAAATTCTTCTTGGAGAAATAAGAGACTATAATTCCAAAAACTCTGAAGCTTTGCCTTTATCTCTTCTTAAGGAATGTCTTGAAAGGGATATCTTGGAAATTAAACATCGCTTCAACAAGCTCTCAATTCAAGGATGTTTCAGAAAGTTCTCTATACCTTCGTCATTAACTACTACTGTGACCGAGGAAGATCCAGAAGAAAAATCAGTTTCTTCTTCTTGTGTAAAAGACGTGCCTATACCCTCTTGTCAAAAATGGTGCACATCACATGAAAAGAGGAAATCCTCACAGAGTGTTAAGATAGTATTTTCTAACGTTCAGAAAGTATGTCCTTTTTATGTTTCAAGAGGACCGGTCAGGAAAATGAGAAACTCTAGGTTGAGTAACAATTCCCTTGTTCATCTTCAACCCACCTTTGACGTAATATTCAAAAAGAAAACTGACTTTCATATGTCTAAACCAATTGGTTTCAGTACTCATCATGTGTATCCTACCAGGAAAGTCAGTTCTATGAGTGCTTTAAATGCTCTGACTCAGAACAAATGTCTCAACAATTTAAGAGAAGATCAGAATCTTTCCATCTTAAAAAGGGGAGTTAATGATACATTTGATGTGAACAAGATATCAGGAAAAAGCCGAATTCCTTCATGTAAGAATCAATTCTCTGAGTCATAAATCTGTAAGGATGAATTTTATGATTATCATTCACATCATAATGGTTTTCCTCCAACAGTTCGTAAGGAAAAGGATAACCAAGAGCAATGTCCATTTAATGAGCCAATGGCTCATGCTTGTGTTAAATAATCACAAGGTTGAAATCTCACTTGTGAAATCCTAATTGAGTGAGAATTGATTAGGTATACTTTAGTAAAGCGTCACTGATTATCTAGCTAATCTCTTATCGTTCTTAGATGGATCATTATGTAGCACCTTTACATAAGTATTTGTTGTAAGTCTGTCCTTGTTTTTCGTTTTTCTCTGGGCTCTGTTTTGAAAAATAAAAGCATGGACTTTTTCAATCAACAAAGTACTGTTTCCAAACATTCCTTTTGGAAGAAGTTTATGGACCCCCTTCTTACTGGTACACGTACGGTTTTTGGGTTCTCTCACGAACCAATCCTGTAAACCCTAGGTCTCTCGAAACTTGTTTATATACCCACCCTATTGAGTTGAATTTTTTTCACTCTAGGCTTTCTGTTGACAATGACTTCTCCTTCCTGCTCTTGGGATTTACTTGAAGACTGTTAATAATGCGGTATATTTCGAATTCGATAAAGAGAAGGGAACCTTTTTTGAAGTTAAAGGATCTTTTCCTCAATCTCCTGATTCCTATTCGGATATTGAGGAGGTTGAAGGGATTTCGTCTGAAGTAATTCTTGACTTCCTCAAAAACTTTGAGGATGCAAAACTGCAGCTTGTTGATATAATGAAGTGTCTTGATGTGGTAAGAACTGAGTTGAAAAAGGTTAATTCTGACCTTGTTCTCATGAACACCCGTATTAAAGAACTTCCCAATAAGGATATTCTCTCAAATGTTACAGAGGATGCTATCGTTCACAAGCTTCAAGACCTCAAAACTCATGAGGATTCTGAACCGTCTATTTGACTACAGTTCGTGTCCGGCTTTGACATAGGAGTCTGACTTTGTTTTAGCTTGTTATTTTTCTAGTAAATCTTCTATTTTCTTGTTTTGTTTAGAAGAATAACTAGAGTTTGGAATAGCCATTATTGTGATTACACATAGCTATGTCCAACGTTTTCATCTTCATGTTTTTAGATTTATTTGGTTTAAATTCTAAAATTGTTTGGAAGATGATTTTTGCAGTATTAATCTTTATGGTTTTATATATTGCAATTTGTTATGGGATGTATGTGTTTGCGTCCGTGAACCGTGATTGTCCCATACCTTGTCGAAATTTAAGTCCTTTATATGTCGATATGCATGTGTTGATAAAAGAAGGAATGGACTTTTGACAAATACAAAAGTTAAGCTTATTATGTCAATTATTGATGGAAGATAGGTTAAAATCTTTTGTTTTCAAGGATTATGTCTATTGTATGTCATTGTGCAAATGGTGATGGAAAATAGAATGAATCCTTGCTTATTCCACGGTATAAGGTCGATCTCCGATCCACAATTTTTGTGTACATACTGTGTTGTTCCATAAGGTATCTTATGTTGAGCACAATCGACTGAGTTATTTTTAACTTAGTTGTTGCTCCGTGAGGTACTTTATGTCGAGCATGTTCAACTAAATTAATCATTCTCATTTGGTTATTTAGTTGTTGCTCCGTAAGTTCTCTTATGTCGAGCATGACCAATTAAATTGATTACGTTTTGTGGTTAATTTGGTTGTGTATTCCGATTAGATTAATTATGGGTTCTCTTGTGATTAATCTAATTGTTTATTTTTGAGTCTCCATAAGTTCACTTATGTTGAGCATTTCCGATTAAATTAATCATGGGTTCTCTTGTGGTTAATTTAATTGAGTATTTTGGATTCAAATTCATACTTGTATGTGATTTGTTATGTCCAAAGAAATCCTTCTTTTCGTTTGAAATTAAGGTCGCTCTTGTTGTTCTTTCGGGAATGACATATTATGGGGGAGAGTTCTTAATTGAACTTGTGTTTAATTTCCAAACCTTTGTGGGGAGTGCGGCTGTGGAATATTATAGGGGTTATCTTGTATCTTTATAAACTCCTTGATGAATGCATTTAGCTTCGGCTATATGATTGCATCTAAATAAGATGATATGTACTTTCTTTTGGTCATGAAATGTCTCTTTCGAAATTTCATTAGGATCCCGTTTTCGTACCTTTGCCAATTTTATTGACAAAAAGGGGGAGAATTAATATGTAGTTCACACAACAAATACATATGGTTTTCGGATCATTATGTAAGGGGGAGTGGTTTCCATGTGAGATGGAGTATTTACTAAGGGGTAGTGATACATATCACCATTGTATTGTTGTCGAAGTTGTGATGCAATTGAACTTTGATACTCTATAATAATACTATGACACTGTATAACAATGATTGAGAACTCTTGTTTTCTCGTTGTTATAGCTACGGATTTTCAACAACGATGATGCTGAACTTACAACCTTTGGGATCATTGGAGTACTTGGAAGTGACGAATATTTCGAGTAATGTTGAAGATTAGGCATGTGGAATAGGAGCTACAAAAGTTAATTCATTTATTTTTGTATTCCATATGTATTGATAGTTTTGTCACTAAAATTGACAAAGGGGGAGATTATTAGAGCATTGCTCGGTTGAACTCGCATGTGTTGCTATCTCAAGCACGTTTGTCAATGTTAGTGATCAAAACTATAAGTATTGATTTCTAGTCTACTATAGCTAAGTCTTGGACTAGGATAGAAAGTGTAGTTGAGCTCAAGAACTCCATGGCAATCATCATAGAAGACGAAGGACTACTCAAGGAACTGGTGAATCTTCATCGACTAAAAGGTATGTGGAGACCTGAACTTATCTACCACTCAAAAGTCTATCTACTCTATCTCCTATTTTGAGACAAAAGTCGTTTTGCTATATAGACTTTGATTATACACATTTGCTATTTCGAGCCGAGTTTATCTCGCCTATCTATTTCTCGAAATATGTGTTGGTAAGCTTTTGCTTTGGCCAAGTTCATCTTTACCTAGTGACGAAAGTCATGTTGCATTTCAATCACTTTGAAAATTGCTTTGACGAAAAATGGTTTGTGAATAACAACTATATAACGTCCTCTAAGAATGTTTCAATGATTGAAATGAGAGTTTAGATTATATAACCAATGATGGATATAAGCATTGTGCGGCAACACATATATGTATAAGTCCTTTTTCCTTGAACCAAATTTTGCGAACTTTGTTGATCAAGAGAACCGGAACAAGAGCCGTGAACTCAGTCTGCAAACCCAGTCCGCGAACTGGCGAAATTTCTCGACCCGAGAAAATCTGCTTGAGTTTGAGAACTCCTTCCGGGAACTTAAGTCTGCGAACTTAAGATGGTTATATTAACTAAGGAATGCTAAATGCAAACTGTGGCTATATAGTTCATGAACTGATTCGAGCGAATCAAATTGTTTTTGCTTTGATTGTGTCTTATGTAGTTACATATGATTTCCTTGCAATTGAACAACTCTCTAACTAGTTCATTTGAGTCATTTGAACTAGTTATGGTGAAGAAGAACATGGTTGATATGAAACTGCTCATATGGCTAACCTTTGGTTAACTATTGTTGAACCAACAAATATTCATGTTTGGGTACGGTTACATAACCCCAAAATAGTACATTTTATTTGTGTATAACAAGCTAAGTTTTTGATCCAACGGTTGAAAGATATTAACTTGAATCTAATCAGGTTTTTATCTAAGGGTGAATATTGAATGCTTTGTTACCAAGCTAACATTGATTGCAAACCCTGATTTGAAAGACTATATAAGGGGGAACTCTAGCAACTGAGAAACATAATCCCCACACCTCCTGTGTGATACTAGTTGTACTAGCTAGAGTCGATTCTCCTTTAAACTTTGGTTTCTTCTTAAAAACCAGGTTAACGACTTAAAGACTTCATTGGGATTGTGAAGCCAGACCGATACTACTTTCTCGTAGTTGTGTGATCTGATCTTGCTGATTCTATCGTTTTGAGTACAATCATAATTATTGGCTTGAGATCTTTATCTCTGATAGGCAAGATATAAAAGTAGTCACAAACATCTTCTTCTCATCGTTTGTGATTCCACGATATCTTCTTTCGCCGCGTCGATTAAGATTTTTTTGAGGTGATTGATAATACTAGGCTGTTTTTCGGGAATATAAGTCTGGGTTATCAATTGGTTCCTGTTCACCTTGATTTATCAAAAGATGGAAAAAAACTTGTAAGTTTATCTGTGGGAGACAGATTTATCAATTATGTAGACTTTTCTGTGTGATACAGATTTGTTTATTAAAGTATTCGACTTTGGGTCATATCAACTCTTAGTTGTGGGTTAGATCAGCTAAGGGAATCAAGTATGTAGTATCCTGCTGAGATCAGAGACGTAAGAGCGCAAATGTACCTTGAATCAGTGTGAGATTGATTGGGGTTCAACTACAGCCTAAACTGAAGTTAGTTTATAGTAGGACAGTGTCTGTAGCGGCTTAATACAGGGTTTTCTGCATTTGCGTTTTCCTCGTTAATAAAATTCTGGTGTCTGTGTTATTTCTATTCCGCATTATATTTTGTTATATAATTGAAATATCACAGGTTGTGCGTTTGAATCAATCAATTGGAAATCCGACCTTTGGTTGTTGATTGAAATTGATTGATCCTTGAACATTGGTCTTTGGTACCGTTCAAGTGATTTCTCTTGTACTCATTTAGACTCGCAGATTTCTATTTTCTTGAGAAAGAATTGAATCAAGAAAGAGAGATATAACTCTTTGATATACTTTTTATAGATTGAGTCTTGTTAATTCTCTTAAAAGTATATTGGAGTTTGTCCATACAGATTGCTAAGCAAAATATTGGGTGTGGTTGGTGTACCCCCACTTTTTCAATAGGAATTAACGTTTGTGTAATTTACTTTAAATTATAATAACAATAATTACAATTGCCGAAAATAAAAGTAAATGACACAGCAAGATTTTGTTAACGAGGAAATCATAAATGCTGAAAACTCCCAGGACCTTGTCCAGAATTGAATACTCTCAGGATTAAGCCGCTATACAAAATCAAATCAACTTCGTATAGTTGAGACCAAGCAACTAAACCTATAGTTCACCTAGTTCCGTCTGTATTCCCACGCCTTCGACCTGTAATAAGTCACGTACTTGGAACAATTCCTTTGGTTCGTATTCCAAACAGTAAAGGAACAACAAATCTGTTTGGTATCAACTCTCTTCGACAAAGTGATATGAGTTCGACAAAGGCTCTTCTATTTATCTCAATAAACTCCTTCGTCAGGTTCTTAGATCTATCTTATTTATCAACCACCGAAGTAATTGTTAAGATTTTGGAATCAATACTTTTAATCACAAAGAATTGTATTGATGCCGATCTACACAACTAATCAATCTAATCTACCACAAGGATAAACCGATTATAGTTGGATCCTCTTTTACCGAAATAAGTATTGTGCATACCAAAGATTATGAATCCCAAATCAGAAATCTTCAAAGTCTTCTTTGTCTTTAAATCTTCTTAGATCTTCAATAAACACCTGCACACAATCAACTTGAATCTCTTGTGGTCAATCACGCACAGAATGGAGTCTGTTAACAATGGAAGATCTCCGTCGAAACTTCGATCTAGTTTGAGTGAATCTTATATCAGAAGAGAAGATTTTCAAGCATAAACAGACTAGGTGCAATCAAAGTTCAACCACTGTTAGTCAATCAAATCAATCGAAAACAAAAGATAAACCGCAATTATCTAGTTTCCCACCAACGGTACTAATAGAGCTACTTAATCCCAAAGAATACTTTATACTGAGCGGCCGTAAGAGATTTCGCTTAATTAGGTTACTCTCCTCTCCGAATAGGAGGCTTCACCAGTAGCAACACAACTGAGATAGTTCTTGCTGTACGAGGATTAGTTTGCTCGAAATGCAAACTTTCATATTTATAGACCAAGGAAGTTTGGACACCAATCCAAAACCTAAAATATTCTCAAGATATGCAATATATTCCAGATTAAGTTTCCATAATTCTTGGAAATGCTCTGTCCAAAATAATGACCGAAAATCTCTTGGAAAATCTCCAACTAGTAAATGCAAATTACTAATTTTCATTTTACGAAAATAAAATTAAAAACCTTAAATAAAAGATTCTCAATTTATTTTATTCGATCTGGGATTCTCTTCCTTTAGCTATTAAGGAATAACTTTGAACAATTAAAGATAAGCGTTACTTCACATGTTCAAAGTATGTCGATATCCTTACTTTGTAAGTGCTCTTTCATACTTCCAATCTTGAAACCGATTTGTCACACTTCCAAACAAGTTTAGAATTGGTTCATATGAATTTCAAGAACTACGTGATTGATCAAGAACACTCAATCACAAATGATGGGTTTCACGGTTCTACCAAAACAAGTTTCGGTTCTACCTCCATGTCAGTATTGTGCATAGTTACACTAGCTTTCCAAAATTCGGTTGACTAGGTACTAGGATCGGTTCCCCACATATATATGGTATCTAACTTGTACTTGCTGCACATGTCCATAGGATCGGTTCCCCTTTGCCTAAAAATGTGTTGCACATGTTCATAGGATCGGTTCCCCTTTCTGCTAAAAACTTGTTGCACCTCATACAAGGATCGATTCCCCTTTGTGATAGGTTGCACCTCTTACTAGGATCGATTTCTCTTTACCCAGAGTCGGTCATACCAATAACACAAAATCGATCATACCATCTCAGGTGATTATCTAAGATCGTTTTCACTAATAAAAGTCATACCAATACAGAAGTCACGCCTTTTTGAATAGTTTTACCAAGAACATAAACAAGTCATGAACGGTTATACTAATCACACATATTGGTAGTTTAAAAGATATGCAATGAATAACAATATCAATAACGCCCGGTGATTTCTCTTTCAATTCACAAAACAAGTTTATGAATTTACTTCCTTAAAACAAATGTAAAACATTGTTTCCTAGGATGAAATCTTCACCTTATACCCATACATAATCACAATAGCATTCAAATGATTATGTCGATGTCTTATCTACAGAGTTGAATGGTTAAGCAATAAACCTCGTATTGTATTCCTTAATACTATGTCTAACTAGAGTATAATCATTCATGCTTCGCAGTTTAGTTTTCAATATGCATGACTTGAAAGATACCTTTAGGGAATGAAATAGCTCAAGTCAAATATCACTAACCTCAAGTGGAAGGATGATGTTGTCGTTGTAGCTCCTTACTTCTTCACTTCTTCAAGTCTTCGCAATACTTATAATGTATCATATCCTAATACTTTCAAGCCAACCTATACGAAGTTGACTCTAGTACATAATCAAGCGACTCTTAAATGAGTTTTGGCTCACTAAAATATGACAATCATACTTGACATACCAATGCTTGGTGGGTTCAATCGAGCTATGCTCTAACAATCTCCCCCTTTGTCAATTTTAGTGACAAATCTCTTACATCATATGGATAAACAAATTACAAGAATTCATTACACATACGCTTGATTCCCGAATTCAACAACACAATAACCTGTATACATTCAATCCTTAAAAGCCGTTGTTGATATTATAATAACAAAGCTAATACTCCCCCTAAAGGTAAGATGAGTAGCTTTTATCAATCCGCACGTCTTTGTTATTTCCTTTGTAGTCCATATAACTACAAGTATATGATATGTTACTCCCCCTTAGTCTATGCTTTTACTCTTTCGTTAGATAAACGTTTAAGCACCAATGTCCTTTCCCTTAGTGATACCAATCAATATAAATAAATACCAATATCACTTGTTTACTTCATATATTTCTCCCCGTTTTTGTCACAAAATGAAAAAGAAACGAAAAAAATAAAGGACAAACCGAAAGGATCTTACAAATCTCAAAATAGACTTGCAAACCTATAAAGTTAAGCACGAGGGTTCCACGCACCATTTTTGATAACCAATATCAAAATCGAAACTATAAAGTAATTTGTTTTGACATGTTACCAAGGAAACAATTGCCCGAAGCAATTTGACCTAATAGTTTAGCAAACCAAAAATCAACTAAGCACCTTAGTTCCTTTGCTAAACCGACTGTACAAATACAATCGCTTGTTCGGTAAGACCAAAATAAAGATAACTATATTTTTCTCATAAAGTTCTAATTATCCGTATAACTTAGACCTTTAAATTTTAAACAAGACAAGTACTAGGTTAATTAACTAGCATTTCTTGTTAAGGCATTCGATTCGACTTGAATAACCGAAACCTCCACTTTGTAAGTCTAACTAAGATCAGAATTAACTTAGTTTCTCTTATCCGGAATCGAATTGGACTAAACAATTCATCCCATAAACCTTTTCTTTCGTTAAGCCATAAACAATTCATACAAACCAAATAAATCAACTTGCATAATTATTCACCTCAAACGGAAGCAATTGAAACAACATAGACATTAAAGCACGGCAATTGCATAGAAATTTTGTAAGCCTAAACAATTGATACCACACAATAAAGCAAGATAACAATAGTTTTTCTTAACCGGAACCAATTGAATCACACACACATCCATACACAAATAATGGAATAAAACATCAATTGTACCGAAATTTTGTTAAGCAAAAGCAATAAATATATGAAATAAAATCAGGCTTTTCTTAAACATGAAAACAATTAACTAACAAGATTGTTACCTCAAATTTTGCATCCACTTCTCCAATATGTTTGCATCTTCTTCCAGGGAGAATTGATATCGAAATGTCATTATGTTGTCATCCTTATGCAAAACAAAAGAGTAACAACAACCAACCTTTACCAGAGAAAGGCTGAAAACCGGTTTTTAACTATTTCAAGCAAAATTCTAAAACCCCAAACACATATGCTTTTATGCTAAACCAAAACCGATTCAACATATTGTGACTTTTCACATATTGTTTCTATCAGAACCCCTCATGATCCTTTGATAAAGCCTACCAACATGGGCTAGAACTTAATCCTGCTAAATCAAAAAGTCACCCAAACCATAAGGGTTCACAACATTATGAGATCGAATATCAAGGTTAGAAAACCGAAATCAAACATCCCATAAACATACATAGCAATGACATTTCAAAGATAATTTAAACCAAAAGAGGTACATAAACTGCATTAAAACCTTAAAACATCTTACTATTACACAGAGGTTCTTACTAGGCATACATCATTTAAAAGATTGTTTACCAGACAAACTCACAGTAATATACATAATATTATACAATAATAGTTGTAGGACCTAATCCGAGATATCCAAGTCAGTATCCTCTTCCGAAGAAGTATCTTGATACTTGTCTGAGATGCCACTCAAGGCTTCAGTAAGATATGGATGGATGTTTGTATAATGATCAATTTGTTCTACTATGCAATCATTCTTCCTCTGTAGCCTTTTCTTAAAAGTTTGTGGATCCCCTTCAACTCTTATAGGAGGAGGAGCATTGAAGACTTGTCCTCTCATTTTTTTGAGAATTCCTTCTCCTAATTTCTTTGGAATCTTTTCCCTTGCATTTGGCCAGACAATTCCAAAAGAGCTGCATATTCTTGTAGTCAAACAAGCAAAACCAGGAGTTCTTATTTTACCTCTTCGGATTGTGATCATTTGTCTGATCATTAAGCCACGAGATTTGAAAACTATATAAAGGAGAACTCTAGAAACTGGGAAACCTAATTCTCACACTTTTGTGTGTTACTATTTGCATAGCTAGAGTCAATTATCCTTTAACCTTAGGTTTCTCACCCTGTAGGTTAACGACTTGAAGACTTCATTGGGATTGTGAAGCCATACCCAACTATTTTCTCTGTAGTTGCGTGTTCTGATCTTACCCGATTCTATAGTCTGAGTACTATCTTCTCTAAGATTTGCCCGAGATTCAATCTTCGATAGGAAAGATAAAAAGTAATCACAAATACCTTCATCTCATCGTTTGTGATTCCACAATATCTAGTTTTGCTTCCATACGATTTAGATTACTGTGAGGTGATTGATAATATTAGGCTGTTCTTCGGGAATATAAGACCGGTTTATCAATTGGTTCATGTTCACCTTTATTTATCAAATGACGGAACAAAACTCATAGGTATTTCTGTGGGAGACAGATTTATGTGTTCCAACAGACTTTTTTGTGTGAGACAGATTTGTTTATCAAGTCTTCGACTTTGGGTCATAGCAACTCTTAGTTGTGGGTGAGATCAGCTAAGGGAATCAAGTGCGTAGTATCCTGCTGGGATCAGAGACGTAAGGAACGCAACTGTACCTTGAATCAGTGTGAGATTGATTAATACACTGTGGTGTTCAAACTGGACTAGGTCCTGGGGTTTTTCTGCATTTGCAGTTTTCCTCGTTAACAAAATTCTGGTGTCTGTGTCTGAAAAGACGAGGGTACCCAAATATACCTCTAGATAAAACTTTTCCTACCTATAAGTCCTTTCTCCGAAAGTGATTGTCTATGGAATGAGCCGAGACAATGCAACTAATCGGTTCACACTTTGTGTGATCGTCTATGGACACGAGATCGAGACAATACAACGAAGTATGTTTACTTGATAAAAAGGTTCGGACTTAATCAAACACAATAGGATTGCTTATCAAGTAAATAGAAATTAACGTTTGTGTAATTTACTTTAATTATAATAAAACAATTATGACGCGGAAAATAAAAGTAAATAACACAACAAGATTTTGTTAACGAGGAAACCGCAAATGCAGAAAAACCCCGGGACCTAGTCCAGATTTGAATACTCAATGAATTAAGACGCTACAAAAACTAAACCTGCAACTTCGTGTAAACACTACTAAGTAAACTAAAATCCTAGTTACTCAGCTTCAGAAGTATTCTTGTTTTGATAATATCTAGCAGAACCGAAGTTCTCAATAAATATTTGATACCCAATATCCTAGCAGAACAGACGTTCTCTTTAGGACTAGATCTAGTATATCTTATTAATGATTCACAACAACTTCTTCTTCAAATCTTCAAAGTCTTCAATCTTCTAATTAATCTTCAAAGTAACAACCTGCAAAAACAGACTTGATTCTTTATTGATTTGTCGCACAGAACAGAGTCTGTTAATAATGGCAAATCAATGAATCTATCTTACGGATCTAAAAAAACTTAGATTCGTAGAAACGTTAAATCCTTGATCTAGTTTGAGTGATCCTTATATCAGAAGAGAAGGTTCTCAAGAATAAACAAACTAGGTGCAATCAAAGATTCAACAACCGTCAATCAAATCAATAATCGAAAACTAAAATAACAATGCAATCATCTAGTTTCCCACCAATGGTACTAATAGAGCTTCTCAATCCCAAAGAAGACTTTAAACTGAGCGGTCGTAAGAGATTTCGCCTAATTAGGTTACTCTCCTCTCCGAACAGGCGGCTTCACCAATAACAACACAGCCGAGGAAGTTTGTTGTCACGAAGGATTAGTTTGCTCGAAATGCAAACTTCAAGTATTTATAGATCAAGGAAATTTGGATGCCAAGTAATTACCAAAACCGAAAATTCTCAGAGATGTGCAATAAACACATATTTTTGGTTTTGTTAATTTTTAGCATTAATATCCAAATAATATTACCGAAATCTTGATAACCAAATATTAGCTAGCATATAAAATACTTTACTAATATAAAATCAAGACATATGCTTATTAAATATCAAATGTGTTAAAAACACATTAATATATATAATTTCGAATTTTTATAATAAATGTGTTAAAAACACATTTTCGAAAAATTCCATATTAATACACAATATTATCATATTAATTCCTAATGTGTTAAAAACACATTTATGAAATTATCATAATAATATATTTTTGAATATTAATATAGTAAAAGCATATTTCCAAATATCACAAGATATTAGGAATATTCCAGTTTGAGTGTCAAGGAATATCTTTGAATAATTAATAAATAAGATTTATGCACATCTTCAAGTATGTCGACATCTTTACTTTGTAACATATTTCATATTTACAATCTTGAAATCGATTTGCCACACTTCCAAACAAGTTTAGAATTGGTTCATCTGACTTTTAAGAACTATGTGATTGATCAATAACACTCCATCACAAATCATGGGTTTAACTAACGGTTCTACCAAAACAAGTTTCGGTTGTACCTCCATGTGAGTACTGTGCGTAGTTATACTAGCTTTCCAAAATTCGGTTGACTAGGTACTAGGATCGGTTCCCCACATATATATGGTATCTAACTTGAATGTGTTGCACATGTCCATAGGATCGGTTCTCCTTTGCATAAAAACGTGTTGCACATGTCCATAGGGTCGGTTCCCCTTTCTGCTAAAAACTTGTTGCACCTCATACAAGGATTGATTCCCCTTTGTGATGTGTTGCACCTCTTACTAGGATCGGTTCCCCTTTACCCAGAGTCGGTCATACACAAATCACAAACTCGATCATACCATCTCAGGTGATTACTTAAGATCGGTTTCACTAATAAAAGTCATACCAATATATAAGTCAGGCTTTTGTGAATAGTTTTACCAAGAACACAAACAAGTCATGAGCGGTTATACTAAATCACACATATTGGTTGTTCACAAGATATGTAATGAATAACAATACCAATAACGCCTGGCGATTTCCTTTTCGATTCATAAACAAGTTTATAAACTTACTTCCTTAAAACACATGTAAAACATTGTTTCCTAGGATGAAATCCTCACCTCATACCCATACATAATCACAATAGCATTTAAACGATTATGTTGATGTCTTATCTGCAAAGTTTAATGGTTAAGCAATAAACCTCGTATTGTATTCTTTAACTCTTCGATCATATTAATATAGCTTCCATGTTATGTTTTCAATTTAAAAGATCTAAAAGACACGGCATAGAAATGGAACAAGTCAAGTCGTAGTTACTAACCTCAAGCTGAAGGATAATGTCTTTGTTGTCTTCAATCCATCTTCAGATCTTTGTGAGTAACTGGAGCACAATACTTCTATCATTTCTAGTCTAACCTATTGAAGTTGACTGTAGTTTACATATTAAACGACTCTAGTTTTGGAACTAAATATGACAACCAATCTTGACATACCAACCCTTGGTGGGTTCAATCGAGCAGTGCTCTAACAATCTCCCCCTTTGTCAATTTAGTGACAAAACCCTATTACATATGGAGATAAACGAATTACAAACATAACTCATTTTACATACGCTAAATTCACATTTCAACAGCACAATAACCTGGAGACATTCAAAAAAAATGTCGTTGTTGACATTATAATAACAAAGCTAATACTCCCCCCCAAAGGTAAGATATGTAGATTTTATCAATCCGCATGTCTTTGTTATTTCCTTTGTAATGATATGTTACTCCCCCTTAGTCTACGCTTCACTCTTTCGTTAGATAAACGTTTACGCACCAATGTCCTTTTCCTTAGTGATACCAATCAATATAAAATCAATACCAGTATCACTTGTTTACTCCATATATTTCTCCCCCTTTTTGTCACAAAATGACAAAAAAACGAAAAAATAAAAGACAAACCGAAAAAAATCTTACAAATCTCAAAATAGACTTGTAACCTGTAGAGTTAAGCACGAGGATTCCACACACCATTTATGATAACCAATATCAAAACCAAAACTACAAAGTAATTTGTTTTGATATGTTACCAAGGAAACGATTGCCCGAAGTAATTTTCCCTAGTAGTTTAGCAAACCAAAAATCAACTAAGCACCTTAGTTCCTTTGCTAAACCGATCGTACAGATACAACCGCTTTGTTTGATAAGACCAAAATAAAGATAACTCTATTTTTCTCATCAGGTTCTAATTATCCATATAACTTAGACCTTTCAATTTTAAACAAGACAAGTACTAGGTTAGTTAACTAGCATTTCTTGTTAAGGCATTCGATTAGACTTGAATAACCGAATCCTACACTTTGATAAGTCTAACTAAGATCAGAAATAACTTAGTTTCTCTTATCCGGAATCGAATTGGACTAAACAATTGATCCCGAAACCACTTTTGTTAAGCCATAAACAATTCATACAAACCAAATAAATCAACTTGCATAATTATTTATCTCAATCGGAAGCAATTGAATCAACGTAGACAATGAAGCACCGCAATTGCATCGTAAATTTTGTAAGCCTAAACAATTGATACCAAACAATAAAGCAAGATAACAATAGTTTTTCTTAACCGGAAACAATTGAATCACACACACACATCCATACACACATAATCGAAATCTTGTTAAGCAAAAGAAATAGATATAAAATAAAATCAGGCTTTTCTTAAACAGGAAAACGATTAACTAACAAACTCGTTACCTCAAGTTCCACATCCTCTTCACTTCAATGTTTTGTCATCCTTTCGCAAAGACATAAGAACAGCAAAAGCAACCTTTACCAGAGAAAGGTTGAAGTGGTTTTAACTATTACGTGCCAATAGTAATAAGCTAATACCAAAAACTCATATGTATACTATATACACAACTTATGAAAAATAAATTGATAATAGTATAATCGTGACACACATATGGGATTAATTGTCATCATCTTTTTATGATTATTTGATTAAGTAACCCAAAAGGTTAGATATGAAATTCGCTAAATCAAAAGTCACAAAAATCATAAAAAGGTAACCGATATGAGACCTAATTATCTCATATAACGATGACAACATGGATCTACATTCATTTGATCAAGAACATTTAGCACAATATTCTGAATGTCATGAGTATTGAAACTTATCATTCGAGTGTCATCATTGTGACTATCCTTTGATACTTTCCTGGTTGTCTTTAAAGAAGACTTTGGACTCCATTTAAAAATAGGTTTTACAGGAGCAACTTTGTTCTTCCTATTATTTCCTCCTGAAATCCAAGATGAATTTCTTGAGGAAACATTAGGGTAACTGAAATGTGGAAAACTTTGAGAGTTAGCCTTTCTCCAATTTGGAACATCAGATTTGGTCTTTACAAAGTTATCTCTCCTTTTATTGTTTGAGCGATAATGAGAAAAATTTGTAGAAGCCTGACCAGCAAACTTTGAACTATCATTACAATAATTCTTTGGCTAATTTTTAGGACAATTGTGTCCTGATTTAGCATGAGAAGCATTATTGAGTTCAGCCAATTTTGCGGAAACGCGTGCATCTATGGCTTTCTCATTCCTTTTAGGGAATCTGCACCCCCTTTCCAAGTGTCCTTTATTTCCACAATAAGAGCAATGCTTAGTAACACACGAAACATGAGGCTTAGTGTTACCTTGTTGTGGATACTCTTTCATTAGAGTCTGACGGATTTTACGTTTTCCGTCTTTTGCTGAAGATGAAGGTGTTACATAATTTCTTTTATGGAATAGCAATCTTTTGTTGCACCTTTTGAAGCAATTTCTTCAACAGAGTCTTTAGGTTTTACAAACTTTGTCTCATGTTTAGTATTCAAAGTTTGTTTACCTTTGTAGCCCAATCCTCACGTGTCACGAGGAACTCTAGTTGACTTCGACATTGAGTCAAGTTGTTTTGTACTACTATCGAACTTTTTCAACTCCGCTTTTAGATCCATATTCTCTTTTTCCAATGTTATTATTTTTTCGAGAGCACTATCTAGATCAACCTTAAATTTATCAATGTGAACTTTATAATCTAAAGAAATTTCAGATTCGATAGAATTACTTACCTCGGTGTTCTTTAGGTTCTCCAACTCTGTATATAGTTTCCTTTCTCGATCATGTCTTTCTTTGATTTGCTCTCTGTAACTTCTCATGCCTCCAAGATAATTAATATCGCTCATTGCTGATAATCTCTATATCCTCATACAGATCATCAAGTTCCTTTTTCAATCTTTCATTCTCTTTACGAAGATCACAGTCGAGTGCCTTTGCCTCTGGAGCTTCTCGATCATCACTTTTTTGTTTTCTGTATTCTTCCAAGACTTCAAGATAAGTTTGACCATTGCTTACACGTTCTATATCCTTCTATAGAATATCAAGTTCCCTTTTAAGACTTTCATTCTCTTTGTAAAGTTTATCACATTCAAGTGCCTTTGATTCTAAAGTTACTTCATTATCCTTTTCAGGTGTGCATTCAACATGAAAAGCTTTGTTCTCTTGATCCTTCGAACAATTAGAGCTATCAGAATTATTATTTTCTCTATTCTCTACACATTTCTATGATTTTTGAGAAGGAGAAGAACTCATTTTCTTTTGTTTTAATAACTTTCTAAATTGTCGTGCAGTCATATCAACACTACAATTCTCAGTTTTTGTATCTGAAGAACAAGTCTTAGTTACAGCTTTAAGGGTAATACCCTCTTCATTCTTTAATTGGTATTCAAGGTCAAAGATCTTTAGTTTACCAACTAGAGCGCTTCTAGATAGTGTGGAAAGATCATTTGCTTCCATGATAACATGATTTTTAGATTCGTATCTTGTTGGTAAAGACCTTAGAGTTTTACACACAATATCTTTATCTGAAATAGTTTTTCCTAAAGCGTAAATGGCATTCACTATTTTAGAAAGTTTTTGACCAACTCATCAAAGGTATCGTCTTCATCCATACGAAGGTTTTCCCATTTAGAAGATAGGGTTTGAAGCATAGCTTCTTTTTCAGAGGCATTCCCTTCAAATACGATATTAGGAATATGCCAGGCCTCATTTGATGTTTTACACCTGGTTACATGATGATGGAGGTGTAGATGGGGAAAAACGATTTGCTGGTTTTTCAGGGAATTGAAGAGACGAGCATGTTGTCGAGACTCCTCAGCCGAGAAAACTGTTCAACCTCATACAGATGCACTGTAAAGGGAGTGCTTAGATTCGAGAGATCAATCCGTAGGACTCCGGCCTAAACCAAGTCAATGGTCGTTACAGAGTCAATTCGGTCGCAAAGAGGGAGATGGGTTGATCTATAGGAGGGAAGCTGAGAATTGTGTGGGATCAATAATGATCAAGGATTGGGGATGTGTTGAAGGTTTCTACAATTTTCTGTGAACTGATGAGTTCGAATAAGTTCTGGGAGATTGACGAATTCTTGAGAGTAATTGCTCGAGAAATTCTGTGCAGACGAATGTTGATGTCCTTCAATCATGGGTTCAAAGACTTATTTATATTGTCAGAATAGTAAACCTTTGATCCTAGTAAGTGTGACGGTTTCATGAGTGGAAGAGTGGGAAAGTGGGAGATCGTGGTAAATCCGTGTCGTATGGAGACTTGGGTGATCGTCCACCCTTTACTTTGCTAACTCCTTCAACCGTTGCACGACTTACTCACATTTCTCATAGTGGATGAATCCACGTGCCGTAGGCCGCCAGACCAAAACCCTAATTGATATCCCCCATGTGACATGATTGATGTCTCACGAATCGTGGAGTTTGCATGACAGACGTGTGCTAATTAGTCAGTTTTTGACTGGTTAGACAGTGAGTCTAAGTTCTATTGAAATGAGCATGAGTGACGAATGCTCAGTGACTCATGGATTGAACATGTTAGACGTTCTTAGATATTGCTCGTCTGAGAAAATATTGTAAATTCGAGCAACTGAGCAAGTATTGCTCAGTTCGACGAATTACTGATAAATTACTGAATATTGATAGTTGGATCAATATTCAAGCAACTGAGCAAGTATTGCTCAATTCGACGAATTATTGATAAATTGTTGAACATTGATAGTTGGATCAGCAACTGAGCAAGTATTGCTCAATTCGACGAATTATTTATTGGTGACGTGACCCAATAAAATATTAATCAAAATATTGGTAGACTAACGAATACTATATAATTAATTCAGATGTTGATCGTTGGATCAACATAAATTTATTAGTGTTTGAACTTGCTCAGAATGATGAATTCGTGGAGCGTTTGTTCGAAACCCTAATTTTTGATCAATTGTTCGTCAATTGATGAATTATTGAAAACAGTTCATGAGTGAGAGATGGACCGACCACATGGTATGATGGACGTCCATGTGGTTCCCAAGTGCTCAAGTGAGCGTGCACCAGAGTCCTGAGTTGACCCGTTGGTGAAAGAATAATGATTAAATGCCAGTTTCATCATTTATTGTAATAGTGCTCGATTGAGCATTAGGTGATAAAACCTAATTATAGAAAAGTGAGGGACCGAACAAGAGGGCATAAAACCGGACCTTGGTGGTCGTGGGATCAGCAGATGGTCGTTTGAGCAAATTCCTAGTTGGTTGGAAAGAGTTTGGACCCAATATAAGCAATTGAGCAAATTAGGTCAAAATTATGAATAAGTGCGGGACCAGATCCTTGCAAGCCTTAGGGCCGGTCTTGGTCGGGAAAGGAAGCATGCCCTTGTCCCCACAATGTCCGTGTCTCAGTTCTGAGAGTTTCGGTATTTTTCTGATGTGCGTTTGAGCAATATTGTGGATTTTCAGAAGAGTTTGGTCTTGACTGAAATTCTTAATTTTTTGCTCGAATGAGCGTGTGTGCTCATTTGATCAATATTTTGCGAATATTAAAATGAGGATATTTTAATATTCGTATTATTGTGAATAGCCTAGTCGGTCGTGTGATCATGTTGACTTTTGGCTATTTCGTGGTTTTAGCAATATTTGAGAAAACATGAAGAAACCATGATTTTTGCTCAAACTGGGGAGTTTCATGAGATGAGAGAAATAATAATTATGAAAGATTAGGGATTGTAAGGTGTGGGACCGGCCACGGCTAGGGCATGGCCGCCCGGCTAGGTTGCCCGGTCCCGCAACACCTTTTCCTATTTTATATTATTATTTTTCATGAAACGTTAAACTATGGGAAAACCATGAGTTTTGTTGAAACGGAGAAGTTTCATGAGATTAGGGAAATAATAATCATGAAAGGACAAGGGATTGGAAGGTGTGGGACCGGCCATGGCCAGGGCATGGCTGGCAGGCCAGGTTGCCCGGTCCCGCGACACCTATCCCTATTTTATATTATTTTTCTCATGAAACCATGAAAATATGGAGAAACCGTGAGTCTTACTCAAACAAGAAAAGTTGCTAGAATGAAGGAGTTTTTCATGAGTTCATGAAAATAACAAAATAAGGAAAATAATGGAAGAGGCATGGGACCGGCCACGGCCGGCCAGCCGGTGGGCCCGACCCATGTGCGCCTCTTTTTTATTATTTTAATATTATTTTTTTTCTCTCCTGTTTTGTGTAGGATTCCTCGTTTGTCCATATTTTCGAATGCTCGTTCGTGCATTCGGATGGTCGGTCGTGCATTATTGTCGAGTACACTTACACCATTTTATTGGGGCTTACTCAGTGATAGTCCAGATGCCCGGTTGTTGAGTATTTATTACTAATTTATGAAATTCGGTGGAGAATGATTCATGAAACTGAGTAATAAAGGTAAGTAGATCAATTCATAGGATCAGACGTGGATTCAACCATGAATTCAGAATAATAAAATGAGCATTACCATTCCATGGGATCGTGGATTCGACCATAGAATCACCGTAATGTGGTCTTTGACTCTTTGATCAAAGAGTCATTAGATGGCCAGGATTCACAGGAGAGGGTCATCACGCGGTCGGGATCGTCCTGATTTCGTTTGACTTGGACGGCAAGGAATGATAGGCTGGGTGGTCACGAGGAATGCCTTTTATAGCTAGGTTTCGGTCCCAAGAGTTTTACCATGTAAAAATCAGCTCCCAATTATAGCTAGGATTCGTAAAAATTGTTTGAAATTTATAATTTTTCTGGGTTTAGCAAATTCTAGGTTTTTTCACTTCTCTATCTAATCCATTAATGGTCGACCTAAGTGGTGTTGCATGGTTGAAAGATCATGATATTGCTGAAACCAATTCAAACCAGAGGCTCTTCTCCAATTCAGGGTTAGTTTGCGTTCTTTTTAATTTGCTATTGATTTCTGTTTCTTTTTCTTTTTGCAGGTGATTATACATGGATAGTCAAAACTTGCGGTTCATCTCTAGATTGTCGGGTTTTATTTGTTATCCTGCATTAGGGTTGTTATTTACTTACCTAATCTTATAAAGACGAAGAACTAATTTTTATATTTCTCGGATCGGGTTGATATCTTGAAGCTAAAGAGTTCATGTGATTGAGTTTTTGTCTCACTTTCCTGTGGTCACAGAGACTACCAAGTACCAAGTTTATCACTGGAGAAGATTGCTGCGATTCAAACATGACGGTAAGAATTTCTTTGAAATATATCTTTTTGTATTTTGTTAACCAACAATCAAAAACGACCTTTCAAAATTATTACACATGTCATTGAATTTATCATCCAAATAAGAGGAAAAACATATTTTAAGGGACTCAACATGTGGAATACTGGATATTCAGGTATTGCAGTCTTATCCCATGTATCTAGCTTCCACGAATCTCACTTATGGGTTCTCTAATACCTTGCTCCATGAGTTGTGTCGTCCATGTGAAAGATATATCTCTGCAGAACAAAGTGCACAGAACCGACATCAGATGAACCATCATCAGTGTATAATTTTGCATCAAGTTTTCTCTTTGTTGGTATTTTTATTAGTATATTAAACTTCTCAATGTATGTTTTCCGCAATGCAGTACATACTTTTTTTTACAGTAAATTAAAAACAAAAGGAAATTAAACTTCTCAATTTACTATTGATTTTGTTAATCGAAAGTTTAATAAGTCGATTTTCTAATTTTCTTACTCCAGCAGTTCTGATAGCAACAGGTACAACTGCCAAATCTAGGAGCATCAAGGTGGGTAGTTGTTTCGAATATTTACGGACAACATTGTATCAGGTATAATATCTCTACTATTAATTCTGCATCAAGGGTCTTTATCAGTCTAGATGCACTAGAGGTCTATGATCTGAGAAAAGAGCAAGTAGACGTATTCCATATATTGGTAGATAGGCGTTATTGTTTGTGAAATGAAAACATTCATATATCTAAGTGGTGTCCATTTTTTGGGCAGGCTTAAGTTCGAAAACAGTGAAATTGAAGTGGTTAATATGGGACAGCAGGTTGATCCTAATGAGAAAAGGATGACTATTTTGCAACCACAGATTCTTTCATGGAAGATTTAAGGAGGTAAAAGTAAACGTACCTAATTTAAGGAGGTAAAAGTGATCGTACCTAATGGACTACGCATTTTTTGGAATATTGTGTGAATTAATTATTGTTATTGTCATGTCTAATAGCGTACTTTGTCAACTCTGCTATTGTCATTTTTTGGGTATACAGGCATGGTTGATGCATTCTCTAAAACAGTTCGGAATGAGGGACTTGGAGTATTATATTAAGTTTGGTACTTGACTAACAAGAAAATTTGATTTGAGATGCAACTGCGCTGCTTATTGAAAATGTAAGCAGTTCGATATTAGTCATCTCTGATGGTCTTCCAGTAACAATAACTGTATCCTCCGGTTGCATCCTCCACGTTATCCTCCGGTTGCATCCTCCACGTTATCTCGAAGATTTGGTCTCCAACTCATTGCATGTAATTTCTAGAAAAGACCTATACATTTCGGCACCATTGACTTATCTGGGTTTTCTTTTAATTTCTTTCATTCTCGCATTCTTGGTTGACGGCAGGTTTCTGGGAACTTGCCCTGCGGATGGGGTAGACATGCAGACTGTCAAATTCCTAGATATGTCTGGAAACTTTCCTCACGGATGGGATATATATGCTTAGTTCAGTTTGTCAGGGGTAAATCAGAAGGACTGTTGGAGAAGTTATTTTCCTAAGCCATGTTATTAACCGTTTGTGTTTTTATCCCTAATATTACAGGAAAGGTGTTACATTTAAGACAATTTGCTAGATTTATAGACCTCAAATTTTCTATGTCATGCGCTCTCAAATATTTGTAAATTGCATTGAATTAGAATGATTTGCATACTCATTGTCCTCTAATTCACCCATTTGTAGTGGATAATGGCTCAGTTTTGGAAATCGCATCTAAAGCCACACAACATCAGTTCAATGCACGAGAGAGTGCTAGGATCTTCACATCCATGTGCCTCTTTAACTGACCACTATGATCCAGGTGAAGATTATTTTTTTACACTGAAGATTTTAGAGAATTTAACTCACTAACCATGTTCTCTCTTTATCTGCTTCAAAAGTTACTCTTTTTAACAGAAGTGATAGATATAAAAGCCCTATTATTGGGATTGTAATTAGTATATAGTATTGAACTTTGCTGCATATTTGAGAAATTTTCATTGTTAAGTATTGTTAATTTGATTGTACTTTAATTTGTATAGGATGCAATAGAGATGATTGCTTGCAGTTCACCAATCTTGATCCCAGTTTATTAGAGGTAATTGATTTCCCCTTTGTATTGTGTTAGTTTGAAGCTCAAGTTCATTGTAGAATGTTTTGAGTTTTGATGTAATAGTGATAGATAAATCGTATATGGAAGAATGGAAAAAACAATTTTGATGATATTATGATAACAATGACTTACTTTAAAAAAGAATAGATCGCTTAAACAAGAAAATGTGTATCTATTATTCGGATTGCTATAAGGGGGCTACATTTTCAGATTGGATGGTCTAAAATAAATTGCTACACATTTAATTACCAGCTGGCTTCTATTGTCGGCTTTGTGTCCTCGATGAAATAAAAATCCAGCTGGTAGTATAACGTGAGCAGAAAATTCCAGAAGTCGCTGCGTTGTGATATTTGCAGCAAGCAATATAAGTTTGCAATAGAATTTAAAGTTCACGTGAGCTTAGATGACCACAATCACAGAAAGGTAAATAACTTCCCTTAATGTCTTTTTCAGTTTACTTTCCATGCTAGAATATTAGTTTTTATCACTAAATTGTACTTTTCGATTGTGCATATATGCATCTATTTGGCTTAAACGGATACTTCACTTTATATTTATAGTATGCTTGCACCAGTTCGAAGAAATTAGAAATAGCCCCGTCCATCAGAGTTGAAGTACAGGTTTTGAGAACTAAATATCTGGACATGAATAGAAATGACAGTAGAGATTGTCTCAGAGGAGAATAGGAAGAAATGACTTGCTATATTGGTAATTGAAAATGTGGACTATACTTCCATTAATTACATTATATTGAACCATGTCTTTACTAGCTATTTGACTCGGTTGCTTTACTAATGAAGTAGACATCTACTGTCCGTGGACAACTTCATGCTCACTGCATGCCAATTGCTCAATTGATTTAAGTTATATTATTAACAATAGTCAACAAAAAACTTGCTGAGATTGCTTGAGAAGATCCCAAACACGCAAGGAAATGGTGTATTCCCTTAGTCATAGTCCTTCTACTTTATGTTTTTAATTTTTTGTAACTGAAAATGTTCTTCTACATGATTCAATGAAAGCTACGTTATAAATGTTTTCTTACAAGTGATTCCCTACAATACAACACGGCAGTACTGTGCAAGCTTTTGGTCAAATATGAGATACTATCAATACTATCAAATTACTTGGTCTTTCTATTCATTATCAAGTCAAACTTTTAAAGTGACCACTAAAATTTTGACTACTATGACATGATTACCGAACGACTAAAATTTTGTGCAAGGATACTGATTGGATGACTAAATTAAAATAATGATTAGTATTAGGGGGTAATCGATTATCAGTTATTAATTAACGGGTGCAAGATCGAGATGATCTTAGTTAGTTAGCCTTTCCACCTGATTTTGGAAATTGGAATGTTCAAGGTACAAGTTTGATGATTTTTGGTAATATCACAAATTTTATCGTGATTTTTTGATATCTCATATTTTATGATGTATTAGTTTATCAATATATTCATTTTTAGCCATCAAGTTTTAGCATACCTGCTGCGGAGACTCAGTGAGTGCTTTTCGCTGAAGTTCTTGAGAGAACAATTAGTGGGGGTCATTAGTTATCTGTTAGATTTTTTTTTTTTTTTTTGAAGAATCACGCGGCACCATCTGAGGTAGGTTCTTCTTGCTTTTTTTTTTATATGCTTTGTTAGGTTTTATAGTAGTGTATGTATCATCATAAAATTGCCAGGTTACAAGAAATGTAGCCAAGTTACTCTACCAGCATGATTGGGGTAAGGTCATGCATATACAGGCTATACAGCAGGTCATGACATGCTTATGCCATATATACGTACATTTAAATTTTAACACCCAACCAAGTTTCAGGAAACATGTCGATCGTTCCAACCGATAAAAGAGCCACACCGACGCTAGCCATAGTTTTAGGACATTATTGCCATATAATTAAAAGTCTTGGCTACTCGGGTCAAGCAATATTGTAGTACTACTGAACAAGCTGACAACATTTCCTCGCTCTACATACACTATTTGTGCTTTTAAGTTTAAAGCTCAGGCTTACTAATAAGCTTAAAGCTCAAAGCTAAGACCTGATTGCTTTGACAATTCCTAATAAGCTTAAAGCTCAGGTCTACATTGGACTTGCTATGGAGCCTGTTTCTAAATGTTGCAACAATCTGTTACTGTTAAGTTGTTAGATGTGAATAGTCTCAGTTCAGTAATTTACTACTTGAGTAAAGAATTCTGATTATGTGCTTATGTTGTGCATTTGTACGTTTACGCTTATGCATGAACTGGTCGAAGAGATTACTTAAAACTGAGAGCATTCCCTCATTCTTGCATTTGCCGTTTTCTAGGTCAGCCTTTTTAAATGAGGAATAAAGATCACTTGCACTGAGGTTTTACTGGCACTAGGTGTGAGGACCTCTAAAAAATCGTTGTCGTTAGGTTTAATGACATTATTTGTGTTTGTCACTGTGTTTTATTTAATTTTGAACTTCGATTTTATACATTTGCAGTTAAATACGGAACGCAAATTACCAAATAATTCTATTAATATTTTCGGGAGATGGTATTTGATGCAGAGTTTAAGTCTGTTTTCCACACCTAGATGGCAAAGAAGAATCTTTTTGTCAAAAGCGCACCCCAAGTTTGGGAGTAATATGTGCTACGGATTCTATATAGTTTTGATTTAATGGGTTCCGTGATTATGGAATTATATTAGTTTGGATTTAATGTTCAAGGCAGTTTATATGGTATACGTTGTATTTTCATTTGGATTGTCTTCGTTCTAACCACGGATTGGTGATTTTTTGAAGAGTTTATAGCTAAAGGAGTTGGTTAACCGATAAAGTATCTAACTTGATGATGGTTTTTATACTTCTATTCTATATTTCATGGTTTAATTAATTATGGTCGCACTAAATAAATTTCTACAATTCCAGATGTTGTTGAGCATTTGGAGCGGGCAACCATCGACAAAGACCCCTCCTAAAACTGTAAGTGGATCGATCGATTGTGAAATATGTAGGCCAACTCTCTAGATTTGTAATCCAAGGCAAGGTCATATGGCCCGGCTAATTTGGATCGACCAATCAAAGGATGGGCTGCAGGCCCGAGATAACATGCGGGCTCAAGTGCTCAACTCATATAAGGTAGGCCCGTCCATATCCGGCTATTATGATCCAACTAATTAAACACGCTACTGTGGCCCGACTAACTAACTATAATATGATACAACCAACTAAATATGTGGGCACTATATCTTCCTTTAAATTTTCTCTACGACCGGGGTTGTAGGCTCCGATCCGGCTATTATGATAAAATTAATTAAACACGCTACTGTGACCCGACTAACTAACACACTATAATATGATACGACCAACTAAATATGTGGGCGCTATGTCTACCTTTAAGTTTTCTCCACGGCCCCAGCCTTATCTGTATACTGTGATCCAACTAATTAAACACGGTACTGTGATCCGACTAACTAATACACTATGATATGACACGACAAAGTAAATAATGGGACCGTTCTACTATGACCCGACTAAATAAATATGCTCCCGACTATTATGAACAGGACCAACTAACACAGTAAGTTTAATGTGGGTCGTAGGCCGGCCCTATCCGGCTACTATGATCTGATGTGTGTCGTAAGTGCAACAAATTAATCAAGATATTTCCCACTAATTAAATTGTAATACAGTGGTAGTAAGAAATCGTTCCCACGAAAGCTGTGTAATTGATATGTTATTTGATCAGCAAAAATATAATAAAAGGAAAACATAAAGGGGGATTGTTTGATTAAAATAAAATAAAAAGAATAACAATTAAAAGAAAGATGATCAAAGAATCATTCGTCGATTTTTCTATGCTTATATATCTTAAAATATAATATAGCTAAACAACATCTAAAATTTATATTAATTAAATATTTAATACCTAAACAATAATAGAATTGAACATTAACTGAAATACACGAATGAATTCTAGAAGTTTCATTAAACATTAGAAACTTGATATAATCTTTCAAGAGAATTTATCAACGTGCAACTGCTCAATAAATTTGTAAGCAATCAAATTGGTTACATATACTAAATCAAATTATTAAAAAAACAAGTAACAACGTATTAGAATCTTATCTGCTAAAAAATACTGTTTACCAAACTTAGCAGACTTATACCATTTTTTTTACCAAATTGATGCTTTAGTATCACGTTGTTGTAGCTCTTAAGCTCCATTACATGTCTTTTGTTAAGTAAAAAGACTAGCATATTGTACTTTGAAAGTAGATTACTAGCAATTTAATCTTTCATGGAGTTGGCCAAATTTGAGCACTTCTGTTTGGTAGAGAAAAAAGACATCTCATTTGTGGCTCTCTTTTCGTTAACTAAACTAAGTTGCTTCCTAAAATAGTCTTCCTATTTTCACTGGGATCATCCGGTTGTGGCGTGCCGGTCATTGTGACTCAGTTGTCCTCGGATTTGAACCTGTGTAAATTTATGTTGTGGTTTTAGCAATCAAAAAAACATGGTACTATTTTTTTGTTCTGGGCACTTACTTCTTCTTGAATTCATTGATATACCTCCAGATTGATTAATACTCTTAGAGGCATTGGTAGGTGTCAATGCAAGTGCACCTGTTGCAAGGGATAGTAGTCTATTAGGTAACAAAAAAATGCAATTGTCGGCACATGTCTTCGTTAATTAGAAACGGACCACTAACCTTGAAACTCGATTACAAACTCTCCAGTAATGATAACAATTATTGGAGTATTGATGAAATTAAATCAAGTGATTGATTTTTTTTTTCTGGAAATGAGTGCCTAAATGCAGACTGATTTGATTAGTACTTATATTATCAGGTGTTTACTAATTTTATAAAATTATGAGTATACCCTGGAATGAGAAAGAAATAAATTATGTAAATTGACACTAACATGGGAGGTTGAGCCGGGGCCGTAAGGCCCCGGTGATACCTAGTCACTGTAATAAAAAAGGTGGCGTTTGTCTCCTTGATCAAAGAGTCAATCGGTGGACAGGATTCGCCGGAGAGGGTCATCTTGCGGTCGGGATCATCCGGATTTCGTTTGACTTGGACGGATGGGAACGAAAGGGGGCCACCCTTATTTAAAACGATGGGAGAAAAAAAAGCAAATAAAACGAGATTTACCGTATGGAACCAGCGAGAGAGGTTTTTTCTTCTTTGTTTCTTTGGCTAAGTTACCTGCAATCCCATACTGAGAAGAAAAGCAAAACAAGTGTATGATCGAACTTCTCTTTTGAAGATACGAGATGTGAAGAACAAAGATGAGAAGAAAGATGGAGACTATGTTAGTAAACACAAATTCTAGGGTTTGCTCTCTTAAACTTTGGCTTATCTCATGTTCTTAATTTGATTTTTTCACGTGTTATGCTTGCTCAATTTGTCTTTTGATTGAGAAATTTATTTAATAGGTGAATGTTGTGATCCTCTTATTTTGATGGTTGTGTTCTACTTATTAAGATCTAATCAAGCTTGACCAGGAATTCTCAATTCTGCTATTACCCGTTTGAATATACTATTCGTTTTTTGGGTTTAGTATCAATAATACAAACCAACAAATTTTACGCCTATAAATTTTTTGTTTTTCTACGATACCTAATATATTTTGTGATTTGTTTTTGTGGTTTCAGAAACGAGTATCCGAGAAGGGTGCAGCTATGGATGAACTTCTGTCTCAATGGTTAGGTTAGGTGTGTATCCATTCATCTCCTTTTTGTTTTTACGATCCTTGACAGTGAAACGGTGATATATGTGCTCTACGTGGTCCTCTGATCTGTTTAGTTATGCCTCATTGAATGTAAATTGTAATGCTGTAATGGTTTAATGCAGTCTTTACTCCAAACTGAAGTTCATGTGATGCAGTCTTTGCTTAATAGATTTATTCGTGTGTTTGCATCTGTCAGGATTTGTGGCAGAAATATACCCTAACCATAACCTCATGCATGCCCATATGCGAGACTGCCTAATTTAATCTAATTTAAGTTTTTGACAACTAAAACCTTTGCGTATTTCAAAAATCTTTTTATTGATTAGTTTGGTATTAGAGATTGTATAGCATTTTGTGAACAAAGTGGAGGTGGGAGTCTGTATATAGTCATCAAAAATCCACAACACTTTATGTATTAGAGGTTGTATAGCATTAACGTTAGCCGCGTCATTGTTGCGATATATCTGATTATAGAAATACCATTCTTACTCTCTGTTTTTTTTGTAGAAAACAGATTATTAGGACATCCTATGTCATTTGTTATCCACTTTATTAGGACATCCTATGTCATTCGTTTTCCACTTTTAAATGTTGTGGTTGATTACCAGTTTACGCATAATTCCTGAAACAGTGAGGAACCAGGAACCCAAACAAAAAAATTACAAACTGATCCAACAGACTAAATCAAATCTTGAATGGCTTTTTTTTGTGTGGGTTTTGTTGCATAGATTGTTTTCCTCTAATGTTTTCAGTAGTACCTAACTATATTGTGAATTGATGGAGTTCCCACTTTACTAAATTTTTGATTCTCTTTACTTTTCATCGGTTGATATAGAAATTTTGGTGAAGAAATTCCCATTGTTTGCTATAGTTGTTTAGTCAGATGCATTACGATGAAAAACTTAGGCCGAAAGGGTTCCTTCTTCCTTATCTCCTTCATGGATTTTAAAATATTTTCAGACAAGTATTTTTATAAGCGTGGAGAGTCTGGATTCTGGAAACAACCATCGCATGACGGATGAACTGTCTTACTACTTGACTTTTGATGCAGGGTGTTCTATAAGTCTAGACCATGTCAAGCTTATAAAGTTGATGAAAGTAACCCGGGGTCAGATCTTGCTGGGGAGACTGCCCAACACTGGCAACACCATCTATTGAAGACATTCCTTCCCAACACGTACCTCACCCCGATCAGTTATGCAACAACCACAAACTAATGTTTTTCTTCATTTCAAGAGCATATTAGGTTGTGCCTAATTTTTCTTTTAGGTGTGTTAACATGTGTAACCACTCTACCGTGCCAGTACAGTTAATTTGTTCACAGTGGGTTCCATATTAAAACGGTAGAAATTGGGAAGTCACATTGTTATGGTGAGTCTCCCTTTCTATTTCGCATTTTATGATTATTCATATCCATCTTTAGTTGTATGTTGCATATGCTGCAAGCCTGCAACAATATTTGACAGATTATTAAAGGCAGTATGTTAGACTATTTGTTTTGGTTGTTATTTGAATTTAACTTATTATTTTTTAAGAATTTACGAATTCCTGGCTTTTTGGTGTTCTTCCCTGGAAACTTAAAGTGCACTATCTATAACAATGATTGTTGTTAGAAAATCAAATAACCCTTTTTGGGTTCTTTTCCGCTGGTGCTTTTACTGTTTGCTGGGATGATCAGTTCCTTGATAATTTTTCTTAGGATAATACTCTGCTGTTTACCATAGTGTCCAATGTATGGCGGTGACATTAATCACCACACTATGGTAGACGTTTTTGCTTAAGAACTCTGTTACATACGTTCAGGTGTGATCCCAGCAGCTCAGGCCACCAGTCGCAGTTCAGTCCAGGTCTTCCACCTGCTCGCTGCAACCAGGACAAGCAAGCACTTGAATCAGCGAGTCCATCACCTGTTCAACCCACTACCACCAACTGCTTGGGTTGTTGGTTTGGTTTGCATTTTAGTTGTTTTTTTAGGTGGTTTCCTCTTCATCACCTGCTTCAACAAAACTTTCAACGTATGGTCTTTGCAGGTATTTTATATAACCCTTTAATGGGTACTTACGATCACTCTTATCAGCATATGTTAAAAAAATAGTAACTTTCGTGTACAACGAGTCGGTCACTATTTGTACATATATTTACTGGCCTATTTTTTGATAATATATATTTATGAGTATGAGGCTTAGTTGTTGTTGTTATATATATTTTTTAAGTACGAGGCAGCTGGCCCACATCGATTTCCTTGACGACAGGTTAAGCTTTGCCAAATTTCCTTTGGATTTTCACCGTATAAGTTTTGATATTCTGATTTTATGTTGATTATTCAATATGGGTTTTGATTAATCGGATGCAGATTTTAATAGTTGATGAAATAAACAAGGATGTGGAGATAAGGATGTACTGGGTTCACCGGAAGAGAAGGTGAGAGGTGATACTATTGTTGCAGCATGCGCTTTGGTCTGTAACTATTGTTATCCAGTCGAACTGTATTATTTGGTTATGTTTTATGTTGTTCTAATCACTATTTTATTTTACATTTAAGATGTTTGTTATGTTTATGGTTTTGTTGAGGTTATAGTTCTTGATACATTACAGTAATCACATAGTACTTGAACCATAGATTTGATAGTTAATGTTTGTCTTTCTTGCAGTTCTTAATATTTTTCCTTTTGTGGTTGCAGTTTGGAGACATATACCAAAATAGCTTCACTGTTATCCACCGATGCCAAGCGTACAGTTTTGGGTTACAGGAAATTGTTCTCGAAAAAGATTCTTACAAATAATCGATATCAACATATTTTAACCTTCTTCATGAAGGTATTATTTTTGTTTAGTTTTTTTTTTTGTTTAGTTTTGATGTTATATGATGTTAATGTACCGAATATTCATGAGTTTGTTTTGCTTTACTTTTACTAGGTTCTATTCAAGTGGTTCTTCTAATAAAGTTGGTTTTATTTCTGTGAAGCGTTTTAAAAATAGCAGGTGGTATATTTACTTAACAACTTCCCACGAAAGTTATTGTAAGGATAAAAGCACTCGAATTCCTTTGTTCCAAGTTCCACTTATCTGCATTTTCTCTGAGTCATTTTCCTGAACTATCTATATTAGTACGTGGATTTTCACGGCAAGTAGTTGGTTGTGATATTCATGCAAACTTGAATTATAATATGTATATCGCATCTCCTAAATTAATCTTCGAGGCTTCCCTTTATGGTATATATATATATCTCAACAAATCCTATTGAAGTCGTTTCTTATGTGTTGAGTGATTGGTGATTAAATGCCATGGTTGTTTCTGAAATTTTTGTAGGCCATCTTCTGGATAAAAAGAAGAGTGAGAAAGAGAACGAGAGTATAGATGTAGTTCTTTCAAGGTTTGGTCTTACTTTGTGTTTGTGAAGGAAGAAATTAAGAGTTTCTTATCCATTTTAGTGATTGTAAATCGGAACTTTTTTTATGCAGGTTGATGGAATTTCGTTCCACCTGAGTATCCATCTACGATTATAAAAGTGGAGAATGCCTTAAAATGGGAGCATGAATAATTCCTTCAACGAAGGTTCGTTTTATAGATGCTTCAACTTTGGTCTAGCAAATCTCATGTCTTTGTGTTTCATCGAAGGTAGATATGTCAGTTTAGAATCTCAAAGTGGTTGTAAACTTAGAATATTTTGAACATGGCGTATCTCCTATTCACATTCATCATATTAAACAGAATGATGATAACATGCCTTATTTCCACCGATATGTTAAATGACAATACGATGATATCTATAGTCATCGTCATGAAATTTAGCCTTTTCCAGGGATTTTATATGTTCGTATATTTTTTGTCATGCATTATTGTGTTCAGCACTCTCCTCAGTAACTTAGGTTTAGTTTTCAATCCTGTGGTGCCTTATGATCTATCTGACAAGGTGTGGCTTGAAGTGATCCACAACTGAAATGACAACCATAATTTACATTGTTGTCTTATTTTGTCAATCTTTATGATTTTTTCTGATAATATTATCTGAATCTTGGGTAATATTGCATTTGCCTATTCTTCTTGCGGACCCGAGAGTACGAATCTGTTTTGACGTAGTGTTCAGTTGAAATCTTGGAAACTGTTTCATCTACATGTTGATTAATTACGGATGTGCTTAAGTATGTGATTCAATTGAAATGTTGTTGGTTTATGTTTTAGTTGCCCCCGCTTTAGTATATTTCAAATAGTATTAGAGATGCTCAAAAATGTTTGGATATATACCAAAAGGAATGGAGTGCTGAAACTAATTCTCTCTGACTTTTTTACTGTTGCTATTTATTGTCTTCGTTACTTTATTTTAGGTGGGGTTATGAGGGTTGTCATCTGATTTAATTCATATATATAGATTTTCATCTTTAAGGCTTGACGAAGTCCACTCTAAATTGGGGAATACACTTCTAAACATGTATTTCAATATTCTTTGTATTAATGTTGAAGAAGAAACATTGAACATGCCTTTTCCATGTCTTTCGCATATGTGGTTATCGTGTTAACATGCATCACTAAGGCTAATTCAAACGCAGAAATCCGACGAGAGAGGATATACAACTGTGAATTGTTGGCGAACTTTGGATAATTGAGTTCTCTATAAAGACAATTGTAAATTGTTGCATAGGAATCGAATTACAAGATGTCAAGGTATTTTACCCAAATCCATTGCTAGAAAATCATGTGTATGTCGGGCAGTATCCATTGCAAGGTAATCCTCAATTTCAGTCAACTTCTTATGTGTACTATTTGATTTGGCAGAATTACAATTTGGTTTTGTTTTAATTTCTCCTAATGTCGGACAATATCTTTTTGATGTGGGCGATGTTACTCAACAGGTGCATTTCTAACAAAAAAAACAAGTTTTTAATTTATGCTTTCGGTTTTGATTTTTGTATCACGTTTTCTAATTCATTTTTCTGTTATTTTGTGTGTTTGAGTACATTGTCCAAGCAAAGAGTGGTTATCCTAGATAGATACAATTTGGTAGTGGTTGGTGATGGTGATTATGGTGTTGTTTTAAACCTGATGGAGAGCTAGGCGCTCGCCTAGGCGCACGAGTCGCCCAAGGGTCGCCTAGATAATAAAACGCCCTATTTGCTAAAGTGTTAACAAAAAAATTTCTTAATTTTTCCTTGGAGGCTAGGGCGCAAAAATGTTAGGGTCATTTCCTAACATAACCTAGCACACCATATGCATGCTCAGTTCTAAATTCAGGTGTGTACTTCTGTTGGTCTTGCAGCCCCTTCATGGCCTCGCTGCTACAACGACCACGACATAACATAACTGCATTTAGGTAGTGTGCTTTTGTTTAATATTCTTGCACTTGAGGCCTTTAATATTAGACAACTACATACTAACCCAATTTTGTTATGTTACATGAGTATTTTCGCATCGCCATAACAACCCAAGCTTCCACGTGAATCTGAAAGACGAACTATTTTCCTGGATGCGATTACACTATCGTGGTTTGTAGAAAGAGCATGCATATGCAAAGGTCAAGCCACTACGTAAAGTAAAATTATAAACTGCATGGTATACTTGATATTATATTGACTTTTGATGCTTTTGCTTGGTGTCTCAATGATCTGTGGCTGTAGTTGCAATTTATAATTTATACTTGGTAGGAGTTTGGTATATCGCTTATATCCTACTTCAATGCGATCAATGTTTATTCATCTTCTTCATTCAGTTTTTCTTCTCTTATTGTTTCCCCATTATTCTGATGAAACCCTTCCGATTATAACTATGAATACTTGCAGCAACTGCTTTATTTATCACAGTGGCGCATTGTACTGAGCCTTGCTTATCAGTTTAGTAGTAATGGCCGCAGGCCAGGTTACTTGATTGTGTATTGGGGTGCATAATTTTAGTTATTTTGTAGGTTATCTGTCATGTGCTATGTTGTATGGGTTGAAAAGAATATTCAAATGAGTAGAACATTTGTGACGTATATTAATGCTAATGTTATTGTTACCTATTAACAGTTATAATAGCACAATTTACCACAGAATTTTATAGGTTTTTATTGCGTTCAAAATTATGGAAGAAAAGTTGCTCAAGTATTTCTAAAATGGGTTGCTTCGAACGGTGTGTCAATCAAAATCCTTAAGAATCATTTGTTTCCGTGAAATTAGATCTGTATTCGTAGATGATGTTCCAAAAGGAACGATTTAAACCTAGGGTGGGTAATTTTTATAATTTTCTTTGTTAGTTTTATCGTGTTTACTGTTTTCAGAATTTCAAGATTACTCAACATGGTTATTTGTATAATTGCATCATGTCATTTTTATGGGATTGTTAGAGCTTAAGGGTCAGATGACATTATACTTTCAAAAATTGTTTGTAGACGTCCTGCTAATCATTGTTAGTATATCACTGGTAGAACATAATAATAAATGGGGTTATTTCATTGGTGCTTTGTAAATAGAATTCTTTTAGATTAAAGGTAAAATACTTAACAATGAGTTTTATTTACATGCAATTTTTGGATTGATTGTGAAGAAATTTTATATAACTATTCATTATTCAATCTGTGTGTCAAAGTGAACTCATATAGAATAGCAAGAAAATTATGTCAAGAACCACAAAGGCCTGTTATGGTAAAAGATGGAAAATTTGGAGAAGCAGATAGTATTTTAATTAATTTGATCAGTTGTTTATGACTAATTTAAAAGGTATTAACCAAAAATTAAAGTTTGATAAGAAAAGTTAACAAAAATTCTAAACGTACCGAGCAACTAAACAAAATTAAAACCGCATCTCTCACAGCTCCTCTCATGGTGGGGCCTAAAAGTGGCCCCCTATTAATATCCATAAGGTGGGTCCCAGGTCATTGTGAGGGGTTGTTTTAATTCTGGGTCCCAGGTAATTGTGAGGGGTTGTTTTAATTCTGTTTTTGTGCTCGGTTTGTTTAGAAGCGCTGAAAAGTTAAACATACCTAAATGTGTGCCACTTCGAATAAATGGCAAAAGGTTGAACATTCACCTGCGAAGCGATGATACAACGATTGGTTGGGAACAAAAAGTGGTATTATATGGCATGCAACATATGCAGTAAAAAAGGTTGAATACGACGAAAATGAGGAACCTCGGTATAATAAGTGCAAAAATATTTTTGAAGAGGATGGTAAAAATGAATAATGTATTTTTCTTAAATATATAAATTGATGGAAAATACATCAAGACTTACTAACCACTTAGAACATATATAGGTACAAATTGAATTTGTCTCTAAAAGACGACAAAGATATTGCAATACTCACAATGATAGGAAAGACAACATAAAAGTTGATGAAATGAACTACGAAATAACATGTAGATAACCTGGAACAATGCAATGAGGTAACGGCATATTAGTATGGAAAATTAACTCAATACGTGTACTGTGAACTCACCACATTATTTATTTCCAAATACAGATTAACAAGGAAGAAGAGGCACACGGGTGGTTCAACCGAATCAAGGACCACACCTTTGTTTTCAAATTCGTGATCTATGAGTACAATATAAATAACCAATCTGAAAATTCTACGGTCCAAAAACTATTCAAGACAAAATGAGAGTCAGGGGATTCAAGATGTTGACACATAATACCATGTAGCTTTGCAAGTGTTTGTTATTAAAACACTTTTTATTTTCAAATACAAAAGCTCTTTTTCTCTATATGGACCCCTCTTACATGTAAAGTATGCTTTCTTTATAGGGTCGACGACGCGAAAGGAATGTCACACATACTACCACAGATAATGACAAGAAGACATCTAAGAGGTGTAGAAAACGTGCATTAAGTAACGGCAAAGAAGCAATCAAGCAAAACAGGCAAATTACATTAGCCAAAAGTATTGGGCACATACTGAAAAAGAAAGTAAACTCCGATGATGAAGAGTAGGCGACCAATAATTTTCTGAAAACTAATCTGAAGAAATAATGGATTGGTTTAGATATAACTATTTCTTATAAAAATATTACTATTAGAAGATTCAATTACTCTTTCCAGTACTAGCTTCTACATTAAGATAACAGCTGCATTGTTTTTGAGTTGTTTAAAAATTAGGATTATTGTGCTATTGGAAAACTCAATAGATTGTAAGTGTGTGTTTCTTTTTTTTTAAGATTATTGATGTTATTCCCCCGAACCCTGAAGTGCAGTATTTACAATAATGATGTTTATGGAAAATCGCACATCTTTTTTGTTTTTATTTTTTGGGTGTTGATTATTACAAATTGCTGGGACAATCAGTTTCTTGACAATTTAGATTAGGAAAATATTTAAATGTTTACCACAGTGTCAATAGTTCGAAGGCAGCTTAGACCACGATGTGGTAAAGTCTTTTGCTTAACAACTACATCATATTAGTTCAGGTGTGATCCCAGAACTTAGTTTGGATACTCAATCTTATATCACTTATAATATAAGGTAGGTTTCAAAGTTAATATCTCAAACTGTTGACGAACTTGGGATGTAGCAAGGTATTCATCTCAGTTTGCATGAGTAAGAACAAGTTACAGAGTCAATACTTCCAATAACAAATCATACTTACTGTGGTGGAAAAGAAATTTTCACAATAATCGGGTATAGTATCTCAAGATGCTAGGCAATAGAGGATATGTGGTTGCATTAACCTAAATTCAACCATGAACATGTGGAAAATTAACAACGGGATAAAGAATAGATGTTTGCAGCGCCAGTACCTATCACATATCTGTAATACTTATTTTATTTCATTTTAAGTTCTAACACTTCCGGAACACAAAAATTGCATAATAAAGGTAAAGAGCTTATTAACAAGCAACACAACTTGATCAATCTATAACTTTTTGTTACCCCAAGATACAATTGAATTACATCTAAAGTTGTTACTTAGGACACTATTAATATTAATCTCAAGAGTGGTAGCACAATATCTTGGTTTCGAGGAACAATTGTTTTAGGAATTTATCGAGTAACTGTTTACCGTGTGACTTTGTGAAATTTGTTAAATTTCGATGATTAAAATCAAGTTACAAGGTTAGTACTTCTTGGTGCCAAACAGGATGAGGTGAAAAAGCAATGTTCACAACAATACACGTACATAACTCAAATATACATACGGTTTTATTGAGTTGGTATTTAAAATATCAACGTTTAAGACCAACCGCCAACCGGACACACTAAATCCAAAATACCTTAGAAAAACAAATAATTTATACAGTTTCCTAAAACTAGAGGATTTCCAAATTAGTTTGAATCTCGTATATACTCAAGCATACGAATCACAAGACGACATGCATTAAAAATAAGCTATGTAAACCAACATAATAACAAGGTTTATTGTTATATAAACTTGGAAAATACCAAAGTTTTGTATTACAATAGATGATCTTGAGAATAATAAAAGATATGATATTAGAGAAAGAGAAAAATATCTCTTCACGACAAGACGGTTCAAAATTTTGATCAAAATCGTTCAAGAGATGATGAACATAACACTATCAATCAACCAATATTAGGTACAACACAATAAAATAAACCCCACGTATGGCGCCCTTATTTGCTTAATGGAATCCGATGATAAATATGAGTTGGAACAGTATATACAGGGAGAACAATATCAGTACGAGATCACGTTATAGCAATATTATCCGATCGATTCTTAGGAATCTAAAATATATTGGATTAAAGATCATTACAATAGGATCATATATATGTACATGTAAAAGAAAAAGACAAAAACACGAGTTAACAAAGTATAGGCAATGTCAAAAATTATACAAAGACTGGAATGACATTGACGAATTCAACAATGTAAGAAAAATATTCTACAACTCATTTTTTGTCACGCGATAGCAAAATGCTGAAGCTTATTTAGTTGGGAAAACGTTCAAAGAATATTTGAAGTCTAATGAGGGGCGAATGCGAAAGAGCTACAATGACATCTTTGCAACGTTTAAAAAATAAGAATAAAAAATATTTTTCAGATATTATTTTGAGGACTAGAATACTAAAAGAAATAAACGAAGAAGTGATTTCATTCTTATGAAAACAAGTAACATAACAGATATATAGAGAACATGATAATATGAGTCTTTTCTCAAACCATCAAATATCGTAGAAACGTTCACAATAATACACGTACACAACACAAATATAGTTACAAGTTTGTCGAGTTGGTTGCTAAAGTGTTAACTTTTAAGACCAACCGGACTCATTAAATCCAGAATACCTAAAAACTACAAGAAGTATAAAACAATCTACACAATTTCCTAAAACTAGATAATTTCCAAAATTAGTTACAATTATGTATATACTCATGTATACGAATCACAAGCCTGCATAAAAAATAGGCTATATAAACCAACAAAATAACATGGTCACTGTTACATAAACCCGGAAAAATAAAAGAGTTTTCGTGTTACAACAGATGAAGTTTGAGAACAATAAAAGATATGATTTTGGAGAAAGAGAAAAATATCGCTCCACAACAAAATAGTTTAAACTTCGGATCAAAATAGTCCAATATATAGATGAAGAACATATCGTTATGAATCAACTAATGTTAGGTACGACACAACAAAAAAGAAAGTACAAGTGGCGCCCTTATTTTCTTAATAGAAAACAGATGTACTCCGATGAAAATATGAGTTGGTATGACATATACATGGAGACAAATATCTATAGGAGATCACGATTTTGTAGAATTATCCGATTGAGTTTTATGAACTAGATTAAATACGATTACAATAAGATCATACATATGTACAACGAAAAGAGCAGAAAAAAACACGAGCTAATTACAAAGTTTAGACAATATAAAAAATTATATAAAGACTGGAATGACATCACGTTTAACCAATTTTTAGAAGTGGATGATATTGAAGAAATCAACTATGCAAGATGAACTCTGTTATTTTCACGTGACAATAAAATGCATGAAGATTATTTACTGGAGAAAACTTTCAGAAAATATTCAAAGTATAATGAGGACCGCATGCAAAAGAACTACGGAGACATCTTTGCAACATTAAAGAAATAGATAATTTCTGTTTTCTAGATTTATTTTGAAGAAAAAATTACTAAAATAAACAAACGGAGAAGTTATTTCATTCCTTGGAAAATAAGTAATTAACAAAACATATATATACAAAGCATGATAATATGAGTCTTTTCCTAAACCATTAGATACACTAAAAAGCAAGGCTCATATATTAACATAAACACATGACACAAATACACTTACAGGTTTGTTGAGTTGGTTGCTAAAATATTAAGGTTTAGGACTGACCACACTAAGTCCAAAATACCTCAAAAATATATAAATATATCAAACAATCTACACAATTTCCTAAAACAGACGATTCCAAAATTAGTTAGAATTCTGTACAACAAAAATACAGTGTAAACATGGATATAATTTGGGATCAAGAAAGAACGAAAATACACAAAGAAGGTCACTGAAAATCGTGAGCAATTCATATACATATAGATTTGGTTTCAGGCTAAATGACTAGCATAATTCAAATAGGATTAAAAGGCTATGTGATACATTTTACAATAATATGTATGACTTTTTTCGTATCATTTTTTAATCAATATATATTACTGCTTTCTTATTTCGGTTGAATGTAATATATGTACTAATGAAGAGTACCACAAGTATCAATATGTGCATATCTAGGAATTTTAATTATAATTTTTGTTTGGAAATATTGAGTTACTCTGTTATAAGGGTTACATTTTTTTTTTTTGGTTCATTAATTTTTGTTTGGAGTTATTGGGTGATAAGCAAAAACAATAGTACATTAATTTTTTAATGTCGGCATGTATTTTATGGAATACTTTTCATTAAATATATAGACCACATCATTATAACATGCATTTTCATGATTGGGGAGCATCATAAATTCACAAAGAGTAGTATCATCAGTGAATTAAAAATAACAAGTTAAGATAATTGAGAGTCTAAGTAAATTTCTTCCTCTATTAAAAAATGACAGTAGATTATAAGTTGGAAAATTGTTTAAGTTCCAAATTTAGCATGCTGATATACCAACTACTTTTAGCTAATCTAGGAGCTTAGACGTACTGATGCATTAGTGTCACGTTGATATAGTCCCTGCAGTCTACTACATGTCCTTTGTGTAGGCTCGCTTTAGCTTGGCCAGATTAGGCTTACAATCACATGTTAAGTAAATCACATTTGTTTGGCTAAAAAAATTTACCGTACTGTATTTTCGACATAAAACACCATCAATTAATTTTTTATGGAGTTGACCCAATTTGAGCACTTCTGTTTTGTATCATTATCTGAGTATATTTAAATATGTTTTGTAGAGAAAAAAGGTTATCCCTTTTGTTGTTGTCTGATCGCTATCCCCGTTACGTACTAAGCTAAATTGATTTATAGTTGCCAACATGAATCCATTTGTTCTTTTGATTTCTCTATTTCGGTGTACAATAACGATATATAGTTTTGAAACTAATAAGGGATGAAATTAAATATTTAGTTGTAATCTTTTTTAATGTACTGTTACAAAGAAATAAAGTACGTACACTTAAGACTATAACGAGAGGTTGAGGTGGGGCCGTAAGGAAATTAGAATGCCCAAAAGAGGCTTGAAATTCATGGACGGGTCATAAACGTCCTCATCCACTTTTGAGAATAATTTTAAATGGATATAAATTCTTTTGTTATCTTAGTCAATTAACATTCATGGCAAGGTATGCTATAACTCCAGTTTATATTGGTCACATTATCTTATGGTTTGTTAGGTTTGTAGCTATGTCAAAAGGCATTTTCACAGATAATGTTCATGTATAATCAATGATCACCATTTTATTATCCTGAATCAACGAATAAAATAGAAATCAAGAATTTATTTTAAGAACTCACCGATGGTAATATCAAGATAATATAAACCAAGATAATTAGGCCTGTCAATATTTGTCCGATATCCGGTATCCGTTTCCGAGTATTCGAGATCCTATAGGATTTTATCCGTTTTATCGGATATCGGATATCGGATCGGATATGTTATCAGATATTTCTTCCTTAACATATCGGAAACGGATTAGACCCCATCCGAAATGTTAATATCCGATATCCGATAGTATAGGAACTTATTTGTAATTTATCCTAATTTCGAGTCTAGTATCGGATATTATCGGATATTGTCGGCTAAATATCCCATAAGTGTCAATTATGAAAATGTTTTACAAGGGTTTTTAAACTTTTTTGTTATAACCGGATACTATCGGATATTTATCGGATATCCGACAGCTTAGCCTATCGGAATCGATATCTGATTTTGATATCCTATAGGATATTATCGGATATCGAATATCCGGTAGTGCTTAACATGTCGGATATCGGATTTCTAAATATCCGGTGGATATTCTTCCGTTGACAGGCCTAAAGATAATTACAAAAACAAGTTAATGATACTTTAAAATATTCTCACAGAATATACCAAGCTATAAACTCTGTGTCGGATATCGAAGATTACATGATACATGACACTAGGCAGAGCTTAAGCCGGGACCGTAAAGCCCCGGTGATACCTGGTCACTGTTATAAAAAAAGGTGCACTTTATCTCCTTGATCAAAGAGTCAATCAGTGGACAGAATTTACCGAAAATTATCATCCGGCGATCGGATCATCCGGATGGAGTTTGACTTGGACGGCTAGGAAAGACTCACGGTCATATCAAGTACCGGCGTGTGGGTGAAAACTGAAAAGTAAAAGAGACATTGATAGTCACGAAGAAAGAACAAACTGATTACATGTTCATCGTTCGTGGATCTCTTTCTCCATCTGAAATTAAATCGATCAATCTCCGGAGAGAGAGAATTTTTATCGATATGGCATCAAGATGGGGATTCACAGGGAACAAAGGAAGGTGTTACGATTTTTGGACAGATTTCAATGAATGTATGTCCAATTGTAGAGAACCTGAAGATTTTGCTCTTCTAAGAAAAGATTATCCTGAGTGTATTCATCATGCTAAAGAGGTTCGTTTGTTGTATGGATCTGATTACTGAATTTCAAATTAACATGAAATTTTAATGAAAACCCTAGCTTTCAATTTAGAGGTAACCTGTTGGGTCTTTTTTCTTATATTAATGTACCAATTAAGTTTTCTAGATGTGATTAGCTGTTCCGATGACATGTTCTATGTTGGTGGTGATTTGAGCTGAAAATAACATGAATTTTGGTTAGCCTCTTGGAAGCTCGGATTTTAGGAATCGTTTGATGTATATCAGGTGTTTAAGATTTGTAATAAGATTTGTAATATTGTTACAATTTAGGGTATTAGGTTTACGATTTCTGGATAGATTTCAGTGAACGGAACGTATCATCCACACTCCAGAATGATGTCATAAGAGGTCACATTATCACTTATATGCTGCTCGGGATCAGTAAAGTTTGATATCAGGAGCACTCAAAGCAGGTATTTGCCTGCTTCTATTTTTCTTGGTTTTTATATTGAACTGCCAAACTAAACTGTTTGAAACATATAGGGTGTATAAGAACAGATTCAAAGACATGATAGTCCAATACCGAACTTACTGGAGGAGGGAAAGATGCATCAGTTATAGCTTTGAAGAAGGCCCCAAAACTTGAGAATGCTAATACCCAGAAAGGAAAGATGTGAAGGATTAAGGAACTCCTTGCATGAGGTTTGTTTCAACTACCGCTGAAGCTGTCGCACTGTTCAAATTTAAGCAGCAATGTAAAATAGATACGACATAAGAATTTCTTAAACATTGATTGCAGTGATGGATTGTATCTCCCGTGACTACAATATGCTGAAGCAAAATAATTCACTGATATGTTCGACTTGAAAATAGAAGCTACGATTTGAGGTTGCAATTGATTTAAGACTCACTCTAATAGGTTTACTTTTATGGGTCCCTTGATACAAAGCCATGAAACTGGGTCCTGGCCATTTCAGACATCCAACTTAACACTATCATCTGTTTGGAATACTTGGGTTGTTGGGTTTATCATCATATCGGTGTTTACCCGTGATTGATTGGAACTGGACTTGAATTGATTATATTGGAAATGTTCCATTCAAATCATTTTCTACCGTGATTAGAAAGAACTTTTTTCCTAAGTAAATGACCCTCCAAGGCCCAAGCATCTATTTGGAACAATGTTAAAGATTACATTCCACACAACTTAAACTGACTGCTGATGCTCCTCTTGCTCCTGGATTTCTGCCGTTGAAGCCAAATTTCATGGTGTACAAGTCAAAGAGGTATGTGCAGTAATTTCATCCCACATGGATTGCCTGCTGCATCAATAGGTTGCCCATCATTATCTTCATGGGATTCAGATTAGACATAGAACTAGAGGGAAATTAATCTTTTGAGTTGCTGCTACTGATCTTCAAGTTTCTGCTTTATGAGATTTTAGCATTATACTTTCGGGATCATTTTTGTTAAACTTTATTATATGAATATGAGGGACTTTGGGGAGGATTGCAAACTGGGATTAGTCTCCAGATAATAACTCTTTATTATGTTACAACTGTCATGATTGTTTTGTAGGTGCAATTATAGAAAGATAGTCAAATGATGCAGGTTCCGATGAGAAAAAACCTTCAAAACTAAATAAGTTTGAATAACCTTAAAGAAAGAATATACTAGGTTGTACTGGATTCCCAATGGCAGTGGATAAAGGCTCGCTCTCGATAGGTTTAAAATCCTCCTTTGATTTCCTTGCTTTAGTTGATTTAGTTATGTAACACATTTTATAATACAATTTAATTACTCCCAATTCCCAAACAGCATAATGCAATTAAATTACTCTCAATTGAAAACTAAGACTCGAAAAACAAAAAAGAAGCAAGACAATGGAATTCAACGGACAAATCTAATGCTGTTTTTCTTATCATATGCTTAATATCCTTTGATGATTATATCACTTATCTATTCATCTCTCTTGCATTAATTTTCTTTTTGGCAATAGGTGAGTTTTTCCAGTGTCTACCAATCTCCATTTCTTATCCTGCTGTGTGAATGTGCGTGTGTATTTGTAATGACATTTATCAAACTTGAACTGTAAACCGTAGGATGGCAGTTCTACAGGTGTCACATCTGTCGTAGTTAAAGAAGTGCTTTTGCATTTCTGATAGTTCTAATATTTTGTCAGTGGTAGATCACTTAGGGAATAGTTGGCGCCAGGAATGGTCCAAGTGTGAACACGATATTCGATCTTATAAAACATGGGAAATGTTCTGATGGCTTTGAAGTAGGGCATGTAGTATCAGTTCTGTCGATGTTAATTCTTAACTTCGTGCACATGCATGCTGCATAAAATGAACAGTAACTTTAATTTTGTATTAGATCATGTTACCTTTGAATAGCTCGGACGTCGGAGAGGATTCTTAGCAAGGAATGGTTGTAACTGGACTTAAAAGTATTAAGGAAAAACACACTAGAACTTTTTTGCTACTTCCGATCCATGTATTGTTGTCGGCGTTAACTGTTCCAGCACTTTCTCTAGCAACAATGTCTACCACGTTGTCAAGATGTAAGTCTTATCTTTGGTTTGTAAAATACCATGAAAGTTGAATTTATGAGAACCAGCGTTGGACTGTATTGAGGTTGATCTGTTTTATATATTAAGTTCTTAATGGTGAAGGCATTTTTAGGTCTTTTGGTTATTTTTTTGGGTCTTGGTTAGTTCGTGAAAGAAATTACCTTATCAGAAATGAGTTTTATTTCAGAGACCTCTCCTATATGCTTCTCTAAGGATTTTAATTGAAGAATGATTGTGGTATATGATTGCCAGTGCATTAGAGAGAGACTGATAGTGGTATATGATTGCCAGTGCATTAGAGAAAGGGTTATCAGATAGGGCGTTTTAACACGTTATCCCTTTCAAAATGACTTTGAGAGGACTGATAGTGTGTTTTTTCCCATTACGGGATAGTGTATTTGATAGTGTTAGAGAGAGAGATTAGATATAAGACAGAAAAAATATATATTTGTGACGCCCACCCCCGAGGGTCACATGTTTTTGCCGCTTAAAGAGGTGAAGTAGTGTGAGAACGAGTTTGGGGTGAAATACTCCCTCTCTACTCTGACATTTTCCTACTCCTCCGTAGGATTTGCTCTTAGAGTTCCCGCTATTACGTGGTAGCTGAGTAACAGGTCCTTGAGCTAGGTCTGCTCATTTGTATATATGTATGGTATGTTTCTGCATCATATGGATTGTTTATGTGATTGGTTCACCCACCTATGTTTTTGCTTATCCGTATGTCGGAGTTTAAGCATGGTTTGTCTGGATTTGCTTGGGAATTTAGACAGGTGTTGATTTTGAAGCTTTTCTGTTGTTCAACATTTCTTGCTTGGTGTAGACTCAACTTTATTGGCTTGATCTTGCTTGCGTAGATTTTTCGAGGCAATACCCATGTAACTGGTGGCTGTTACCTAATCGGCTAATCTATTGTATATGCTGATTTTTTCATCGGGAATGATAACTTGGATTTGTTCAACGTCTAGGCAAGTCAATACAGTTGGTTATAATGCATACTGAATTAAGAGTCCATATAGTTGGTTATAGTGGAGCCTTTGAGGTGTGCAAGAGGTTGCAGTTTAAATATATAAAATTCAGCACATTAGTTCTATTATTCAGCATTTCTCCAATGCAGTCGAGACATGTGTTTTAAGGAAAGTGACTGCGTTTTAGCTGCCTTCGCATCATTCTAATTTGGTAACTTGCAAACAGTATACTGAAAATTGATTCTCTTTATTTTTCTCCATGTACAAGTTGTGCCGCACCGTTGTTCTGACTTCGCTTCATTTTACTTTGGTCTTGCAATGCTTTGGTATACTGAAAATTGATTTTCTTTCTTTCCATGGACAGGTAATGCTGCACGGTTGGTTCACTTTTGACTAGGTGTGAAGAAGACAATCCAACATGGTTAGAGATTCAAAGTGACTGATAATTTTTTTATGGCGAATAATGGTTAAAACTCTTGAAGTCTTAAATCTACTCTTAGCACTCCCTCACCTTCTGTATTTCGTCTTTGGAAACCTATAACCAAGTGAAACCTCATATACCAATGGTTAAAATGATGCCGTCTCCCAAACAAAAATGGTCATCTGCATCATCAAGGGAATATTCATGCAGAAAACTCGGGCAATTCCTATCTTATCCCAGAGGTATTTTTCGTGTTCATGTTATCTTTTTTCTTAGATTTTAGATTTTAAGTTTGAGAAATGACGACCCAGGTAATGTACCTGCATTGAATCCCGGTGTGCTAAAAGATATGCCCAATTCTCGAGATACTAGGTTAGGTTTTTGTTCCTCAACTCTCATATCAATTTATTATAATAATGTATCCGGAACTTAGATTGATGTTTTACTGTTCTTAGTTGGTGAAACCATTTGATGGAGATTGAAATGGAAAAGATGAAAGTAAATCAATTTTATATGTTCAGCAATTTTAATATCTCAGTCCCATATATAGTTAATATGATTTATTATTTTTTTGTTTCGGAGTATGTGATTTCTGTGGAATCAGAAGCCATATTACCATCTGAGTTATGCGGATCCATGACTGGACAATCTACGTGCACGAGTATGAACCTGTAATGTAATGGTAGCGTGTCTGGCTCTTATGTCAGAAGGTTGCGTGTTCGAATCACGTCAGGTTCACTGTCCGACTTTAATTATCCTGAAACACATTGAAAAAAATAGCATGATAGGAAAAACAAGAAAAGAAGATCTTCAGATGGGTTTGGGTTATATTGTCTCCTATGAATCACATGAAATTGAATTGATATCTACTGAATCATGTTACTAAGTCGTGTCTCTATTTCCTTTTAATTTTTTCAAGGATGCAACTGAAACTTCATTGTCAATAAAACTACTTGAGTAAGAACCATCATGGCAGTACCATCATGCTTCAATCTTAAAGTTTTCCACTCATTTTTTTTGGATTTTTACCAAGCAACCTATTCTGTGAATTTTTTTGCTTTCAAGATTGTAAATACATTATTAGCTTGGTATTTGTTGTCTATCCAATATATATTCGTCATCCTTGCATAGTTTGGTCTTTTCAATATGGTATAGAAGGTTACACTATAAACGTATTCTTATGTAAAGTTAAAACTGGGATTGTATAATGTACCATATAAATGCAACATGTTGCGGGCTGACTCCCATCATATTTCCTTTCCGCTTTCCTCCACATTCTCTCTGGGTGAAACAGTGAAGAAGAAAATTGATGTAGAAAAGGAAGTTGAAGATTATGTAACTTAAATTCCGTGCTCCTTTATATAAAATGGCCTTCTGTTTAAAGTGCCGAAAAAGAATTTAAAGTGCTGAAAAAGAACGCATCGAAGAACCAGCAAGTTAAAAGAGGGAATAAGCACACACCCGAGTTTCCTCTTAATAAGGTAAAAATGTTATTGATGGTTAAGTCGGTCTCTTTACACATTTTCAGCATGGGCGGCCTGTTGCAGGGACTCGCTATTGTGCGACAACGTAAGACCATGTGTAATAATAACAAACTTTGTTTTTTTCACTTAAAAAAATTTGTCGTTAGTAGTGCTTTGTTAAAAGTTTAAGGAGTTGAGCAAAGATGGATAACAGGGAATCCATCTACTACTTTGAAGAAAAATGAAGGAATATGGAACATTTTTCCTGAGGGTAGATCCATTCGCATGCAAATTTTTACTGCATTCTCACACGTTGTACGCTGTATTTTCTTTTGAATAAGATCTAAATGGTATAGGATTTGAAGCTAATAAAATGGGGAAGTGTTTCTCTTGCATATCTCCGTATACCTAATTCATAGACTTATAACGTCATCATCTACTACTTTGAGAATTAATCATTGAGATTATGATCAGTGTGAGATAGTGTAAGAATTAACATGTAAGTAGATCTTTTTTTTTCTTTTAAAGCGTATAGTGGGATTATAACAAATACAAGCATTGAAACGAAGGAATTAAGATATATATGAAACAAAGGTACATGACCAAAATAGATGGAATTTGGAGTCAATAGAAGATTCAAATAACAAAGATGGAGAAAACCATGAGGAGAAAATATGGAAAATTAGTGGTGCGATAACAACAAGAAGATTTGTTTAGAACGTCAATAATATTAATGTCGAATTACGTAAGATTTTTTTCCCCTTTTAATCAGTTATATTTTCTAACGAACTTTTCCTCTTATCAAGAGATGATGTAACTATATTTCTTTTTGTTCATGTAGTAACCATTTGTAATTTCAATCATGTCATGGTTATTCAGTCTTACCAAAAATAGGGATGTCTATAATATTTTAGAAATTCCGGACAAAAATTTCGGAAAATGGCCTCTTTTATTTCAATATAGACAAAATAGAAACCATACATGAAAATTCGATAGTATATACCAAGACAGATATTAAAATTAAGTTTTTTGTTGAGTTAGTCAGCTTTAAATTAGCAAGGAGAAAAGATTAACCATGAATTTGCTCCTCAATAATACTTACACTTGAATGTACGAAATAATAACTTGGATTTTTAAGTGCCAGCATGCGTATTCACATGTACGTCTACGTTATTTATTTATTTATTTCCGATGATAAAGAAAAGGTTACCAACCTAAAACAAGACATTGGGATTTAGATGCAAGATATTTTACCAAAACTTAATTAACTTAGGTTATTATATTTTATTGGACGCTCAAGTGAGTATTCCTATTTTGAGTGTTGGAATAATTTTTTAAGAGAATTCGGCAGACATATTAGCGACCTATCAACATTTGATAACCACTACACATTTTAACCATTACTCATATATGTTTACAATACTGACCATGCGCCCGAATTAACCAAAAATCAAAGTTGAACATCTACAACATCAATGTGCTCCGGATCGTCTTGCTTTAATTATTTGGTGAAATAAAACAAAGAAGAAATTTTTTTGGGGTAAAATTGTTGAATTGGGTATGTATACGCCGTATTGAACTCCAAAATATTGAATATCTCATATGACATTTATTTCTCTTTTTTGATTTTTGGATAATTCCAAAAAATATGAATAGTGGAAAAATTTCATGATGAAGTCTTATATGAAAAAACTGACCATGTTCTCTTTCAAATACTAAGAAAATATAATATACAAGATCTATTTAGTTGCAGAAACATAATCACCCTATATCAAAAAACAAAAACGCACTAAAGGTCAACCAAAGGTATAGGCTTATCATGTTTTAGGATCATTTATAGTTGGCATAATGATGGAAAAGACCTAATTGTCTATAATTGACGTAGACAAACCACATAGATGTTGTTCTTTCCAACTCAATATGTTATGGATGTCTACCCACATCAATGTGGATAATTGTTCCTTACATTGTACACATTGATGAGTGTTACATATAACATTATGCTTACGATGTGTCAATCATTAATGCACGAATTGTACGATGTCAAAAAAGAAAGATATGGATGACGTGATCTTTATCTTTGTAATTCCAAGTGTAAAGAGTTGTCAAGAAAATCGGTTATCAATAACAAGATGTACCAAGTGTCAAAATTATCTAATAATTGTATCGATGATGAATACACATGTGACATAGTTTTTGTTTAAAAATCAAAAATTGTTCTAAGTTACTAGGGAAGTATTTCGTCATAAACTAATTTTGGCAATGCAAGTTTGCAATTCTCATAGGTCCATTGCATGTTATAATATGTTAGATAAAAACACCCACCATCACTCATGTAAGTCACATTATACTCTGACTGTAATTTACTTCGTCCGATGGATGGGTGATGTTCACGTTTATTAGTGGCCACGATTATCCTGGAACCAATAAATAAAAAAAGGCCTCAAGATTTTTTTGTTGGAATTTTTTAATAGTGATACATGGATAACAAAAACTGGATTGTATCAATGAGTATACCTTGATAAAAGAAGACTGTTTGACGCATAACAAAGACTACGCGTCATATAACACTAATAAAAGGCAAATCATTGATTGTTTTGGTAGTTTGAATTCTTATTCAAATTAAACTATTTTCCCCTTCAGAATAGATTTACTAGATTTTTTGTTTTAAAATTTAGATTTAGTTTTATTAAAAAAAATCTCTGAGATAATATATGAAAGCAAATGTTGGGATTGTCCATTTTTTTTGTTTCAAGTAACAAAAGACAAAATCAAGGTTGGGGCAGAAAAAAGAAGACTCTTGACTGTTGTTCCTGATTCTCATGATGATATTTATTGTTGGGTGTGGATGAAAGTGGTAGCAAAGATTATGTACTTTCCTTTATGGGGGATTGTCTTTAATGATGTGACAATAATAGGATAACAAAAAATTAGGATGAACATTTTAATTTTTCTATATAAGTTGGTAAAAAACTTTAAATTTTAATTTTTCATGCATTTGTTTTATTAGTTTTTGAATGATCTTCAACATTCGAATATTATTTCTTTTGGAAAACTACTTGAATGGATAATTTAGGGCGTATATATGACGAGGGAAGATCCGTTGACAACCCCATTTTTTAAAATATCTAACAATGAGTTGCGGTTGTCAGATCCTTGACAATAGAAGGTCCTGATCTTATAATTATACTTAATAACCAGATGGGGGATTCCTAGGAAATCTATAACCTGAACCATCATTTGATCTTTTTTTTTTCTCTACTGAGAAAATTGTTAAAAATTGAAATTAATTGAGAAATTATCTTCAACCCGTGGATCATATAGATCTTGGCAAGGTTCATGATAAAAAGTAAGAAAAATTTGTTTTGGCGGTAATCAATCCTCTGTTCAAGTGTTACTTACCCTAGACAATATTTAGGCATCAACCAATTTTTGTAATATAATGTTTAAGTATCAAATGATTTTAGGGTACCAATTAATTTAGTTAACCAACAATCGGGTACTAATTGATTTAGTGGAATATTGTGTGGATTTTGATCGGATTTTACAGGAAAAAAAAAACAAATTCATCGTCATCACATTCATATCAAAAATACTATCACCACCAGCACAAGAATCACCATGGACATCAAGTAAAAAAATATGAACATCCAAATCATCATAATAGTTGTGGGCTATCCAAGTTATCTACTTTTGGTGATTCTGATGATCAAGGTTTAGAATAGAAGTTGAGTTTTGTTGTTTTGAGTTCGGTAGGAAGGAAGCTGAAAAAAAGAGCTCTCTAAGTGAGCGAGAGAAAGAGAGAAAAGAAATATAATTGAAATTAAATCGGGTTTTGGATTTCTTTAAATATCCTTCTAGATATTGTATAAACTCCTAAAATCGGGATCGTCTATTTCAAGGATCTAACAACCACAACTCACTGCTAGATATTGGAAAAAATGGGACAGTCAACGGATCTGCCCTCATATATGATGTTCGTTGCTTTAATATACTTCAAATTTAGTTTTAAAGAGCAATGAGGCTCTCGATTATTACAGATAATCAAATTTATAAATAACATCTTTATTTCTTTCTATCTCCGTAAAAGTTCCATCTTTGGTACTTTTTGTCTAAATATTCATTTACGGATTTTTATAATCGCGTAATCCAACTCGCTATTATTAAATACATAAATGATTTCCAGAAGATGTGAAAAATTCTAGAACCATCCTACTATATGGGTTCAATATTTAGAAGCCCTACAAAATGGATCCTCCACTATCAACTCCATACTTTCACTTTTTGATATTTCTAGGCCCAGAACTTTAAAATTCATGGCTTGGTAATAAAATTTCCAATTTGATAAATTTAATAATTTCAAGAATACCCTTTAGTATATATGTGTAAGAAATATATTCACAGATTTTATTTCCGGTTCCATTTAATAATTCATTTCTCTCTCTTCTGCTCTGGAAAAGAATGAAGAAAGGAAGGTTAATTTGAGGAAACTCGAAGAGCACTTCAGGATTCAACATCAAATTGAAAGAACAAGGTAATATTCTCATATATATTTTTGGTTCTATCAAATTCTCATTATGTTGTAACAAAAAAAAAAAAAGTTGTGGAAAGTTGATTTACGGTTTATATACCTAATAAATTCGATTTCACTTCGACTTTGATCCGATTTCAGAATTGTTGCTTCGATCTATAATCCTTTTATCATTCTCTTTGATTTGAATTATTATTTATCGATTTTTTTTTACGAAAATCTTTTTAGGGTTTGTAATCAACTCTGATTTGTAATTTTTTATGATTTTAACTAAAATTTCTCGATGAAGTCGTGATCAAAGTTCAAATCCGTTAAAATCTAATCTCTATCTTGCTTTTATTATAGAAGTCTTGAAAAGAAATTTCAAAATAATAGTAATTAGGTTTCTATATGGGAAATCAATGAATTTGTGTACCTTAAATCTCGATCGAAAATCGGTTTTTAGATTCGAAATCAGTGAATTATCATCTTTATTACTAATTTATTTGTTACGAATTTCATCTAATTTGATTTTTCGTTTCGATTCAAGTTAATAACTACATGTATCTGTTATTGAATGTTTGATTTTATTACAATCAAATTTTGATTTAGTAATTTGAGACACATCAGATGTAGATTTTGTATACTTTGGATTATCACCAAATCATAGTTTGTAAATTTTGTAGAATTCCTCTTTGAGATCCGTTTATGAGGATGAGGAGATTATGAAGATGGTTAAAAACAGTGAGACAAGAAAGGAGGACGTTCTAACTGAAGAATACATAGTCAATCTTTACAAATGCCTTCTTGGATGGTAACTACTCAATACATACCTGGAAATGGTTAATTCACTTTCTTCTTATTATAGGATTTCCTTGTTGTTTGAATTGAATATACTTGACTGCTGCAAAAAATATTACGTCTTATATCATCATTGTGTGTATGAGGTCAAAGTACTGTTGGTTTTCATTTATGTTTGAAATTACTACAGAGATGCTACTCACTGTCATTTTGCATCATGTGATTCATGGTTTGATTGTGAAACTGGGTTTTTGAGTTAATGATTTGAAGATAATTGAATGGAAGCTTGAACCTGAAATCATACATGAAGTATTGCAGTCGAGATTTTTTCCATCATACTTCAGGTTTAGGTTTGATATGTGTAATTCTTAGTTACATTAGGAGAATACATTTGTAACTCTTAGTTACAGCAGAGAAATGCATGTGTAACTGGTGATGTTGTTGTATTTAGATTGGAACAGAACAATATGATTTTCGTTGAATCAACAAGTTTACATTCTATGTACGTTTAGATTGTTCTTGCTACTGGTGATGTTGTTGTTTATGTTTAATTTGTTAATAATACTAGTTGATTTTTTTATTTTTCTTATCTTGAGTCTTGGCCTACAAATATGCCGTCTTATTAAAGAATTTGTGGTGGTGTTGATGTTGGAGGTGTAAGTTTTGGAGGAGGATGAGGAGGCAGTGATGGTGGTGCTACTGGATAAGGTTTGGAGGATAATTTAGATTTGGAGTTAGTGGTGGTGTTTTGGTATGAAGCTGAGAGGTTTGGTATGGATGCAATCGTAAGTTGATACTGGTTCTTCATGTCGACTATTTATTAGTTTCAAATGGTATTTTGTTGGTTTTTGTCTAATACTAATTTTGCAGTTGGAAAGTTCTTGCATATGTTAGACATTGACAAACACATATTAGGAATTATTTGAATAGCTTTACCATAATCGTTCATTTCCTGCAGTTGAGTATTCATTTGCTTTACACGTTCACTTGAGCTCAGTTTAGGCGAGAGCTAGATAGAACCGGTCCCTTTGGGAAATCATTCACATCGTGTTTTAAATATGTTAGCATCTATAAGCTCAGCTTTTATCTACTCTAAGAAAGATATTCTGTGATTTCTATAACCATATCATTGCTTATCAGTTTGTAGGCATGTGTACTCTACATGACAGTTTGCACGTTTAACTAACATTGATTGACTATGCATGTGTAACTCGTAGTTACAAATTCTAATTTAACGTGTAACTTGTAGGTACACAAGCTAGATGGATGTGTATCTACTAGTTACACATGCTAATTAGATGTGTAACTTATAGTTACACATGCTAATTTGATGGGATATGCACATGAAGTTCTTATAGGCATATCTGCTGACCTAATTCTAGGATTTGTGTGGCGTGCTAATTTTGTAATGTAGTCCCTTATTTTAAATAGGAGTCGAAATATTCGTTTCATACATAATAAGAGTTTAGGAGGGGTGTTTTTGGTTGTGCTTTCTTGCATGTGTTTGTCCTGATTAAAATACGCATCATATGGAGATCGATTACCTTCTTTTTGTAGAGTCTGTAACTCTGTTAGGGTGAACTATTAAGTTTTGTATACTTGCTCTAGTTTGTGCAGTTATGAGATAGATTTGACTGTTCTGTATCCACTGGTTTTTGGTTTAACTTTAGTAATATGATAGTTCCATACTGGTTAACTTGGATATGCTTTTGTTACACATGCTAAATGTACATGTGGCTTCTAGTTACACATGTTTATTGGGTGTGTAACTAATGATTACACGTACATTTTATATGTGTAACTGCTAGTTACACATGCTAATTGGGTGTGTAACTGCTAGTTACACATGCATAAATTCGATTCACGTTACATAAATGAACTGACAATGTTGTGCGCTTACAATTGTGCAGCTATATTGGTTAATTTAACATTAAAAATCAATCAATATTAAAGCAATTTCTTGGGAGTTTGGCAACGATGAATCAGGTAACCAGTTAGCACATAGCATAAGTTATTCTTAGTAGTTTTTTTTTATATATCATGGCTATCTTTTAATGCAGCACATGCTTTTTACACTGTCAAGTCTATTGTTTTCATTCAGATGACAGGCAATAATTGATTTGGAATGCTATCATTGCATTGTTCTGGTGTGGTATATATGAATTTTATCATTTTATCTAATATCTTTTTAGGACAAACGAGCTGAAGGTAGAGGAAGGATGGCTCGCCTTCAAAGGAGACTGCTTGTTGTCGAGGTTGAGAAAAGGATTATGCAATTCCAAACTTGCTTGGACAAAGGACGAGTAAGGGTTGAACGTTGGAAATTATCATGATATAATATTTTATCTTTTCAAGGTCGGTGCACTACCAGACACTTGGCTTAGTTGCTTTCATTTTTTTTTTTGAAATGAACTAGTTGCTTTCATTTTTTTTTGTGCCTTTCCATTCTTGTTTAAATTGTTTAACCTAGATGTTAGGTAAATAGATGTGTAATTTCTAGTTACACAAGCTCAATATATATGTGTAATTTCTAGTTACACATGCTAATTATATGTGTAACTTTTACTTACACATACTGATTGAATATGTAACTTCTGGTTTTAGTGATTGAATTACTGTTACACTAGTCGGATGCATGTGTAACTTACTGTTACACAAGTTACATGCATGTGTAACTTTCACATGCCATATGCATGTGTAATTTCTGATTACACATCTCTCTTGATAGTTTTTTTTTCTAATTATTTCAAGTTTGTTACATGGCATATGCTCTACAAATTTTTTTTTCTTCATCCAAACCTAATCCCATGGGTGTTTATTTCTTTCAGATATCCAAGGATTTTGGAATCGAGGAAGACAAGAAGGGAAGAGAATATTTCTATTGTAGGATATCGTGGCTTATTTCTAAGATATAGCGGCTTATTTCGAGGATTTCGTTTTACATATCTAGTTTTTTGACTCGTTTGTTGTGAATAACAAGCAATTACTATTATTGATAAACAAACAAATTATTTTAAATGAAATATTAAAGTAGTACATGTATTTTCTATGTGTAGTTTTATTGTATAACTAATAAGTACACATATATGCATGTGTAATTTGTAGTTACACATGCCATACGCATGTGTAACTTCTGAGTACACATGTGTAACTACTGAGCACACATCTATATACAAGTGTAACTTTGCGTTACACATGTCATATGCATGTGTAACTTCTGGATGCACATGCCATATGTTGGTGGTGGTGGCGGAAGGTGGTTGGCGGCGACGGTTGTCAGTGGAAGTGGTGGTCGGAGGTGGTTGGCGGCGACGGTTGTCAGTGGAAGTGGTGGTCGGAGGTGGTTGGTGGCAGTGGATGGTGGTGGTCGGAGGTGGAGGGTGGTGGTTGTGGGTGGTGGCGCTGGTTGGTGGTGGATGACGGTGTTGGTCGGAGGTGATTTAACGGCGGTGGTCGGAGGTGGTTAACGGTGGCCGGTGGCGGTGGTGGTTGTCGGAGGTGGCTGACACTGGTGGTCGGAGGTGGTTTGTGGCGGTGGTGGTCGGAGGTGGGGTGACGGTGGTGGTCGGAGGTGGCTGTGGTGGTCGGAGGTGGTTGGAACATCATCACACTATATTTTAATAATTTTTGGCCTAAATTTAAATTTTATTTAATTATGGGCTTGACAATATGCATAAGAGTATCAACGAATTTTAGTAATTTGGGGCCTAGATTTAAATTTCTTTTAATTAAGGGCCTCGTATTATGGATTATACATGAGTTGGGCCTTAGCCTAATTTTCCCTTTTCAGATTAGGTTTGCACGATACGCTGGAAACCTAATACAATTGTTAAAGAAAATTATACATCAACATGCATCTACTTCAACCATATTTGCATGTTCGATTATTTGGTTTCAAGTAAATAAACAAATTTGGTCAAACTATTATATACGTATTCAAACCATGATTTTTCTAATATCTAAATTTTTAGATAAGAAAAGCCTAGCATCATACACGTAACTCACAATATACTTCGACGCCAATAAACTTTCACCGATGATGTTTATGTTTAATCTGGTCACCATTCAATTATCCTGGAATCAACAAATGAAAAACGACCAAGATTTTTCTTTGTTTTTTTCGGAATTCATCAATGGTGATACCTAGGTAACAAAAACAATACTACATATTAGCGGCGCTACCATGATTAAAAAAACATATCAATGATATTTTAAATAATTTTCACTGAATATACCCAGCTAAAAACCCTGTGTTCAATACCAAAAACTAAGCGACGCATAATCGACTATAGTTTTTTAGGATGTGCTTGGATATTTGGTAAATCATTGATTGTTTTTTCATATAAAACTAATAAAAGGAAAATCATTGATTGTTTTGGTAGTTTGAATTCTTATTCACATTAAACCGTTTTCCCCTTCATAATAGATTAACTAGATTGGTTGTTTTAAAATGTAGAGTTAGTTTTATTAGAAAAAATCTTCAAGATAATATATGAAAACAAATGTTGGGATTGTCCATTTTTTTGTTTCAAGCAACAGAAGACAAAATCAAAGTTGAGGAAGAAAAAAGAAGACCCTTTGACTGTTGTTCCTGATTCTCATGATGATATTTATTGTTGGGTGTGGATGAAAGTGGTAGCAAAGATTATGTACTTTCGTTTATGGGGAATTGTCTTTAACAGTATGACAATAATAGGATAACAAAAAATTAGGATGAACATCTTAATTATTGTATATAAGTTGGTAAAAAACTTTAAATTTTAATTTTTTTTCATGCATTTGTTTTATTAGTTTTTGAATGATCTTCAACATTCGAATATTATTCCTTTTGGAAAACTACTTGAATGGATAATTTAGGGCGTATATACGACGAGGGAAGAATTATTGACAGCCCCATTTTTTAAAATATCTAACAATGAGTTGCGGTTGTCAGATCCTTGACAATAGAAGGTCCTGATCTTATAATTATACATAATAGCCAGATGGGGGATTCCTAAGTAATCTATGACCCGAACCATCATTTGATCTTTTGTTTTTTTCTCTACTGGGAAAATTGTTAAAAATGGAAATTAATTGAGAAATTATCTTCAACCCGTGGATCATATAGATCTTGGCAAGGTTCATGATAAAAAGTAAGAAAAAATTGTTTTTGCGGTAATCAGTCCTCCGTTCAAGTGTTACTTACCCTAGACAATATTTAGGTATCATCCAATTTAGTAATATAATGTTTAAGTATCAAGTGATTTTAGGGTACCGATTAATTTAGTTAAACTATAATTGGGTACTAATTGATTTAGTGAAATATTGTGTGGATTTTGATCGGATTTTACAGGAAAAAAACAACTTCATCGTCATCACATTCATATCAAAAATACTATCACCACCATCACAAGAATAACCATGACCATCAAGTAAAAAAATATGAACATCCAAATCATCATAATAGTTGTGGGTTATCCAAATTATCTACTTTTGGTGATTCTGATGATCAAGCTTTAGAATATAAGTTGAGTTTTGTTGTTTTGAGTTGGTAGGAAGGAAGCTGAAAAAAAGAGCCCTCTAAGTGAGCGAGATAAAAAGAAAAAGAAATATAATTGAATTAAATCGGGTTGTGGATTTCTTTAAATATCCATCTAGATATTGTATAAACTCATAAAATCAGGATTGTCTATTTCAAGGATCTAACAACCATAACTCCACTGCTAGATATTGGAAAAAATGGGACTTTTAACGGATCTGCCCTCATATATGATGTTCGTTGCTTTAAAATACTTCAAATTTAGTTTTAAAGAACAATGAGGCTCTCGAGTATTACAGATAATGAGTCAACCAAATTTATAAATAACATCTTTATTTCTTTCTGTCTCCGTAAAAATTCTATCTTTGGTACTTTCTGTCTAAATATTCATTTACAGATTTTTATAATCACGTAATCCAATTCGCTATTATTAAATACATAAACGATTTCCATATTAGGTTTGCACGATACACTAGAAACTTAATACAATTGTTAAAGAAAATTGTACATCAACATGCATCTACTTCAAACCATATTTGCATGTTCGATTATTTGGTTTCAAGTAAATAAACAAATTTGGTTAAACTATTATATATGTATTCAAATCCTAGCATCATACGCGTAACTCACAATATACTTCGACACCAATAAACTTTCACCGATGATGTTTATGTTTAATCTGGTCACCATTTCAATTATCCTGGAATCAACAAATGAAAAACGACCAAGATTTTTCTTTGTTTTTTTCGGAATTCATCAATGGTGATACCTAGGTAACAAAAGCCATACTACATATTAGTGGCTCTACCATGATAAAAAAAACATATCAATGATATTTTAAATAATTATCACTGAATATACCAAGCTAAAAACACTGTGTTTTAATACCAAAAACTAAGCGACGCATAATCGACTATAGTTTTTCAAGATGTGCTTGGATATTTGGTAAATCATTTATTGTTTTGTCATATAACACTAATAAAATGCAAATCATTGATTGTTTTGGTAGTTTGAATTCTTATTCACATTAAACTGTTTTCCCCTTCAGAATAGATTAACTAGATTGGTTGTTTTAAAATTTAGATTTAGTTTTATTAAAAAAAATCTTCGAGATAATATATGAAAGCAAATGTTGGAATTGTCCATTTTTTTGTTTCAAGCAACAGAAGAATAAATCAAAGTTGAGGCAGAAAAAAGAAGACCCTTTGATTGTTGTTCCTGATTCTCATGATGATATTTATTGTTGGGTGTGGATGAAAGTGGTAGCAAAGATTATGTACTTCGTTTATGGGGAATTGTCTTTAACAGTGTGACAATAATAGGATAACAAAAAATTAGGATGAACATCTTAATTATTCTATATAAGTTGGTAAAAAACTTTAAATTTTAATTTTTTTTCATGCATTTGTTTTATTAGTTTTTGAATGATCTTCAACATTCAAATATTATTTCTTTTGGAAAACTACTTGAATGGATAATTTATGGCGTATATATGACGAGGGAAGATCCGTTGACAGCCCCATTTTTTAAAATATCTAACAATGAGTTGCGGTTGTCAGATCCTTGACAATAGAAGGTCCTGATCTTATAATTATACATAATAACCAGATGGGGGATTCCTAGGTAATCTATGACCCGAACAATCATTTGATCTTTTGTTTTTTTCTCTACTGAGAAAATTGTTAAAAATTGAAATTAATTGAGAAATATTCATCAATCCGTGGATCATATAGATCTTGGAAAGGTTCATGATAAAAAGTAAGAAAAAATTGTTTTGGAGGTAATCAGTCCTCCGTTCAAGTGTTACTTACCCTAGACAATATTTAGGTATCATCCAATTTAGTAATATAATGTTTAAGTATCAAGTGATTTTAGGGTACCGATTAATTTAGTTAAACTACAATTGGGTACTAATTGATTTAGTGGAATATTGTGCGGATTTGGATCGGATTTTACAGGAAAAAAAAAACAACTTCATCGTCATCACATTCATATCAAAAATACTATCACCACGAGCACAAGAATAACCATGGCCATCAAGTAAAAAATATGAACATCCCAAATCAACATAATAGTTGTGGGTTATCCAAATTATCTAATTTTGGTGATTCTGATGATCAAGATTTAGAATATAAGTTGAGTTTTGTTGTTTTGAGTTCGGTAGGAAGGAAGCTGAAAAAAAAGAGCTCTCTAAGTGAGCGAGAGAAAAAGAGAAAAGAAATATAATTGAAATTAAATTGGGTTGTAGATTTCTTTAAATATCCATTTAGATATTGTATAAACTCATAAAATCAATATCGTCTATTTCAAGGATCTAACAACCTGTCACGCCCCAACCTCATTATCTGCTTAGCTAGTAAGGTTACAACCTAATTGAATCATCAAATCTAGGTTACTGATTTTAAGAATCGTAATTACATAAACTAAACCCGATACAAACTCAAAGCACTCTGACATTATATAAATGAAAATCTCTTTGTCATATGAATACAATTATGTGTTGTTTTACAGAATAAATAAATAATACATATATTTAAAAGATTCACAACATCTCTAACATCGCTAAAAGCTTTAAGCTACGAAAACGGATATCTTCACGCGCACCATTTCTTCTGAGTACTGAAACTGAAGTGAGAACGAGTGAGCACATCATCCCAAAAAGGGGTGCCCAATGGAAACGAATAACTCTCATGAAATCACTAACAGGTTTTACAGTTCTAAAGATAAACAGTAACTGAAAGGAAGAGTAATGAATCTAAGCCTTTAAAAATTCATGCAACAAGAAGCAAGTGTTATCCTAACCTCGCCAAACTTATTGGAGAAGACGACGCGAGAACAACCCTAATCAGTAATAATAACATCATCCACACAGAGTGCCCATACAAACCATGATCCAGAATATTACCATCATGATTAGAAAGTTAGTCAAACAAGTATAATATGCGCACGAGTGATTTTCCCCCAAATAAGATAGTATATATAATATTAAGACGGAAGGGCATCCACGATACTAAATAATATCAAAACGGAAGAGCATCCGCCATACTATCTTAAGACAATAAATTAAAAGATATAATATTCAAACGGAAGAGCATCCGCCCTACTAAGTAATATTAAAATGGAAGAGCATCCGCCATACTTTCTTAAGGCAATAGAACTAAAAGATATAATATTCAAACGGAAGAGCATCCGCCCTACTAAATAATATTGTCGACGGAAGAGCATCCGCCTTACTTAACTTAGCAAGGAGTCGTGGGGAAAACACAGACACTCCTCGCGAGGAAATCTTACAATGCACATCACACACAAACATATTCATAGTAAACATCGTACATACAGATACAAAGTAAATAACATACTCAAAGATACAGGAATAAAACATCAAAATACATGCAATCATGCACTCGGATAGTAAAGACTCATCATGCTCGCAGATAAAGCAAAGCTTAATGATTACAAGAAGGTTACAGAGTTCCCACCTGATTTGATGACAAGCCTCTCCTACCTTGAATTCCTCAATCCGTTGGTTCATCCTTTGAATCGATCGTTGTTAATATAGACTAACTGTTAATCACACAATCACTCAAAGAGTTTAGCCAAAAGGCTCATACAAGGTTCATAAAATGATTTCATACAATTCCATAATTATAAGTTACGCGAACTATCTACTGGTTCTAAGCCGTTTATGTAACTACATCTTTCATTATGTATCCTTAACACATATTAAGATTTACTAATTCAATTAGATTGGTTCTATAGTCTATTAGATAAGTCTTAAGAATATTCACAATATTGTAGAAGGAACCAAAGGCTATTTCAGACCATAAAAGATCCAAAATATCAAACTAAGAAAACACGGCACTAAGTCAAGTCCACTAAACAAGCCCATTGATCTAAGGTCCAATCCATCTGAGTCAACTAACAGTCTCTAACGGTCAAACTGACGGTCACAGGTCAACTAATAGTCAACGGCTAAGTCCAGGTCAAAGTCTAGTCAAAGGTCAAGTCAACGGGTCCAAGGTCCACTGAGTCAAGTCGGGTCAAGAAAGGTAACTCAGTGAGTCGATACAACTCAGTCAACAAGACTGATTCAGGTTATACAAACCAAGGCTCTTGTACATGCAACTTCTAATGCACAATCAAGATGCAATACAAACAATTACAGTCTACAATTCTATAATCTCTATTCTTGATGGACTGTAACTTCAAGTTCACATCACCAGTTCTATTTTCTCTAACTACAGACATTACTAGTAGTACCTCCACACTTCGAAACCTAGTATCAAACTCTATAATCTCACTCCCCTATTCTGTCAAACCAATTCAATTGAAAGTCACCATTTCAGTATTCAATCAACACCAGTTTGTTCTTCCTTGTCCATCACTGAAATCTCAAACATCTCTGTACTTCAATTCATTTATCATAAGCTTCACCAGAACAACCAATTATATCATCACCAACCCAGTGGAGTTTCTGGCAAAACAAAAGCTTCATCTGCAACTCAATAGAACTACCAAACCTACACATTCATCTAACTGTCACTATTACCAAATTATACTTGCACCAGCATTATCACATGAAATTCTAATTTCCAGGCAACCACCACCACTAAAACCAAATCTAACACTCAACTAACACATAACCATTAAAACCACCAGTACCATTAGAATATGCAGTTAAGCAATGAACTTCCTCACCCCAGTTCAATCTTCCTTTTAACTTATCCATTTCACCAGGGAAAATAACTTCACGTTCACTACAATGCATAACAAACCATACAGTTCATCCACAGCTCCATCACTACTTCCACTTCCAACTCCATTTCTGCAATAAAAATATAAACCCACTACCATAATTACAATCAACTACAACCACCAAGATACACAGCAGCAACAATAACTTCAGGATCTTTTTTGAGAGTCACTTCCAAGCTTCAGAATCACCATTATCATCAACATCATACACTTCTTCATATTTTCCTTGTTCTCCACTGTAAATCATTAACCTAATTCTTCTTCCAGAAACCAAATTAACAACAACCCTATTCTTTACTTCCAATTCATCTACACCCAAATCTGAAACTCAAATTCCTAAGGAAACTAAAATTTAACCTAATACAACCATCTATTCTTCGATTAGGAACAAACCCATGAAACAAATCAAACAAACAACAACAATTTCATAAGGAAATTTAATAAATTAGAAACCCTAATTTACCTTTTTCCGCTTAGTTTTGAATTCGATTCATCACCAGAACAGTCTCAAAACTTCATTTGAATCTCAATCAACTAAACCCAGTTCTCAAATCTTCCCAAACATCACGAAACCAACTTGAATTAAAATTACTAGAAACCCTAGCTTCAATTCAACATCACCATCACCTTATTCTTCTCCTGGAACTCAAACACCCTCATTTCTAACTTCATCTTCTTCGATTCATCAAGCTACCTAAATTTCTATCAAAATCTCACACATAAACAACTCAGTTCTTCTGAACTGAGATCGACAGAAAGGAAGAAATGAAGAACAGAAGAAAAGAAGAGAAAAGAAAAAAGAAGAAGAAAAAGAGAGAAATGCATCTCTTCGACAGGTTTGGTGATGATAAGGCAACAAAAATTATAAAGGCACCCATTAAATTGATAAGGGCAGCCAAGCGGTTTAAAAGAATGAAAATTTTACCCTTCATAGATATATGATGATATCTTTTTCACCTGGTATCCGAATGACACGTTCGAGTAGTCTAATTCGCATAACTTTTCGAGACCTATCTAGTGATACTAGTTTCGTATCTAGATCGTTGTTAGATTATTAATTAACGTTCGTATTAAACTAATCGAGTCATTAGCGGCTTAGTCGTCTCTAGATCATCGTTAGACCAGTCAACACGTGCTTGAGGGCCTTTACACAACCACAACTCCACTGCTAGATATTGGAAAAAATGGGACTTTTAACGGATCTTCCCTCATATATGATGTTCGTTGCTTTAATATACTTCAAATTTAGTTTTAAAAAGCAATGAGGCTCTCGAGTATTACAGATAATGAGCCAACCAAATTTATAAATAACATCTTTATTTCTTTCTATTTCCGTAAAAGTTCCATCTTTGGTACTTTCTGTCTAAATATTCATTTACGGATTTTTATAATCACGTAATCCAATTCGCTATTATTAAATACATAAACGATTTCCATATTAGGTTTGCACGATACACTGGAAACTTAATACAATTGTTAAAGAAAATTGTACATCAACATGCATCTACTTCAAACCATATTTTGCATGTTCGATTATTTGGTTTCAAGTAAATAAACAAATTTGGTTAAACTATTATATTTGTATTCAAACCATGATTTTTCAAATATCTAATTTCTTAGATAAGAAAAGCCTAACATCATAAACGTAACTCACAATATACTTCGACGCCAATAAACTTTCACCGATGATGTTTATGTTTAATCTGGTCACCATTCAATTATCCTGGAATCAACAAATGAAAAACGACCAAGATTTTTCTTTGTTTTTTTCGGAATTCATCAATGGTGATACCTAGGTAACAAAAGCCATACTACATATTAGTGGCGCTACCATGATAAAAAAAAAACATATCAATGATATTTTAAATAATTTTCACTGAATATACCAAGCTAAAAACCCTGTGTTTAATACCAAAAACTAAGCGACGCATAATCGACTATAGTTTTTCAAGATGTGCTTGGATATTTGGTAAATCATTGATTGTTTTGTTATATAACACTAATAAAAGGCAGATCATTGATTGTTTTGGTAGTTTGAATTCTTATTCACATTAAACTGTTTCCCCCTTCAGAATAGATTAACTAGATTGGTTGTTTTAGAATTTAGATTTAGTTTTATTAAAAAAAATCTTCGAGATAATATATGAAAGCAAATGTTGGGATTGTCCATTTTTTTGTTTCAAGCAACAGAAAACAAAATCAAAGTTGAGGCAGAAAAAAGAAGACCTTTTGACTGTTGTTCCTGATTCTCATGATGATATTTATTGTTGGGTGTGGATGAAAGTGGTAGCAAATATTATGTACTTTCGTTTATGGGGAATTGTCTTTAACAGTGTGACAATAATAGGATAACAAAAAATTAGGATGAACATCTTAATTATTGTATATAAGTTGGTAAAAAACTTTAAATTTTTTTTTCATGCATTTGTTTTATTAGTTTTTGAATGATCTTCAACATTCGAATATTATTTCTTTTGGAAAACTACTTGAATGGATAATTTAGGGCGTATATATGACGAGGGAAGATCCATTGACAACCCCATTTTTTAAAATACCTAGCAATGAGTTGCAGTTGTCAGATCCTTGACAATAGAAGGTCCTGATCTTATAATTATACATAATAACCAGATGGGGGATTCCTAGGTAATCTATGACCCGAACAGTCATTTGATCTATTGTTTTTTTCTCTACTGAGAAAATTGTTAAAAATGGAAATTAATTGAGAAATTATCTTCAATCCGTGGATCATATAGATCTTGGCAAGGTTCATGATAAAAATTAAGAATTTTTTTTTTTGGCGGTAATCAGTTCTCCGTTCAAGTGTTACTTACCCTAGACAATATTTGTATCATCCAATTTAGTAATATAATGTTAAGTATCAAATGATTTTAAGGTACCGATTAATTTAGTTAAACAACAATTGGGTACTAATTGAGTTAGTGGAATATTGTGTGGATTTTGATCCGATTTTACAGGAAAAAAAAACAACTTCATCGTCATCACATTCATATCAAAAATACTATCACCACCAGCACAAGAATAACCATGGCCATCAAGTAAAAAATATGAACATCCAAATCATCATAATAGTTGTGGGTTATCCAAATTATCTACTTTTGGTGATTCTGATGATCAAGGTTTAGTTTATAAGTTGAGTTTTGTTGTTTTGAGTTCGGTAGGAAGGAAGCTGAAAAAAGAGTCCTTTAAGTGAGCGAGAGAAAAAGAGAAAAGAAATATAATTGAAATTAAATCGGGTTGTGGATTTCTTTAAATGTCCATCTAGATATTGTATAAACTCATAAAATCAGGATCGTCTATTTCAAGGGTCTAACAACCACAACTCTACTGCTAGATATTGGAAAAAATGGGACTTTTAACGGATCTTCCCTCATATATGATGTTCGTTGCTTTAATATACTTCAAATTTAGTTTTAAAGAGCAATGAGGCTCTCGAGTATTGCAGATAATGAGTCAACCAAATTTATAAATAACATCTTTATTTCTTTCTATCTCCGTAAAAGTTCCATCTTTGGTACTTTCTGTCTAAATATTCATTTACGGATTTTTATAATCAAGTAATCCAATTCGTTATTATTAAATACATAAAAGATTTCCAGATTAGGTTTGCACGATACACTGGAATTTTAATACAATTGTTAAAGAAAATTGTACATCAACATGCATCTACTTCAAACCATATTTGCATGTTCAATTATTTGGTTTCAAGTAAATAAACAAATTTGGATAAACTATTATATATGTATTCAAACCATGATTTTTCTAATATCTAATTTTTTAGATAAGAAAAGCCTAGCATCATACACGTAACTCACAATATACTTCAACGCCAATAAACTTTCACCAATGATGTTTATGTCTAATCCGGTCACCATTCAATTATCCTGGAATCAACAAATGAAAAACGACCAAGATTTTTCTTTGTTTTTTTTGGAATTCACTAATGGTGATACCTAGGTAACAAAAGCCATACTACATATTAGTGGCGCTACAATGATAAAAAAAACATATCAATGATATTTTAAATTATTTTCACTGAATATACCAAGCTAAAAACCCTGTGTTTAATACCAAAAACTAAGCGACGCATAATCGAGTATAGTTTTTCAAGATGTGCTTGGATATTTGGTAATGCAATATAGGATAAGTTGTTGCATTAAACTAAATTCAAGCATGAACATACTAAAAGTAAGGTGCTAATTCACACTCAACACAACTAGGTTAATGTATAACTTTTTTTACCCCAAGACGAACACAATGTCTTGGATTCGATGAATAACTATTTTAGGAAATCAGAGTTCACTTCTGCAGGGACTATATCATCTGAATTATCTCCCGTGACAGAATTTGAAATGAAAAGAACTTTTAGGGTGGTGTGAGATTTACTGAACTCAACATGGTATGTAACTTATCAGGTTGTGAAGGCTTAAATGTGTTATAATTTTGTTTGCAACTGTCACAAGTATTTAATTAAGAAGGTAGCATTCCTTATCAAGTTGCATGCAATAACCAACGTAGAATTTAGAGACATCACGAAAGAACATGAAAACATGCATGTGAACAATGTTTTAATCCAGTTAGACATGTTTGAATATTTTCAAGAGGCCCAAAATTAGCGAAGCATTTCTAAAATAGACAAAAATATTAATTGGATTCCTAAAACAGCACCACACTTTCATTAGAAGGACCAAGGAAGTGCAAAGAGACATCTGTGCAACATTTGTGTAGGTTAGTAAAGACATAAACTAAATCTATATGTATGGCCTGACTTTAGCAACTAAAGACAAATATTTGTGACATTAAGACGTTTTACATGTATCTGCAGTTCTTAATTTGTATGGTCATATTTCGAGTAACTATTTACCATGTGACTTAGTGAAGTTTGTTAAATTTAAATGATTAAAATAAAGTTACGTGGTTCATACTTCCAGCGAAAAAACTGGCTCACTGAAGTGAAAAAGAAATGTTCGCAATAACACACGTACATAACACAAATATACTTACGGTTAAAATATTAACCTTTAAGACCAAACATACGCACTAAATCAAAAATACCTAAAAAATTACAACATTGTATTAAACAATCTACACAGTTTTCTCAAAATAGAGGATTTACAAAATCAGTTAGAATTCCATATATATTCAAGCATACAAATCACAAGCCACATCAAAAATAGCTATATAAACCAACGGAACAACAAGGTTTACTACGACATAAAAACGGAAAATAAAAGAGTTTTTCTATTACAACAGCTGAAGTTTGAGAACAATAAAAAAATATGGTTTTGAAGAACAATAGAAAGAAAAAATATCTCTCCACAACAAGATAGTTCAATCTTCAGATCAAAATAGTTGATCATATGAAGAACAAAGCGTTATCAAATAACCAATGTTAGGTATGGAAAAGCAAAAGAAACCCTACACGGGCGCACATATTTCCTTAATAAGAAAACATACGGATTATAATGACAAATATGAGTTGGAACGATATATATACATACATGGAGAACAATATCATTACAAAATCACGTTAGTCAATCAAATCAATAATTGAAAACTAAAATAACAATGCAATCATCTAGTTTCCCATCAACGGTCCTAATAGAGCTTCTCAATCCCAAGGAAGACTTTAAACTGAGCGCCCGTATGAGATTTCGCCTAATTAGGTTACTCTCCTCTCCGAATAGGCGGCTTCACCAGTAACAACACAACCGAGGAAGTTTGTTGTCACGAAGGATTAGTTTGCTCGAAACATAAACTTCAAGTATTTATAGATCAAGGAAATTTGGATGCCAAGTAATTACCAAAACCGAAAATTCTAAAGATATGCAATAAACACATATTTTTGGTTTTGTTAATTTTTACCATCAATATCCAAATAATATTACCGAAATCTTGATAACCAAATATTAGCTAGCATATAAAATACTTTACTAATATAAATCAAGAGATATGCTTATTAAATATCAAATGTGTTAAAAACACATTAATATATATAATTCCGAATTTTCATAATAAATGTGTTAAAAACACATTTTCGAAAACTTCCATATTAATACACAATATTATCATATTAATTCCGATTTATGAAATCATCACAATAATATATTTTCGAATATTAATATATTAAAAGGATATTTCCAAATATCAAAAGATATTAGGAATACTCCGGTTTGAGTATCAAGGAATATCTTTGATAAATTAATAAATAAGATTTATGCACATGTTCAAGTATGTCGACATCTTTACTTTGTAACATCTTTCATATTTACAATCTTGAAATCGATTTGCCACACTTCCAAACAAGTTTGGAATTGGTTCATCTAACTTTCAAGAACTATGTGATTGATCAAGAACACTCAATCACAAATCATGGGTTTAACGATTCTGCCAAAACAAGTTTCGGTTCTACCTCCATGTGAGTATTGTGTATAGTCACACTAGCTTTCCAAAATTCGGTTGACTAGGTACTAGGATCGTTTCCCCACATATATATGGTATCTAACTTGAATGTTTTGCACATGTCCATAGGATCGGTTCTCCTTTTCCTAAAAACGTGTTGCACATGTCCATAGGATCGGTTCCCCTTTTTGCTAAAAACTTGTTGCACCTCATACAAGGATCGATTCCCCTTTGTGATGTGTTGCACCTATTACTAGGATCGGTTCCCCTTTACCCAGAGTCGGTCATACACAAATCACAAACTCGATCATACCATCTCAGGTGATTACTTAAGATACGTTTCACTAATAAAAGTCATACCAATACATAAGTCAGGCCTTTATGAATAGTTTTACCAAGAACACAAACAATTCATGAGCGGTTATACTAAATCACACATATTGGTTGTTCACAAGACATGCAATGAATAACAATACCAATAACGCCTGGCGATTTCCTTTTGGATTCATAAATAAGTTTATGAACTTACTTCCTTAAAACACATGTAAAACATTGTTTCCTAAGATGAAATCCTCATCTAATACCCATACATAATCACAATAGCATTTAAACGATTATGTCGATGTCTTATCTACAAAGTTTAATGGTTAAGCAATAAACCTCGTATTGTATTCCTTAACTCTTTGATCATATTAATATAGCTTCGCATGTTATGTTTTCAATCTAAAAGATTTGAAAGACACAAGATAGAAATGGAACAAGTCAAGTCGTAGTTACTAACCTCAAGCTGAAGGATAATGTCTTTGTTGTCTTCAATCCATCTTCAGATCTTTGTAGGTAACTGGAGCACAATACTTATATCATTTCTAGTCTAACCTATCGAAGTTGACTGTAGTTTACATATTAAGCGACTCTAGTTTTGGAACTAAATATAACAACCAATCTTGACATACCAACGCTTGGTGGGTTCAACCGAGCAGTGCTCTAACAGTGTTATTTCTTTTCCGCATTATATTTTGTTATATAATTGAAATATCTTAGGTTGTGCGTTGAATCGATCAATTGGGAAATCCAACCTTTGGTTGTTGATTGAAATTGATTGATCCTTGAACACTGGTATTTGGTACTGTTCAAGTTACTACTCTTATATTCAATCGGGCTCACAAATTTCTATTTGTTGATTGCAGATTGAATAGAGAGTTAGAGATATAAACTCTTGGATATACTTTTCTCTGGATTGAGTCTGACTGTCTAGTTGATTCTCTAGAAAGTATATTGGAGTAAGTCCTCTCATATTGCCAAACGAATTGTTGGGTGTGGTTGTTGTACCCCCGCATTTTCAATTCTTATATTCAATCGGGCTCGAAAATTCCTATTTGTTTGATTGCAGATTGAATTGAGAAATTGATATATAACTCTTTGATATACTTTTCTTAAGATTGAGTCTGACTATCTAGTTGATTCTCTTGAAAGTATATTGGAGTTGGTCAATACATATTTCTAAGCAAAACATTGGGTGTGGTTGTTAGACCCCCGCTTTTTCACTTAGGGTAATCATTACTCTCTGGAATACCTAGCACTATTGCTTGAATTTCTGGATCCTTAGAATCTTTAAAATACTCAAGAACATCTTCTAGATTACTACCCCCAAATTTATGGTAATCACTACTCTCAGAAAGACCTAAAAATATTGCTTGAATTTCCGGATGCTTAGAATCTTTAAAATACTCAAGAGCTTCTGCTAGATCACTAGCCCTAGACTTAGAGTAATCATTACTCTCAGAAAGACCTAAAAATATTGCTTAAATTTCAGGGTCCGTAGAGTCTTAAAAATACTCGACAGCTTCTTCTAGAGACTGATCACACATCTGATCTAAGAGAATGTTATCTTCATATTCATCTTAGGAATCACCAAATAAAGTGTCATGTCAATGATCCTGAACGAAAGTGTTAATCATACTCACTTCTTTTTAATTATTAGAAGGTTGTCTAGTAACATTAAAGATATTCACTTCAGTGGTCTTATCAACAAAAGATATGTTCATAAATTCGTTCCTATAGTTAATGACAACATTAAATGTGTCTATAAATGGGCGACCCAAAAATCACCAGTATTTGAGCACTTGGGTCTGGAACGGGCTGGGTGTCTGGAACAACGAATTCTACTGGATAAATGAACCTATCAACCTCAATCAAAACATCCTCTATTACATCACGAGGGACTTTGACAACCTATCAGCTAATTATAGTCTCATTTTAGTCGGTTTCAACTTACCAAGACCTAGCTGGTTATATATGATACATGAGTAAGATAACACTAGCTCCTAAGTCAAGCAATGCCTTATCAACTAGGTGATTGCCGACCACACAAGATATGGTGGGGAATCCAGTGGGGTGTTTGGTTCAAAAGGATTGAACTTACTTGATCAACTAAAAAGGATTTCTTATGGAATTAAGCTTACACTTTCATGTACAAAGATATTTAAGGAACTTGGTATAAATAGGCATTTGCCTAATTTCTTCTAATAACGAGAAGCTAATGTCACATGCTTAAATATTTCCAATATTTCGTTGAAATTCGACTCCTTCTATGTTGGAACTAACAATTGCGGGAATGGGGCTCTGGGCTCAAAATTTGACCTATCAGGAACCGCATTGGCATCATTAGAGACTTTCCCAGTCTCTTCAACTACTGGATCCTCTTGGGAACTAGAAGGTGGATCTATAGTATGTCCACTACCTTATTGTATATCGTTTTACCACTCCTAAGGGTCGTTATGGAATTCACATGGTTTGATGGTTTCTCAAAAGATATTCCATAAAATCCTTTAGGATTGGGTATTGGTTGACTAGGGAACTTACCTTTTTCTCTTAAAGACTTATTTATCCGACTAACCTGGATTTTTAACTCATAAATAACCTGAGAGTTAGCCTGGACCATCTTTTTATTGTCTTATAAACCTTGTGTAATCGATTGCTGAAACTTTACAGTTTTCTGGGTTAACAGGGATAGAGATTCCTCTAAACTAATGATTTTATCTGAAGGGTTCTGAAACTTTGTTTGACCTAAAGGATCCTAAATATAACCAAAACCTATGGGAGCATTAGAATTACTAAACTGACCTTGACTCTGGCCTTTGGACCATGAAATGTTAGGATGGTTTCTCCAACCAGGATTATAGATTTCTGAATATGGGGCAAACTTCTGATAGCTATCGTATCTAGTGTTATTGTAAAGAGCATAGGCTTGCTCTTCAATAGTCTGTCATTCCCGAAAAGACTTGGGATCCATTCTACCACTAGTTTGACTCAATTCTAAAGCTTCTAACCTTTTTGATATTGCTGCAATTTTGGCATTTGATTCAAAGTTTCCTTCTACCCTATTGACATTTCCTCTACTTGGAAAAATTATTTTCTGGGGTTCCATACTATTTTCCCGTTACTGGGTCTTTTCGGCGATGCCATTCATAAATGTCATCGCATCATCAACAGTTTTGTTTTCAAACCCACCTGTACACAGAGACTCAACCATGGCTGTTGTCGAATAATCCAAACAATCATAAAAGATCTGAACTAGCCTAACCTTTTCTAAACCATGATTAAGACATTATGCTAATAAATTATTGAACCTTTCCAAATACCTATACAAAGATTCTCCCTCTTGTTGAGCAAATGTGCAAATTTGCCTTCTAATGGATTTTGTGCCTAGGGAAAAATTTATTGAAAAAGGCAGATGTAAGTTGTTCATATGTTTCGGTTGCCTCGGAAGTCAAATTATATAGCCAATATTTGGCTTTATGTCTCAAGGAAAACTAAAATAACTTAAGTTTTAATCCTTCGTCATCAAGGCTTTTAATAGGGGTTTTCATTTTATTTCCCTAAAAATATTGGGAGCATAACTTGCTTCAGTTTCAGCTAACTTGATAACTGAGGGACGAGCGGTCGTAGTTAGGTTCAACAAAGTTCTTAAAGTTGCCATTTCTGGCACTGTCAGAGTAATAGGGGTACTTTTCTCACTAAGAATCGAATGTTCACAACTGAATTTTCCAAAAACATGACTCTCTATATTAAGGTAATCGAGATCGAAAAGATGAGGGTACCATATATACCACAATCTTTTGGATCAACCTATTCAGACGTACCTTGTATAATCATTCCGATCAAATAAAGATTTAAGACTATCTTAATCAAGGTGATCATTCGTACAAGTAAAAATACTTTAATTATAATATAAAGACAATTATAATGGGGAAATAAAGTAAAGCAAACACCAGAATTTTGTTAACAAGGAAAACTACAACCTTCTAGAAAAACCCCCGGGACCTAGTCCAGTTTTAAATACACAATGAATTAAGACGCTACAAAAAGTAAACCTATAACTTCGTGTACACGAGAACAAGCAATCTAAAATCCCGGTTACTCAGCTTCAGTAGTATTCTTGTTTGATAATATCTAGTAAAGACGAAGTTCTCAAAAAATGTCAGAATACTAGATATCCTAGCATAACAAATATTAATTTTAGGACTAGATCTAGTAGATCTATCTATTAGATCTTCTTAATGGTTCACAATAACTTCTACTAACAATCTTTCAACTGGTAAGACAAGATTCCTTTAGATCGTATTCCAAACAGTTAAAGGATCAAAGTTGGTCGGTAATCAAACTCACTTTCCAATCACAATACCGAAATATATGATAAAAGCTAAGTTTAGGATCTTCCGTTTAAGATCTTTTACCAGATCCCAAACTCATTGGTTAAGAGATAAATCGACAATGACTACCGAGATAATCAATCTTGATTACAAGGTTTATGATAAAATCATAAACAACTTGTAGATCTCAAAAGACTTGCTTATCGAAGCTTTCCAATCAAGTCACGGAAAGTCACACCAAGATCAAAACAAAAAAAAAATTCTTCAAAGTCTTCATTCTTCGATTTAAACTTCAAAGTAACAACCTACAAAACAACTTGATTCATCTATTGATTTGTCGTACATGACGCAGTTTGTTAACAATAGAAATCAATAGATCAATCTTACATATTTAGAATCAATTAGATTTTTAGTAGTCAAATCTTCAAAGTCTTGACTAGCCTTATATCAGAAGAAAAAGACCATGGAATAAACAAGAAATTCTATAGAAGATAACCGAATCGTTAGTTCACAATCTGAAAAGACAAGGGTACCCAAATATACCTCAATCTAAAACTTTTCCACCTCTAAGTCCTTTCTCCGAAAGTGATTGTCTATGGACTGAGTCGAGACAATACAACTAATCGGTTCACCCTTCGCGTGATCGTCCATGGATACGAGATCGAGATAACACGACAACAAGATAACTTGTGTGATTGACTAAGGATACAAGATCGAGACAACACAACAACGAAGTATGTTTACTTGATAATAGGCTCAGACTTAACCAAACACAATAGGATTGCTATCAAGTAAATAGGAATTAATGTTTGGGTAATTTACTTTAAATTATAATAACAACAATTATAATTGCGGAAAATAAAAGTAAATGACACAACAAGATTTTGTTAACGAGGAAACCTCAAATGCAGAAAAACCCCGGGACCTTGTCCAGAATTGAATACTCTCAGGATTAAGCCGCTATACAAAATCAAACCAACTTCGTATAGTTGAGGCCAGGCAACTAAACCTATAGTTCACCTAGTTCCGTCTGCATTACCACGCCTCCAACTTGTAATAAGTCACGTACTAGAACAATTCCTTTGGTTCGTATTCCAAACAGTAAAGGAACAACAAATCTGTTCGCTAACAACTCTTTTCAACCAAGTGATATGAGTTCGACAAAAGGCTCTTCCGTTTATCCCAATAAACTCCTTTGTCAATTCCTTAGATCTATCCAATAACAACTACCAAGGTAATTGTCAAGATTTTGCAATCAATACTTTTAATCACAAAGAACTGTATTGATGCCTACTCAACTAATCAATCCAATCTACCACAAGAATAAACCGATTATAGTTGGATCCTCTTTACCCGAAAAAAGTATTGTGCACACCAAAGATTATGAACCCAAGTCATAAATCTTAAAAGTCTTCTTTGTCTTCAAATCTTCTTAGATCTTCAATAAACACCCGCACACAATCAACTTGAGTCTCTTATGATCAATCACACACAGAACGGAGTCTGTTAACAATGGATCATCACAAGACGTCTTTAGATCTACGAACAGTCTAAAGATCCCCGTCGAAACTTCGATCTAGTTTGAGCGAATCTTATATCCGAAGAGAAGATTCTCAAGCATAAACAAACTAGGTGCAATCAAAGTTCAACAACCGTTTGTCAATCAAATCAACTGAAAACAAAAGATAAACCGTAATTATCTAGTTTCCCACCAACGGTACTAATAGAGCTTCTCAATCCCAAAGAAGTCTTTAAACCGAGCGGCCGTAAGAGATTTCGCCTAATTAGATTACTTTCCTACCCGAATAGGCGACTCCACCAATAACAACACAACTAGGTAGTTTTGATGGCTCTGAGGATTAGTTTGCTCGAAATGCAAACTTTGATATTTATAGACCGGGGAAGTTTGGACACCAAAGAATTTCCAAAACCGAAAATATTCTCAAGATATGCAATAAGTTCCAAATTCGGTTTCCATGATTCCTGGAAATTCTTTGTCCAAATATTGACCGAAATCTCTAAGAAAATCTCCAATTAGTAAATGCACATTACTAATTTTTATTTTCCAAATATAAAATTAAAAACCTTAATTAAAAGATTCTCAATTTATTTTCGGTCCGAGATTTTCCTTTAGCTATTAAGGAATATCTTTGAACAATAAAAGATAAGCGTTAATGCACATGTTCAAAGTATTCAACATTTTTACTTTGTAATTCCTTTTTCATACTTAAAATCTTGGAATTGATTTGCCACACTTCCAAACAAGTTTAGAATTGGTTCATCTAACTTCCAAGAACTATGTGATTGATTATCCTATCAAATCACCAAACATGGGTTTCATCGTTCTACCAAAACAAGTTTCAGTTCTACCTCCATGTGGGTACTAGAATTAGTCACACTATTTACCAAAACTTGGTTGACTAGGTACTAGGATCATTCCCCACATATATATGGTATCTAACTTGTATTTGTTGCACATGTCCATAGGATCGGTTTCCAATTTCTATAAACGTGTTGCACATGTTCATAGGATCGGTTCCCAATATCTAGAAACTTGTTGCACCTCTTACAAGGATCGATTCCCCTATTGTGATCGGTTGCACCTCTTACTAGGATCGGTTCCCCTTGCCTAGAGTTGGTCATACCAATAACACTAAATCGATCATACCATCTCAGGTGATTATTTAAGATCGATTTCACTAATAAAAATCATACCAATACAAAAGTCAGGCCTTGTGAATAGTTTTACCAAGAACATAAGCAAGTCATGAGTGGTTATACTAATCACACATATTGGTAGTTCAAAAGATATGCAATGAATAACAATACCAATAATCCTAGCGATTTCCCTTTCGATTCAAAAAACAAGTTCATGAATTTACTTCCTTCAAACGAATGTAAAACATTGTTTCCTAGGATGAAATCTTCACCTCATACCCATACATAATCACAATAGCATTCAAACGATTATGTCGATGTCTTATATACGAAGTTCAAAAGATAAGCGTTATACTTCGTATTATATTCCTTAATACTACGTCTAACTAGAGTATAATCATTCAGAGCTTCGAAGTTATGTTTTCAATATGCACGACTTGAAAGATACGTTAGGGAATGAAACCGTTCAAGTCAAATATTACTAACCTCAAATGGAAGGATGATGTCGTCGTTGTAGCTCCGTACTTCTTCAGATTCTTCAAGTCTTCATGTAATACTTGTAATGTCTCATATCCTAATACTTTCAAGCTAACCTATACGAAGTTTCCTCTAGTACATAATCAAGCGACTCTTTAAATGGGTTTTGGTTCACTAAAATATGAAAACCAAACTTGACATACCAACGCTTGGTGGGTTCAACCGAGCTATGCTCTAACAATCTCCCCCTTTTCAATTTTAGTGACAAAACTCTTACATCATATGGATAAACAAATTACAAGATTTCATTACACATACGCTTGATTCCCAAATTCAAGAACACAATAACCTCTATATATTCAATCCATAAATGCTGCTGTTGACATTATAATAACAAAGCTAATACTCCCTCTAAAGGTAAGATAGGTAGATTTTCAATTCGCACGTCTTTTTTATTCCATGATCATATGATATGCTACTCCCCCTTAGTCTATGCTTTACTCTTTCGTTAGATATAACGTTGAAGTATCATTGTCCTTTCCCTTAGTGATATCAATCAATATAAATCAATACCAATGTCACTTGTTTACTCCATATATTTCTCCCACTTTTTGTCACAAAATGACGAAGGTACGAGCAAATAAAAAAGCAAACCGAAAGGATCTTACAAATCTCACAAGACTTGCAAAACCTATAAGAGTCAAGAACGAGGGTTTCACACACCATTTTTGATAACCAATATCAAAACCGAAACTACAAAGTAATTTTGTTTTGATATGTTACCAAGGAAACAATTGCCCGAAGAAATTTTCCCTAATAGTTTAGCAAACCAAAAATCGACTAAGCACCTTAATTCCTTTGCTAAACCGATTGTACAAATACAATTGCTTGTTCGGTAAGACCAAAATAAAGATAACTCTATTTTAATCATCAGGCTCTAATTATCCATATAACTTAGACCTTCCAATTTTAAACAAGACAAGTACTAGGTCAGTTAACTAGAATTTCTTGTTAAGGCATTCGATTAGACTTGAATAACCAAAACCTCCACTTTGATAAGTCTAACTAAGATTAGAATTAACTTAGTTTTTCTTATCCGGAATCGAATTGGACTAAACAATTCATCCCGAAAACTCTTTTGTTAAGCCATAAACAATTCATACAAACCAAATAAATCAACTTGCATAATTATTTACCTCAACCAGAAGCAATTGAAACAACATAAACATTAAAGCACCGCAATTGCACCGAAATTTTATAAGCCTAAACTATTGATACCAAACAATAAAGCAAGATAACAATAGTTTTTCTTAACCGTAAACAATTGAATCACACACACATCCGTATACAAATAATGGAATATAACATCAATTGTATCGAAATTTTGTTAAGCAAAAGCAATAAACATATGCAATAAAATCAGGCTTTTCTTAAACAGGAAAACGATTAACTAACAAAGTCGTTACCTCAAATTTCGCATCCTTATCTCCAATAATGTTTGCATCTTCTTTCCAGGGAGAATTGATACCGAAATATCATTATGTTGTCATCCTTATGCAAGACAAAAGAACAACAACAACCAACCTTTACCAGAGAAATGTTGAAAACCGGTTTTAACTATTGCAAGCAAAAGTTGAAAACCCCGAAACACATATGCTTTTATGCTAAACCAAATGATTCAACATACTGTGACTTTTTCACATATTGTTTCAATCAGAACCCCTCATTATCCTTTGATAAAGCCTACCAACATGGGCTAGAACTTAATCATGTTAAACCAAAAAGTCACCCAAACCATAAGGGTTCACACCATGAGATCGAATATTAAGGTTAAGAAAACTGAAATCATACATCCCATAAACATTCATAGCAATTAGATAAAGCATTCAAGCATAGGCTATGTAATCAAAAACTATCACAAGAAAAATTATAACTAATAATTTTATTCATAATAAAGATAGTTTTATTCATAAAATAGACTTAATACAATCATTGAAAGAAATCAAAAATTGATGTCTATTATCTTGATTAATTATTGGGAGGAACATTCCTTGTGATCAAGTATTCTTTGACGCTCTTCTTCTGTTTCCGATTCTTGGTTCCAAAACTCTAATTCAATCTTTAGAATTCCTTTAAGAGTTTCTGGATCTTTTCGAGCAGCAAAGCCCAGCTGTTTCTGAAAACAATCAAGTTGTTTACCAAGAGTTTCAAGATGAGCTAGAAGATACTTTTTGTTAGAGTTCGGTGAAATCCTTTCAACCATTTTATTACTCAATTCAGTTCCAATCATTTGACATATAGTCTTTTTAGAGACAGACTTAATGCTTCTCTTGACATCAAAATCATCTCCTGCGATGAATTCACAAATCTCTGTAATTATACATGGAAAACCTATATGCCTCGTTATTCATGAGGAAGTAACAGAGTCTGATATTTTGATCTTTGACTGACAATGATTCCACATATGTCAATTTGAGATTCTCCTTTTAACATAAAATAAACAAGATAATTAATAGGGGGAAAGCCAATTTTACTAAAGGGAAAGTTGACTTAGTCTATGATATTTGACTTCCGGTCAATATTGGGTGTATTTGATAAAAAGCTTCCCCTATCGATATTTTTAACTTTGTGAGCATAACTTCATGTATCCTCCTTTCTCTGTTGCTGTGTTAGTAAGATAGTCATTCAAAATCTACAAAACTTGGATATTATATGTTCACATCAAAACTACGCCAGTGATTGGATAAACTAAAAGAGAGAAGTGTTGCAATCTATGAATATATAAGAATGCAGGAAACACACCTACTTCATCGACTATCAACTTGTTAATGAATTGCAAAACAATACCCATTATGTACAGTTGGTCGACTATAAGCAATCTCCTAAAAAACTTCCAACAATAGCCACTGTATATAGGTATAATGTTTAACTAATCAACACAGTATTCATACTTGGGTCTCTCTAAAATTAAATAAAGTATTTGATCCTAGAGAACTCGTTGCTTGGTGTAAAAGAAGTTCACAAGCAATCCTCTGAATCGCTCAACACATGATCCCTTAGTTGCTCGCACTCCACAAATCATTCAATTGATCTCAAAATGTAATACATCTGTAAGAAACTTGGGTATATATCTGCACTTATGTGCATTCGGGGATGTTAGCTAGGGTTTTTTTAATCCCTAATTAATGATAAAGAATATTTTTCACTAGGGGGAAAGCTTATTTTAAATCCACCCAAGATTGACCCCCGGTCAAATAACATAGACCGAAGCCAACTTTCCCTCTAGTAAAAGTGGCTTTCCCCCTATTAATTATCATAAAAAAATTCTGAAAAATCTTTGTCCCAAGCTGACTTATCTCTAGTGCTTGCAAATACGGTAGCTAAAGCAAGTTTACCGAATACCCTTAGATGGAAGGGTATATGTTTTGTTGGTAATCTACCATTTTCCCACTCTGTCGATCTTCCAGTGAGATGTGTTGAAATGGTATCATGCTCAATTTCAACTCCAGTAACCAAGTGATTACATTCCACATTGTACTTAATAACATTTGAAATTGTCTTACGATCAACATAGTAGAGTCCTTGACCAACAAGAGTAACAAAGGTAAGATTTTTATGATCAACATTATGAATATTCGCATAAAAAACTCTTACCAGGTGAATATTTTTCAAAATCAAAAAGTTTTCCCCAGTTCCGATCTTAAGCAAACTTCACATAATCCTTATCTTGGACATCTGGATCAAATTTCTTTTTAGTGGTAAACTCCATGCCCTTGAGAGTTTCGTATTTCCTAAAACATGAGCTGTCAATAAAACGAATGAATTCATGCTTGTCATCAATACTGTTAGGGAATCTGATCCTATCAACATCATCCCATCTGACCCGATCATCAGATGATGTCCCACTTGATTTCCTCTTCCTCATACTTGCGAAAATATGATAAACCTTAGTTACGATTTCAATCAATCTTCCCCAATATGTTTGTAATCATAGCAAATGGTTATCTTTTATAAGAAGAATTGATATTAAAACCGGAAATAACTAGCTTTAGGAAATTCTGCCAAAATCGGAAACCAAGGCTTGTGGGGAAACAATTCCGATTTTGTATCTAGGTCTTTCTTTTGGAAAATCGGTTTTTCATGGTCTGGATCTTTTTCTTGGACTGGTTCCATATTTTTGTCCAAAAATCTGTTTACTCTTTTATTATCAGAAATTGATAACATCACTTGAAATTCACTCAAGAATTTTCTACTAGAGTATGCAGAGATAAATTTGAACAAAATATGATATTTATTAAAAATACCATTAGAATCATAATCCCTGTAATATTTCAAAAGATCACTTGCTTCATTAAAAAAGTTGTGAGGTGTATGAAGCAATCCATTGTTAATAGAATTATTAGCGGAAAACTCATTCCTTGTAGGATTACACATTTTCCAAAATCGCATCCTAGATAACGATACATTGACAGATTTTAATCTGAAAATGTACATATATATATACTTTGGTAGTTCATCCAAAATATATTTAAGATTCCAGATTTTTCAAAAACACAAAAGCAATGGTTCATATAGTAATGAAAAAATTTGAGAGGAATCTTATGCAATTTCAAGATACATCCTATCTCATATAGAATTGTATCATTAGTAACAAACACAATGATATACAACTCTATCGGATCCAAAGGATTATGTAAGTCACTTGAGACATTCATAGACATAATTCCAATTCCTAGAACATTTAGGAATAAGAGTATTACATACTTCACTCGTGTCTTCCACCACGATCTTTTGAAGCAGTCAAATCCTGCCGTTATGTTAACTGAATCATACATAGATTCAATTTCTTATAGGTTGGATAACACCAAACACAGACTGTTAGATCTTTTCGTGTTTGCCTTCTTTGATACCAATTGAAAAGACGAGGGTACCCAAATATACCTCTAAAACTTTTCCACCTATAAGTCATTTCTCCAAAAGTGATTGTCTATGGACTGCGTCGAGACTATACAACTAATCGTTTCACACTTCGTGTGATCGTCTATGGATACGAGATCGAGACAATATGACAAAAAGATAACTTGTGTGATTTACTATGGATACAAGATCGAGAGAATACAACAACGAAGTATGTTTACTTGATAATAGGTTCGGACTTAACCAAACACAATAGGATTGCTATCAAGTAAATAGAAACGTTTGTGTAATTTACTTTAAATTATAATAACAAAAATTATAATTGCGGAAAATAAAAGTAAATGACACAGCAAGATTTTGTTAACGAGGAAACCGCAAATGCAAAAAAAAAACCGGGACCTTGTCCAGAATTGAATACTCTCAGGATTAAGCCGCTATACAAAATCAAACCAACTTCGTATAGTTGAGACCAAGCAAATAAACCTATAGTTCACCTAGTTCCGTCTGTGTCCCTGCGCCTCCAACTTGCAATAAGTCACGCACTTGGAACAATTCCTTTGGTTCGTATTCCAAACAGTAAGGAACAACAAATCTGTTCGGTAATAACACTTTTCAACCAAGTGATATGAGTTCGACAAAAGGCTCTTCCGTTTATCCCAATAAACTCCTTTGTCAGGTCCTTAGATCTATCCGACAACAACTACCAAAGTGATTGTCAAGATTTTGCAATAAATACTTTTAATCACAAAGAATTGTATTGATGTCGATCTACTTAACTAATCAATCCAATCTACCACAAGGATAAACCGATTATAGTTGGATCCTCTTTACCCGAAACAAGTATTGTGCACACTAAAGATTATGAACCCAAATCAGAAATCTTCAAAGTCTTCTTTGTCTTCAAATCTTCTTAGATCTTCAATAAACACCTGCACACAATCAACTTGAATCTCTTGTGATCAATCACACATAGAACGAAGTCTGTTAACAATGGATTATCACAAGACGTATTTAGATCTACAAACAGTCTAAAGATCCCCGTCGAAACTTCGATCTAGTTTGAGTGAATCTTATATCAGAAGAGAAGATTCTCAAGCATAAACAAACTAGGTGCAATCAAAGTTCAACAACCGTTAGTCAATCAAATCAATCGAAAACAAAAGATAAAACCCAATTATCTAGTTTCCCACCAACGATACTAATAGAGCTTCTCAATACCAAAGAAGTCTTTAAACCGAGCAGCCGTAAGAGATTTCGCCTAATTAGGTTACTTTCCTCTCCGAGTAGGCGACTCCACCAGTAACAACACTACTAGGTAGTTTTGCTGGCTCTGAGGATTAGTTTGCTCGAAATGCAAACTTTGATATTTATAGACCAAGGAAGTTTGGACACCAAGGAATTTCCAAAACCGAAAATATTCTCAAGATACGCAATAAATTCCAAATTCGGTTTCCATAATTCCTGGAAATACTTTGTCCAAATATTGACCGAAATATCTAAGAAAATCTCCAATTAGTAAATGCACATTACTAATTTTTATTTTCCAAATATAAAATTAAAAACCTTAATTAAAAGATTCTCAAGTATGTCGACATCTTTGAACAATAAAAGATAGGCGTTACTGCACATGTTCAAAGTATGTCGACATCTTTACTTTGTAAGTCCTTTTTCATACTTACAATCTTGGAATTGATTTTCCACACTTCCAAACATGTTTAGAATTGGTTCATCTAACTTCCAAGAACTATGTGATTGATTATCCTATCAAATTACCAAACATGGGTTTCACGGTCTACCAAACAAGTTTTGGTTCTACCTCCATGTGGGTACTAGAATTAGTCACACTAGTTTCCAAAACTTGGTTGACTAGGTACTAGGATCGGTTCCCACATACATATGGTACCTAACTTGTATTTGTTGCACATGTCCATAGGATCAGTTCCTAATTTCTAAAAACGTGTTGCACATGTTCATAGGATCGGTTCCCAATATCTAGAAACTTGTTGCACATCTTACAAGGATCGATTTCCCTCTTATGATCGGTTGCACCTCTTACTAGGATCGGTTCCCCTTTGTCTGGAGTTGGTCATACCAATAACACTAAATTGATCATACCATCTCAGGTGACTACTTAAGATCTGTTTCACTAATAAAAGTCATACCAATACAAAAGTCAGGCCTTGTGAATAGTTTTACCAAGAACATAATCAAGTCATGAGCGGTTATACTAATACCACATATTGGTAGTTCAAAAGATATGCAATGAATAACAATACAAATAAGCCTAGCGATTTCCCTTTCGATTCACAAAACAAGTTCATGAATTTAGTTACTTTAAACGAATGTAAAACATTGTTTCCTAGGATGAAATCTTCATCTCATACCCATACATAATCACAATAGCATTCAAACGATTATGTCGATGTCTTATATACGAAGTTCAAAAGATAAGCGTTACACTTCGTATTGTATTCCTTAATACTACGTCTAACTAGAGTACAATCATTCATAGATTCGCAGTTATGTTTTCAATATGCACGACTTAAAAGATACGTTAGGGAATGAAACAGTTCAAGTCAAATATTACTAAGCTCAAGTGGAAGGATGATGTCGTCGTTGTAGCTCCGTGCTTCCTCACATTCTTCAAGTATTCATGTAATACTTGTAATGTCTCATATCCTAATACTTTCGAGCGAACTTATACGAAGTTGACTCTAGTACATAATCAAGCGACTCTTTAAATGAGTTTTGGTTCACTAAATATGACAACCAAACTTGACATACCAACGCTTGGTGGGTTCAACCGAGCTATGCTCTAACACAATCAGATCAAACAAAACTAAAATAACAATACGATTCTAGTTTCCCACCAACTATACTCGTAGATGTTTCTTTATCCCAAAGGAATCCTTAAAGCGAAGCGGACATAAGAGATTTCACCTAATTAGATTACTCTCCTCTCGAATCAAGTATTCAAAGAATACTTAGTATTACAAGTAATACTGCAGTTGGCTTCCAGCAGTGACTAAGATGTAGGATCAGAATCTCGCACAGAAGAATATGCTTGCGAAATTATTAACAACACATCGCGAAGACATCGCAGGATGATTTCAGAAACGACATAACAGATGACATCAACTTAAACATGAGAAAAGTGTGATGATCTTGCGAAAATTAGGAATGTTGCGAATGTTACATTTGTAAGCTTGCGAAAATACCGCAAGCCAGATCCGAAATTAGGGGAAATGTTAGTTGTACATTAGCTGTCATCCACTATGTAAACACCTATATAAAGAGAAAGGCAAGAGAGAGAAAAGGGATAGATAATCAGAAAGAGAGACACACTTTAGGAGAGGATACATTCTGTAGAGAGAGAAAGTAGAATTGGTTGTATTATTATTATCTCCTTCTTCTTCTTCCTCCTTCAAGAACCTAGAGCTCCAAATACTCATTAATGGAGTCTCCATGTAATCAAGATGTAATTACAAATAATCATAGTAAAACCTAACCCCGTGGATGTAGATCAAATTGATCGAACCACGTAAACCTTTTGTCTCTTTACAATTTTAGCATTCTTATCATCATTTTTATGTTTAGATCTACAAATTATTACAAGGGGTGTGTTGTAGGATTTCCTGCAACTACATTTTTGGCGCTAGAAACAGGGAGCGAGTAAAGGATTTATCCTTCCTGTAACTTGTTGGTTCAAGAAATTTCCATGAAGATTAGCTACTGTTCATATTTTTCTAGATCTACAAAATTTAGGTTCAAAAATGGAAATTTTATGGAAGAAATCACACTTTCAGGGAGTAAACATCATCAACAATTCAAAGACATGAAAAGAGTGAGAGAAAAAAATAGTTGTTGTGGTGAAATTTAAGGAAAAAATGGAAGTTTCAGTGGAAGATTTTCATGTTCAGGAGAAAGCAAAAGGCATTTTGTGAAGAAACAAAGGAAAGACGAAGATAATGATAAGAGTCATAAGTTGTGATTTCTGTCACAAACAGAAATTCGCACAGATGGTTCAAGGTTGAGCGAACAACAAATAGGTCACGGGTTCGAATTCGCAGAGACACGTATTTTTCATTTTATTCTCATTTGCATGGGTGAATAAAAGAATAAGGAAAAAAGTTATGCGTTAATTTCGCGGAGAGGTTCTTGCACAATTGGTCCAGAGAGCAGTATTTGTGTTCGTGGTTGCAAGTTCGAATTCGCCTGCGAACATAGTTTTCTTCTTTTTTACAGAGAGCGAAAAAATGAATAATTTCGCAATATTGTTTCATTATTTCGCAAACAAGAGGCAGCACAATTGGTCATCTGCGAAGTTAATGAGTTCATGGTCGTGTGATCAAGTCCCAACACATGCGTATTTTTTCGCACAAATATTTCTTTGATTATTTCGCACAGAAGAGAGTTGATGATAATTTCGCAGAGATATTTTGCAAAGAAGAAGCTTGCACAGTTGGTCAGGAGGCATGAATGCAAGCAGCAGATTGCGGTATCAATTCTTGCTTCTCGCATGTTTATTTTTGTTAAGCGAAATTTATACAGATTTGTCTCCCACACAGTTGGAATTTGATTACTTCGAAAGAACTTTGATTATTTCGCAAGAGAGGCTTAGCACAGTTGGTATGGTGTGAGAATATGCAAGTAGCAAGTCGCGGGTTCAATTCTTGCCTCTCACATCTATTTTTGCTAAGCGACATTTATACTTCATGCAACGTATTTTTCGCGCGAGATTGACAACAACAGCGAATCACATAAAATCTAAGTACCACTTTCCTTGAACATTTTACTTTTACAGAAAATAAAAGATTTTTGATTTGATTTACAAAAGGCGATATAATCGCACAATTACAGAAATTTCATAATTACAAAGATTCCACAATTACAGAAGAAACCGAGAAAAATCTCGCACAGATCAATTTATATATTTCTCTTGAAAATTTTCTTTTTTTCAAATGAGAATGATATCTAACATGGAGAGTAGTAGGAGGAAAAATAAGACCTTCCATCAACAGGCTAGTAAGACCTTCCATCAACAGGCTGCATAAGACCTCATTAGGATCATTTCCATGAAAGATGTTTATCGGATGAGACGAAACAAGTTATACAAAGGAAATCAAAACAAAGAAAAACGATTTGAACTTGCAATTAAATGAAAATTTCTGATAAAAGAAATGTTGAATACTAATCTAAATTCTTATTTGCATTACAGCACAACATGAGGCAGAGAACGCGGGGTAATAATTTCGCAATACATCTTATTCGCAGTCAAGGATGGATACTTCTTATATTTCGAGGATTGAGTACTTCTTATACTTCTTCAAGGATACTTCATACTTCTTCAAGGATACTTAATACTTCTTATACTTCAAGGGTTAATACTTCTTATTTACTTCGCAACACTCCGGAACTTCACAAAAGAATAGAGGCAAGTACGTACTTTTCAAGTCCGATATTCTTTCGCTCGTTCCTCCAACAACTACAACAAGGTGGATTTTTTCTTAAAGATCGCTTTTCAAGCAATATTCAAGAAAAAAGAGGCAAGATGTAGGGTCAGAATCTCGCACAGAAGAATATGCTTGCGAAATTATTAACAACACATCGTGAAGACATCGCAGGATGATTTCAGAAACGACATAACAAATGACATCAAATTAAACATGAAAAAAGTGTGATGATCTTGCGAAAATTAGGAATGTTGTGAATGTTACATTTGTAAGCTTGCGAAAATACCGCAAGCCAGATCCGAAATTAGGGGAAATGTTAGTTGTACATTAGCTGTCATCCACTATGTAAACACCTATATAAAGAGAAAGGCAAGAGAGAGAAAGGGGATAGATAATCAGAAAGAGAGAGACACTTTAGGAGAGGATACATACTGTAGAGAGAGAAAGTAGAATTGGTTGTATTATTATTATCTCCTTCTTCTTCCTCCTTCAAGAACCTAGAGCTCCAAATACTCATTAATGGAGTCTCCATGTAATCAAGATGTAATTACAAATAATCATAGTAAAACCTAACCCCGTGGATGTAGATCAAATTGATCGACCACGTAAACCTTGTGTCTCTTTACAATTTTAGCATTCTTATCATCATTTTTATGTTTAGATCTACAAATTATTACAAGGGGTGTGTTGTAGGATTTCCTGCAACTACAACTAATAAAAGTAATACAAAAGTTAGGTATTGTGAATAGTTTTACCAAGATACATAAATAAGTTATGAGCGGTTATACTAAACACACATATTGGTAATCCAAAGATTTGCAATGAATAACAATACCAATAAGCCTAGCGATTTCCCTTTCGATTCATAAAAAATGTTTATGAATTGTACTTTCTTTAAACGAATGTAAAACATTGTTTCCTAGGACGAAATATTCACCCATACTCATACATAATCACAATAGCATTCATACGATTATGTCGATGTCTTATATAAGAAGTTCAAAAGATAGACGTTATACTTCGTATTGTAATTCCTTAATACTATGTCTAACTAGAGTATAATCATTCACACCTTTGCAGTTATGTTTTCAATATGCTTGAAAGATACGTTAGGAATGAAACAGTTTAAGTCAATTATTACTAACCTCAAGTGGAAGGATGACGTCGTCGATGTAGCTCTTCACTTCTTCACATTCTTCAAGTCTTCACGTAACACTTGTAAGTCTCATATCCTAGTTGTTAGTGCACTGCTCGGTAGAACTCGCATGCGTTGCTATCTCAAGCATGTTTGTCAATGTTAGTGACCAAAACTATAAGTCTTGATTTCTAGTCTACTATAGCTAAGTCTTGGACTAGGATAAAAAGTGTAGTTGATCTCAAGAACTCCATGGCGATCATCATACAAAACGAAGAACTACTCAAGGGACTGGTGGAACTTCATCAACTAAAAGGTATGTGGAGACTTGAACTTATCTATCACTTAAAAGTCTATCTACTTTATCTCCTATCTTGAGACAAAAGTCGTTTTGCTATATAGACTTTGATTATACACACTTGCTATTTCGAGCCGAGTTTATCTCGCTTATCTATTTCTCGAAATATATGTTGGTAAGCTTTCGCTTTGGCCAAGTTCATCTTTACCTAGTGACGAAAGTCATGTTATGTTTTAATCACTTGAAAATGGCTTTGACGAAAAATGGTTTGTGAATAACAACTATATAACATCCTCTAAGAATGTTTCAATGATTGAAATGAGAGTTTAGATTATATAACCAATGTTGGATATAAGCATTTTGTGGTAACACATACATGTATAAGTCCTTATTCCTTGAACCGAAGTTTGCGTACTTTGCTGCTCAGGAAACCGGAACAGAGTCCGCGAACCCAGTCTGTGTACTGTCGGAGGTTCTCTTCCCGAGAAAATCCGCTGGAGCTTGTGAACTATTTACAAACTTATTCCGGGTACTTAAGTCCGCGTACCTGGTCTGCGTACTTAGGTTGGTTATATTCTAAAAACGATTATTCGTGAACTTATAGTTATATTAACTAAGGAATGCAAGTTTGCAAACCGTGGCTATAAAGTTCAGGATTCGAGTGAATCAAATCGTTTTTGCTTTGATTGTGTCTTATATACTTCTATAAGATCTAAGCAATTGAACAACTCTCTAACTAGTTCATTTGAGTCACTTGAACTAGTTATCGTGAAGAAGAATATGGTTGATATGAAAGTGCTCATATGGCTAACCATTAGGTTAACTACTGTTGAACCAACAAATGTACATGTTTGGGTACAGTTACATAAACCTAATACGTGCATTTCATTTGTGTGTAACAATCTAAGTTTTTGATCTAACGGTTGAAATATATTAGCTTGAATCTAACCAGGTTTTTACCTAACGCTGAATATTGAATGCTTTGTTACTAAGCCAACATTGATTGCAAACCCTGATTGAAAGACTATATAAGGGAGAATGCTAGCAACTGGGAAACCTAATCCCAACACCTCATGTGTGATACTAGTTGTATAAGCTAGAGTCGACTCTCCTTTAACCTTAGGTTTCTACCGAGACCCTGTAGGTTCACGACTTGAAGACTTCATTTGGATTGTGAAGCCAGACCGATACTACTTTCTTGTAGTTGTGTGATCTGATTTGTTTCTATCGTATTGAGTACAATCGTAACGATTGGCTTGAGATTGATATCTCCGATAGGCAAGATATAAAAGTAATCACAAACATCTTCGTCTCATCGTTTGTGATTCCACAATATCTTCTTTCACCGCATCGATTAAGATTATTAAAAGGTGATTGATAATACTAGGCTGTTCTTCGGGTATATTAGTCCGGGTTATGAATTGGTTCTTGTTCACCTTGATTTATCAAAAGATGGAACAAAACTCGTAGGTATTTCTGTGGGAGACAAATTTATCTATTACCGTAGAATTTTCTGTGTGATACAGATTTGTTTATTAAAGTCTTCGACTTTGGGTCGTAGCAACTCTTAGTTGTGGGTGAGATCAGCTAAGGGAATCAAGTACGTAATATCCTGCTAGGATCAGAGACTTAGGAGCATAACTGTACCTTAGATCAGTGTGAGATTGATTGGGGTTCAACTACAGTCCAGACCGAAGTTAGTTTGTAGTAGGCTAGTGTCTGTAGCGGCTTAATACAGTGTGTGTTCAATCTGGACTAGGTCCCAGGGTTTTTCTGCATTTGCGGTTTCCTCGTTAACAAAATTTCTGGTGTCTGTGTTATTTCTTTTCCGCATTATATTGTTTATCTTTATAATTGAAATATCACATGTTGTGAGTTTGAATCAATCAATTGGGAAATCCAACCTATGGTTGTTGATTGAAATTGATTGATACTTGAACATTGGTCTTTGGTACCGTTCAAGTGATTTCTGTTGTATTCAATTAGACTCGCAGATTTCTATTTGCTTGAGTAAGTATTGAATCGAGAAAGAGAGATATAACTCTTTGATATACTTTATTAAGATTGAGTCTAGTTGATTCTCTTGAAAGTATATTGGAGTTAGTCTTTACAAATTGCTAATCGAAATATTGGGTGTGGTTGTTGTACCCTCGCTTTTTCAATTGGTATCAGAGTAGGAAAACACGTTTAAAGACCTTATAAGTCTGTGTTTGTAGCAATCTAACTTTATGGACGATAAGAATATCTCCGTTAGCGCAACATCAGCTCAGATTCACCCTTGTGAGTTTCAAAGCCCCGAAGCTTTTAAGAAAGACTATGTTTCTGTTCCTTTGTATGAATATGCATTTAACTGGGAAAAATCTCTTGATGAACAGTTGGATGATCTTTCGGATGACAGTGATTCAGAAAAAGGACAAAGTCTTGATGAGGAAGTCTCTCAATATATCAAGCTTTTTGACCGTGCTTTGAAAGAAAAGAAGTCAACAACTTGCTTGAGTAAATACATGGCTCCTCTTTGTCAAGAAAACAGAAAATTGAGAAAACTCTTTAAAGGATATGATTGTGGATATAAACTCTTACAATCTATCGTTAAAGATCGAGAAGAAGATGTACGCTCAAAAGGGTTTGAATGTGATAATATTCTTCCAAATATTTTTGTGTTGAAAGAAAGACTTGCAGAATCTGAAGCAAGATATAACTCTCAACAAAAATATTTTAATGACAAAGAACTCAGTCTTCTCACCAAGGAAAAATCCTTGGAGACTGACCTTGTTGCTGCTCTTGATAAAGTGAAATCACTGGAAGAGAGTCTGAGTAGATTCAATTCTAGCTCTACAAAATTATCTTCTATGCTTGGAGCATGTAAAGAACATCGTGATACACGTGGTCTGGGTTATAAAGGAATAGACGCTCCAAAAACTAGTAAGATCAATTTCGTTAATGCTAATGATAATTCTTCATGTGAGAAACCTTTTGCAGCTTGTAACGTGCCTAGAAACAAGGATTTTGCTCCTTCTAAACCTACTCACACGAGAACGGTCAAGAAAAATCCTTTTAACTGCTATTATTGCGGAAATAAAGGACATCGTGAGCGAAGATGTTGTTTTTGCTTGAGGAATGAAAAACTTCACAACATTCTTGCATGGATGTCTAAAGAAGTTATTAAACCTGTATCTCATGTTGTTGGAGTAAAAGGCATTGTCAACAATCAAGAAAAATACTGTGATAAGTCTTTTCTTAATTGTGCTTTTGAAACAAAAAATACCGACAATGGTAGAAGAAAGAACGACAGAAGGGCAACTGACTTCTTAAATAACTCTGAAAAGAGAAAAAGGCATAGGAGAAAGAAGGAAAGGTTGAGTTAAATTTCTCTCTCTGAAGAAGGCTATGGATCCAAGACTCCTGCTCCAGATTTCATTCATATCAATAATCGAGTCTCAGAACTTAAGATCAGCATAAACAGACTCAAACGGAGCATCAAAAAGACAAGGAAAGCGGCTGACTCAGGTACTCCTTGTTCCTCTCTTGATAAAACTCCTTCAACTAAGTCGAGTGATTTTTTTGTAAATCCTCTTGAAGGAGAGAAAAAAGAGGTCAATATTGATGAGAAAAATGCTCATCTAAATACAACGTGACTGCTAAATAAAGCATCCTTCTTGTAGTCAAAGAAGGATGCTCATAGTTCTCAAGAAGTGTGTCTTGAGATTTCTGTCTAGGTTGTATGTTATTTTTTTTTTGTATTTGATGATCTTAAAATCTGTTGATCCTCGCTCCAGTTCTTCTCTTGAAGATAATTCTGATCATCCTCTTTTGAAAAAAAAATCTTGTTTATTTGTCCTTCCTCCAAGTAGTTCTCTCAGCTATTTTTCTTGACATAAGAATTTCATCATTTGTTTAGAATGTCTCTTGAGTTCTCAAGAAGCAGTCTAAATTTGGCTCCTCTATTCCCTCGGTCACATATCAGGGTTGTGACCACAAGTGCACGTACACCTGACCCACACGGACGTATACAAGTTTTCCTAGGGTTTTCCATGGAACTCCTTTATATACACATATGTGTCATCTCTTGATACATTGTTCCGTAAGGTCAAGAGGTTCTACTGAATTTTGGCGTGCACAATGAATGTAAGCAACAAAGATGATGAAGTCAAGAAGGGCAAGTCTATCGAGTTTCACAAGAATCCTATTTTCATAACTTGCTATCATGTCGTTGATCATGAAAACAAACTACCAGTTCAGATGTTATCACAACTGGTAGGAAATCTTCTTTGAGATTTTGAGGTTGTACGTAAACAACTCGGAATTGCAACAAGGAATCTTGATTTTCTGAAAAACGAACTGATGAAAGCAACTGATGAGCTCGTCCATGTTCAATCTCTAGTTGCTGACCGAGTTTAGTTTTTTTTCGGATCATGTTCTCTAAACAGTTATTTGCCTAGTAAATCTTCTATTAAGAATTTTATTTTCTTGTTTTGTTTAGAAGAATAACTAGAGGATGGAATAGCCATTATTGTGAGTACACATAGCTATGTCCAACGTTTTCATCTTCATTTTTTAGGTTTATTTGTTTAAATTCTAAAAAAATTGTTTGGAAGATGATTTTTGCAGTATTAATCTTTATGGTTTTATATATTGCAATTTGTTATGGGGTATTTGTGTTTGCGTCCATAAATTATGATTGTCCCATACCTTGTCAAAAGTTAAGTCTTTCGAATGTCGATATGCATGTATTGATAAAAGAATGAATGAGCTTTTGACATCACAAAAGTTTGAAGCCTATTATGTCATTATGCAAATATTGATGGAAGATAGGATGTTTTTTTGATAAGTCAAAAAATTGTATTAAAGATGATAACAAAATTTACAAGTAGTTTACAAGAAAAAGAGGTCAGAAAAACCTCAAAAAACTCATAAACTATTTAAATCTGAAATACTCCACATTTGGATATTCTATTGAACTCAAAAAATTTGGACGCCCAACATAGTGCATTCCCACTTCATTATCAAAAGAACACCCCTTTTTAGCCATTTGATCCGCTGAAAAATTAGTTTTACGAAAAGTATGAGTAAAGCGGACTGAATCATAAGAGTGACGCACATCCAACCATCTCTGTTGCACAAACCAGGGAATATAATTCTCTTCAAAAGCCTTAATCACACTGGTAGAGTCTGAACGAATAAGAATTCGCTGAAAACCCCACTGTCTCGCCCACTCCAAGCCAACAATTATGCCATACATCTCTGCCAAATAATTGGTTGTAATACCAAGTCCAATGCTCATCGCTCCAAGCATATTGTAATCAGCATCTCTGGCTACAACTCCAGCACATGCTACACCCGGGTTACCACGAGCTGCACCATCACAACAAAGAAGTAATTCATTGCTCTCAGGAGGCTGCCAATAACAAGGAACAGGTTCCACATGCTTCACCTTTCTATGAGCAACTCTAAAAAGGTTCAAAATACGGACATCTTCAACTGAATTGTACATGAAACTCTTCAGCCGATAAGAGTACTCATGAATAAGCTTAAATACACGTTGTTTAAAGAAGTGTAAATTTGTTGTTTGTTTTTCATACACACACTTGTTACGAATGAACCATAATTCAGACCTTACCACCAGATTCGCCACAAGCCATAATTCCTTGATAATTCTACTACGACCCTTAGCTTCCTTGTAAGAAATAACTATATTAGAGTGAGGCTTTAAACCAAACATACCAGAAATCCAAAGCCAGGCCTGAACAACAAAGTTGCACGACTATAAAACATGTTCCAAAGACTCCTCATCACATTTACACACCATGCACTTGTTCGGAAAAGAATGTTTGAGCCTTCTTTTAACTTTATCTAAAGTAGCGCAAGCACCCCTGAGAAGCTAAATTTGGATGAACAGCTGAATTCCAAAGCAAGCTAATCCCCTCCATAACAATGTATTTAGTACGCACCAATTCCTTAGCAGATTTAACAGAAAAATTACCCTTGAAGTCCGGCATCCAAACTTTTCTGTCACTTCCCATATGCAGCCTAGGTAGGTTGTTCACGTCAACACCTGCAGAAAGAAAATGCTCCATGTGCTCCTCCGGGATCAGCCAAGAGCCTTGTTGAATCAAATCACCCACACGAGCCTGCCTGTCTAAGTCTGTGCGATTCAAAACATCAGAAATACTCTTTTCACCATACCATATATCATAATAAAGTGAAGTCATTCTGCCATCTCCTATAAGAAAATTAGTATTCTGATCCACCACTTTGTAAACCCAACGCATACCAGCATGAATGGTTGAATTTACACCATACTCTTTAAACTTGCCATTTCTATACGTAAAGTTTGTTTCCAAAAAATGAGACCAGGATTTAGAAGAGTATTTGATATTCCACCAAAGTTTGATAAGCAAAGCCTTGTTTAGAACTTCCAAATTAGGAATCCCCAAACCACCTTCTTTGTAAGGACAACAAATTTTATCATAACCAACCACAACAGAACGAGATAAATTCGAGTCACCCGACCAAAGAAAATTCTTTATCACCCTCTCACACTGCTGAATAAACTTCTTTGGCCATTTATAAATTGCCATATTGTGAATTGAATAGCTAGAAAGAACTGAATTGATAAGAACTACTCTATCATGAAAAGAGAGAGTTTTACCATTCCAAATCGTGAGTTGATCCTTAATTTTATCCACCACATTACTAATGTGAGCATACTTCACCGCTCAAGGCATGATCTTTACTCCCAAATACCGATCAGGGAAAGTAGTTATAACCATACCCAAAAAATCAGCAATACTTCGACGACGATCCAAGGAACCACCCCCAAAGTAAATTTTGACGACACACAGTTCGCCCTGAGGCCTGTCTATACCGCTCCAAAAGGTTCACCATATTTGTAACACTATGCATGTTTCCTTTGCAGAAAATCATGATATCATCTGCAAAGAAAAGGTGAGTAGGCGAAATACCATTACGAGTAACCATATACATCATCTCTCTATTTTGAAAAAGTTTTGAAATATTTCTACTCAAAACATCCTCAATTAACACAAAAATAAGAGAAAGAGGATCACCCTGGCGCAAGCCCCTATTGATTTTGAAAAAACCTTCAGGACTGCCATTTATGAGAATAGAGGTACGAGCCGACTGAAGAATATGATGAATCCAAGTGCACCAATCTTCAGAAAAACCATATCTTCGAAAAACCTCCAAAACAAAAGACCAGCTCACTGTGTCAAAAACTTGTGAACTATCTAGCTTCAAACCCAAATTACCATCCTTACGCCTAATTTTGAGTTCATTAACCATTTCCGAAGCTAAACTAATATTCTCATGGATATTTCTCCCCTTCATAAAAGCCACTTGCTCCTCCGAAACCAAATTACCAAGAACACTACCCAGCCTAGTAGCTAAAATCTTAGTAAAGATTTTGAAGAAAAAATTACTGAGCCCAATCAGTCTAAAATTCCGTAGAGTATTAGCACCACGCACCTTAGCAAGAAGAACAATCAAGCTAGAATTAATTCCACTTGGAACTGTTTTAGACTGCCAACAAAAAATAATAGCATTAGTCAAATCAAGTTGAATAATATCCCAACAATGCCGATAAAAACAACCTGAAAACCCATCTGGACCCGGAGAACTATCAGCAACCAAACCAAAAACCGCCTCCTTGATTTCATCAAGGGTAGGAATAACATCCATAATACCACTTTCTTCAGCCGTAATTGAAGGTCTCTCATAATCAAATAAAAGATCATCAATAATTGTGTCATCTCCATTGAATTTAGCCTCATAATAGTTCACAATATGGTCACATAGCAAAGCACTATCAGAAATAACACTACCATCATCAGAAACAAGTTCTGAAATTATGTTTCTTCCCCTCCGAATATTTATGCTGTTATGAAAATAAGAATTATTACTGGACCCCTCCAACAGCCATTTATTTCTAAACTTCTGCTTCAGTATAATGTTTTGTTGGTTACGAATACCTTGGACCTCAACAAGAGCATCCTTGGCAGTATTAAATTTGGACTCATCAGAATGATCTTCATCCGAAATTCTGAGAGCATTTTCAAGGCGCAACTGTGTCTGCTTCAAACGAACATTCACATTGCCAAAAATCCGCTGGTTCCATAATTTGATAGCTACCTTAAGCCTCTTCATCTTGTAAGGAAAAATATGGAAGATAGGATGAACTTTTGTTTACGAGGATTAATGTCTATTATATGTCATTGTGCAAATAGTGATGGAAAATAGAATGAATCCTTGTCTACTCCGCAGTATTGATCTTCCCTGATCCATATTTTACGTATATACTGTGAGGCTCCGTAAGTTCTCTTATGTTGAGCAATTCCGATTAGATTAATTATGGGTTCTCTTGTGGTTAATCTAATTGAGTATTTTTGGATTCAAATTCATATTCGTATGTGATTTGTTATGTCCAAAGAAATCCTTCTTTTCTTATGAAATTAAGGTCGCTCTTGTTGTTCCTTCGGGAATGACATTTTATGGGGGAGAGTTCTTAACTGAACTTGTGCTTAATTGCCAAATCTTTGTGGGGAGTGCGGCTGTGGAATATTATAGGAGTTATCTTGTATTTTTATAAACTCCTTGATGAAAGCATTTATCTTCGGCTATATGATTGCATCTAAATAAGTTGATATGTGTTTACTTTTGGTCATGAAATGTCTCTATGGAAATTTTCATTAGGATCCCGTTTTCGTACCTTTGCCAATTTTATTGACAAAAAGGGGGAGAATTAATGTGTAGTTCACACTAAAAATACATATGGTTTTCTGATCATTATGTAAGGGGGGGTGGTTTCCATGTGAGATGGAGTATTGACTAAGAAGGAGTGATACATATAACCATAGTATTGTTGTCGAAGTTGTGATACAATTGAACTTTGATTTTGTATAATAATACTATGACACTGCATAACAATGATTGAGAATTCTTGTTTTTTCATTGTTATAGCTACGGATTTTCAACAACGATGATGCTAAACTTACAACCTTTGGAATCATTGAAGTACTTGGAAGTAACGAAGATTTCGAGTAATGTTGAAGATTAGGCATGTGGAAGAAGAGTTACAAAAGTTTATTTATCTATTTTTGTATTCCATATGTATTGATAGTTTTGTCACTAAAATCAACAAAGGGGGAGTTGTTAGAGCACTACTCGGTCGAACTCGCATGCGTTGCTATCTCAAGCATGTTTGTCAATGTTAGCGATCAAAACTATAAGTCTTGATTTCTAGTCTACTATAGCTAAGTCTCGGACTAGGATAGAAAGTGTAGTTTAGCTCAAGAACTCCATGGCGATCATCATACAAGACGAAGAACTACTCAAGGAACTGGCGGAACTTCATCGACTAAAAGGTATGTGGAGACTTGAACTTATCTATCACTCAAAAGTCTATCTACTCAATCTCCTATCTTGAGACAAAAGTCGTTTTGCTATATAGACTTTGATTATACACATTTGCTATTTCGAGCCGAGTTTATCTCGCTTATCTATTTCTTATGTGTTGGTAAGCTTTCGCTTTGGCCAAGTTCATCTTTACCTAGTGACGGAAGTCATGTTATGTTTCAATCACTTGAAAATGGCTTTGACGAAAAATGGTTTGTGAATAACAACTATATAACGTCCTCTAAGAATGTTTCAATGATTGAAATGAGAGTTTAAATTATATAACCAATGTTGGAAATAAGCAATGTGTGGTAACACATACTTGTATAAGTCCTTATTCCTTGAACCGAAGTCTGTGTACTTTGATGTTCAGGAAACCGGAACAGAGTCCGCGAACCCAGTCCGCGTACATTCGGAGGTTCTCTTCCCGAGAAAATCTGCTGGAGTTTGTGAACTATTTACAAACTTATTCCGGATACTTAAGTCCGCGTACCTGGTCCGCGTACTTAGGTTGGTTATATTCTAAAAACGATTATTCGTGAACTTATACTTATATTAACTAAAGAATGCAAGTTTGCAAATCGTGGCTATAAAGTTCATGAATCGATTCGAGTAGATCAAATCGTTTTTGCTTCGATTGTGTCTTGTATACTTCTTTAAGATTTAAGCAATTGAACAACTCTCTAACTAGTTCATTTGAGTTATTTGAACTAGTTATGGTGAAGAAGAATATGGTTGATATGAAAGTGCCCATATGGCTAACCATTTGGTTAACTACTGTTGAACCAACAAATGTACATGTTTGGGTACAGTTACACAAACCTAAAACGTGCATTTCATTTGTGTGTAACAAGCTAAGTTTTTGATCTAACAGTTGAAAGATATTAGCTTGAACCTAATCAGGTTTTCATCTAACGGTGAATATTGAATGCTTTGTTACTAAGCTAACATTGATTGCAAACCCTGATTTGAAAAACTATATAAGGGAGAACTCTAGCAACTAGGAAACCTAATCCCCACACCTCCTGTGTGATACTAGTTGTATAAGCTAGAGTCGATTCTCCTTTAACCTTAGGTTTCTACCAAGACCCTGTAGGTTAACGACTTGAAGACTTCATTGGGATTGTGAAGCTAGACCGATACTACTTTCTTGTAGTTGTGTGATCTTATCTTGCTGTTTCTATCGTATTGAGTACAATCGTAACTATGGCTTGAGATTGATATCACCGATAGGCAAGATATAAAAGTAATCACAAACATCTTCGTCTCATCGTTTGTGATTCCACAATATCTTCTTTCGCCGCGTCGATTAAGATTATTATGAGGTGATTGATAATACTAGGTTGTTCTTCGGGAATATAAGTCCGGGTTATCAATTGGTTCCTGTTCACCTTGATTTATCAAAAGACGGAACAAAACTCGTAGGTATTTCTGTGGGAGATAAATTTATCTATTACCGTAGACTTTTCTGTATGATACATATTTGTTTATTAAAGTCTTCGACTTTGGATCGGAGCAACTCTTACTTGTGGGTGAGATCAGCTAAGAGAATCAAGTACGTAGTATCCTGATGGGATCAGAGACGTAGGAGCATAATTGTACCTTGGATTAGTTTGAGATTGATTGGGGTTCAACTACAATCCAGACCGAAGTTAGTTTGTAGTAGGCTAGTGTCTGTAGCGGCTTAATACAATGTGTGTTCAATCTGGACTAGGTCCCGGGGGTTTTCTGCATTTGCGGTTTCCTCATTAATAAAAGTTCTGGTGTCTGCGTTATTTCTTTTCCGCATTATATTGTTTATCTTTATAATTGAAATATCACAGGTTGTGCGTTTGAATCAATCAATTGGGAAATCCAACCTATGGATGTTGATTGAAATTGATTGATACTTGAACATTGGTCTTTGGTACCATTCAAGTGATTTCTCTTGTATTCAATTAGACTCGCAGATTTCTATTTGCTTGAGTAAATATTGAATCGAGAAAGAGAGATATAACTCTTTGATATACTTTATTAAGATTAAGTCTCGTTGATTCTCTTGAAATTATATTGGAGTTAGTCCATACAGATTGCTAATCGAAATATTGGGTGTGGGTTTTGTACCCCCGCTTTTTCACTAGTAACTTTCTAGCTACGAAATTGACTCTAGTATATAATCAAGCGACTCTTTAAATGAGTTTTGGTTCACTAAAATATGACAACCAAACTTGACATACCAACGCTTGGTGGGTTCAACCGAGCTATGCTCTAACATTGTCGAAGTTGTGGTACAATTGAACTTTGATGTTGTGTAATAATACTATGACACTATATAACAATGATTGGGAGCTATTGTTTTCTCATTGTTATGGCTACGGATCTTCAACAACGATGATGCTGAATTGAATACCTTTGGAATCATTGGAATACTTGGAAGTAACGAAATTTTCGAGTAATGTTGAAGAACCAAGGAGATCAAGCATGTGGATGAGAAACTGAAAAGTTTATTTATTTTGTATTCCATATGTATTGATAGTTTTGTCACTAAAATTGACAAGGGGGAAGATTGTTAGAGCACTTCTCGGTGGAACTCGCAAGCGTTCTCAAGCTTTTTTGTCAAGTTTAGTTGACAAAACTATAAGTCTTGATTTCTAGTCTACTTATAGCTAAGTCTCGGACTAGGATAGTAAGTGTAGTTGATCTCTAGACTCCACGGCGTTCATCATGCAAAGACGAAGAACTACTCAAGGAACTGGTGGAACTTCATCGACAAAAAGGTATGTGGAGACTTGAACTTATCTATCACTCAAAGTCTATCTATTATATCTCATATCTTGAGACAAAAGTCGTATTGCTATATAGACTTCGATTATACACATTTGCTATTTCGAGCCGAGTTTATCTCGCTTATCTATTTCTCTAAATATGTGTTGGTAAGCTTTCGCTTTGGCCAAGTTCATCTTTACTCGTGACGAAAGTCATGTTGATCATTTCAATAACTTGAAAATCTCTTTGATGAAAAATAATTTGTGAATAACAACTATATAACATCCTCTAAGAAAGTTTCAATGATTGAAATGAGAGTTTAGAATATATAACCATGAATGGATATAAACATTGTATGTGAACTCATACTTGTGTAAATCCAAAATCCTTGAACCAAAGTATGAGTACTTTACTGGAACTAAATCCGCGTACCTGTACGCGTACTGTCGGAAGTTCACATCCCATGAGTTTCTGATGGAGTTTGTGAACCAAAAACAAGCTCAATCCGAGTACTTAAGTATGCGCACCGGTATGCGTACTTAAGTGGGTTATTTTCTAAAAACGGTTTATTCGTGAACTAAGACATTTCTAAATTAAGGAATGCAATCTTTGCAAACCGTGGCTATAATGTTCATGAATCGATTCGAGTGAATCAAAATCCCTTTTGCTCCGATTGTGTCTTGTATACTTCTATGAGATCTAAGAAATTTAACAACTCTCTAACTAGTCCTTTTGAGTCATTTGAACTAGTTATGGTGAAGATGAATAAGGTTGATATGAAAGTGCTCATATGGCTAACCATTTTTTAACTATTGTTGAACCAACTAAGTGTACACGTTTAGGTACGGTCACTCAAACCTAAATGAAGTTACATTTCATTTGTGTATGACAAGCTAAGTTCGATCTAACGGTTGAAAGATATTAGCTTGAATCTAATCAGGTTTTCATCTAACGGTGAATATTGAATGCTTTGTTACCAAGTTAACTTAGATTGCAAACCCTGATTTGGAGACTATATAAAGGAGAACTTTAGCAATTGGGAAATCTAATCCCCACACCTCCTGTGTGATACTAGTTGTATAAGATAGAGTCGATTATCTTCTAACCTTAGGTTTCTCTCGAGACCCTGTAGGTTAACGACTTGAAGACTTCATTAGGATTGTGAAGCCAGACCCAACTATTTTCTCTTTAGTTGCGCGATCTGATCTTGCTGTCTCTATCGTATTTGAGTACAATCGTAAGATTGGCTTGAGATTAATTTCTCCGATAGGCAAGATAGAAAAGTAGTCACAAACATCTTCGTCTCATCGTTTGTGATTCCACAATATCTTTTTTCGCTAGTCCATTAAGATTATTGTGAGGTGATTGATATTTCTAGGCTGTTCTTCGGGAATATAAGTTCGTATATCATTTGGTTCATGTTCACCTTGATTTATCAAAAGACGGGACAAAACTTGTAGGTATTTCTGTTGGAGACAAATTTATCTATTCCTAAAGTCTTCGACTTTGGGTCGTAGCAACTCTTAGTTGTGGGTGAGATCAGCTAAGGGAATCAAGTGCGTGGTATCCTGCTGGGATCAGAGACGTAAGGAGCGCAACTGTACCTTGGATCAGTGTGAGATTTATTGGGGTTCAACTACAGTCCAGACCGAAGTTAGTTTATAGTAGGCTAGTGTCTGTAGCGGCTTAATACAGTGTGTGTTCAATCTGGACTAGGTCCCGAGGTTTTTCTGCATTTGCGGTTTCCTCTTTAACAAAACTTCTGGTGTCTGTGTTATTTCTTTTTCGCATTATATTTTGTTATATAATTGAAATATCACAGGTTGTATGTTAAATCGATCAATTGGTAAATCCAACCTTTGGTTGTTGATTGAAATTGATTGATCCTAGAACATTGGTCTTTGGTACCGTTCAAGTTATTTCTCTTGTATTCAATCAAGCTCGCTGATTTCTATTTGTTTGAGTGAGGATTGAATCGAAAAATTGAGATACAACTCTTTGATATACTTTTTATTAACATTGAGTCTGACTGTCTAGTTGATTCTCTTAAAAGTATATTGGAGTTAGTCCATACAGATTGTTAAGCGAAATATTGGGTGAGGTTGTTGTACCCCCACTTTTTCAAAGGATATGGATGGTGCATGTATTTTCTTCCCGAACTTCTGACATTTATCACATATCTTTTTCATGTGCGTTGCATCGTCATTCATATAGGGCCAGAAATATCCCATCATTTTAGCTCTTTCCAATAGGCTGCATCCTGAGCTATGGTTACCCGCGCCGCTATAATGTAACTCGTTCAAGATCGAATGTCCTTCCTCTTTTCTCAAACACCTTAACAATGGTCCCAAGTATGATCTTTTGTATAATATGCCTTCCCGAAGCTCGTAGCCTGCTGCTTGCTTTTAATTTTGTTAGCTTGGGATCGCCCTTTTGGTAGTACTCATGACTCTAGATATTGGTGGATTGGGTTTCTCCAATCTCCCGCTTCATATTTATCGGCTGTAGCAGTCGTCGTTTACACCCCCATATCTCCTTCATTTGGTAGTGATGGAGCCAATAACCTCCCGATTCGTATAGCTTCTACACTCGGGTTTGTAACATAGACACGATGTATTCCAAGGCATCCGCGTGATGATTGTCTCTTCTACATATGTGTCGAAACTTGATGTTGGGAATCTGGTCGATGTAGAATTTCGTCAATTTCCAGTACTTCTGAAGTATCGGGTCATGAGCGATGTATTCTGCTAATTTGCCGAACTACCATCAGTGAGTCACTAGTAATCCTTACTTCCTTAAGCACAAATTCTATAATTAGTCGTATAGCATGTATTACCGCTTCATATTCGGTGACATTGTTAGTTACTTCGAATTCCAGTCTGAAAGAATTGACTATTTTCTTCCCTTTCGGCGTTGTGAAGACCAACCCCAGTCCCGAGTCATCTTTTTTTGTTGATCCGTTAATCAACACCTACCATCATGTTGGGCTACAAGTTTCGAGAAGGTCAGAAGGGTCGTCCCAATCTTCTTCCATACCGGGGATATCCTCTACTTCTTCCTCCTCTCCTAGGGGAAATCAGCAAGGAAATCCGCTATCGCTTGTGCTTTGATTGTTGTTCTCATTTCATAGAAGACATCAAACTGTTTGATTTGAGCACTCCATTTGGATATTCATCCCGATCTAGCTGAGCTGTCTAGCACCGATTCGATAGAGGATTTTGTTAGCACCCTAATTTTGTGTGTCTGAAAGTACGTCCGTAGTTTGTGTGTTGCAAATACTAATGCGAGTATTAATTGTTCGATTTTAGTATACTTCTTCTCTGCTGGACTCATGGTCTTACTAATGAAGTATACCGATTTTTCTTCCATTCCGACATTCTTGACCAGTACTGCACTGATAGCACATGTTGTAGCTCCGAGATAGAGTGAGTACTTCTTCGGGTTCGGGTCTTTGCATCACGGGTAGACTCACGAGATGTTGTTTAATTTTCTGAAATGCTTCCTCACACTCCTTCGTTCCACTTGAAATTTTCTCCTTTTCTCAAAGTTCTAAAGAAGTCTTTATACTTATCTGACGATCGTGAGATGAAGCGCCCTAAGGCTGCCAAACACCCGTTTAGTTTTTGTACATCTTTGAATATCACTGATGATGGCATATCCAATATAGCTGTCACCTTATCGGGGTCTGCCTTAATTCCTCGATCCGTAACGATGTATCCCAGAAATTTACCCGAGGTCACCCAGAAAGTGCATTTGGTGGGTTCACTCTCATTTTTATTTTCCCATTGTTTGGAAGATGTTCCGAAGGTCTTCGATATGATCAATTGCAACTTTGCTTTTGACCAACATGTCATCTACATACACCTCAATCGTTTCGTGGATCTTATCTTCGAACACGTCTTCCACTAATCTCTGATATGTTGCACCAGCATTCTTTAGTCCAAATGGCATCTTGGTATAACAATAGAGCCCTCTCAGAGTAAAGAAAGATGTATTTTTTTGATCCTCCTGATCCAAGGGATTTGGTTGTATCCCGAGTATCCATCCATTAACGATATCGCTTTATGTCCACGATTGACTCCAAAAGCTGATCGATATTTAGGAGGGGGAAGCTATCCTTCGGGCAGGCTTTGTTCAAATCGCTGAAGTCGATGCATATTCGGACCCCACCGGTCTTCTTAGGTATTATTACCATGTTCGAAATCCATAATGGATATTGTGTTTTTCGTATGATTCCTGATGATTATAGCTTCTTCAATTCTACTTCCACTGCCGCTTGCAGCTCAGGTGCAATCCTACACATCTTCTGTCGGACTTGCTTGAACTTCGGATCGATTATTAGGTGGTGAAAAAATACATCGGGATCGATACCTTCCATATCGTGCATTTTCCAGGAAAATGCATCCATGTGTTCCTTCATTAGATTTATTAACCGATTCGCTTCTTCCTCTAATAACAACGACCCGATCTTTACAAGCTTCGGCTCTTCCTCTGTTCCCAAGTTAATATTCTGAGTTACTCTAGAGATGTGAAGTTCGACTTTGGATCTTCGACTGGTGTTGCTTCCTTTGATTGCTATGCAACCTTATCCTCTCCCGCTTCATATGACATAACATCTTGTGTGATTATCTTCTCTAGCTCTTGACCGACTTTGATTTCTTTAGCTTTATTTTTGTTTCAACGTGATATTGCTCGCCTATCTTCGTTTTTCTGAATATCCATCTGAACACAATGTCTAGCGGCTTGCGGATCCCCTACAACCTCAACCACACCCTTGTAAGTCGGGAATCTTAGCCTTTGATGGTATGCAGAAGCGACTCCTTTGATGCCCGTTATCCAGGGTCTCTCGATGATCACTTTGTATGGTGACACGAAATCTACTACATAAAAGGTAGTAAGAGTATCCAAGTAATCATCTCCGTCTGAGACTCTCAATGTGACCTCTCCTTTTGGTATAGTCACCGTCCTGTTAAAGCTATAAATGTTATAGGTTGACGGGATCAATACATCATCGGATAGTTGCATTCTCTTGAAAGTGTCATAGAAAAGAACTTCTACAGAGCTTCCATTATCGACTAGGATCATCTTCACTCCCCATTCTTCTATAATTAGGGTGATAACTAGCGGAGCCCCATGTGCTTGACCATTCACCGGGACATCTTTGGCTGAGAACGTGATCGGCTGCATCATCCACTCCTCCATGGGCAATGTCTTGGCCACATTAAAGATTTCATTTCCCGACCGATCCCTTTTTTGAATCCTCGTCATAGTCCTTGAGCGTAGGTCTAAACCTTGTGTTAATGAATGTGAAATGGAGTTGCATAAAAACTGAGTACCCCGACTTGATGTACTTGACCATCGGGTACTGGCGCCACTTGCTTGATAAACTGCCTAAAATATCCATCCCAAATCAGATGTTGAACTATGTCTTTCACTTCTCGGCAATCATTGGTTGAATGCCCTCTGAAGTGATGATAATGGCAGAACTCGGGATGGTTCTTTGTCTCGTCAAATTTTATTCCTTGGGTCTTTGGGTACCGGATATCATTTCTTTTCTCCACCTCCTTGAAAATTTCTTCTAAGGGTGCGTTCAATGGCGTGTATACTTTTGGTTCATAACGAGGCTTTTTTCCTTTCTCAACCCATTCCTTCTTTCCCGTACCTTTATTTTGTGGCCCAGATCGCTTCTCGGGTCGCTTCGTAACTTCTTTCGGAACCATTTTTGCTGCTTTGGTTGCCTCTTGAACGCTCTTATCTTGTGTTCCCTCTTGAATTTCTTCTAGGGATATGTTGTGTTATTGCATCTTCCGCATATCCTTTAGGGTTTGTGGTTTTTCTGTGTGCATTTCCACCCATATAGGGTCTCATTTCCCAAATGAATTTTCGAAGCCAAATACTGCTGGTTCACCGGTACCTTCCCGATCTCGGTACATAACTTCCTCCATCTATTGGTTAAATACCTCAATGGTTCTTTGAATCTTCGTGCTAATGTGAATAGTTTGTTAACTCTTGGTATGGCGATACTGTTATGCATGTAGGTCTCGAGGAAAGTCTCCACCAACACACCATAGTTTCCAATTGAGGCTTCGGGTAGGGTGTAGAACCAATTCTTAGCTTTTCCTTCCAAACTTCCCGAAAAGAGTGACATCATGTACATCTTGATGTGTTCCACAGCATCTCCGGTGCCATCAAACCATGATGGAAAAGTTGGAAGAGTACACTTTGGGGGAAATGAAGCTTTCTCCATCTCTCGAGTAAAGGTTGTCTTCTCTGCTTCATTGATTACTTCCGCCAATTTGTCATCTTCTCCTTTTCCAGCCAGTTTCTTAACCATTTCCTCAAGTTTTCGGAGTTTAGCTTCGGTCGTGGTATCGGGTCTCTCGTTTTGTTGGAGTATTTCCTCCTCGGTTAATAAATCTTCGGGAAGACCGTATCCCATTCTCGGGTTATTGGGCTCGGGCATTGGTCCTTGGTGCCGAGGTGGTTCATGGATGTACCTGATTGGGACCGGGTGTGATTGCTTGATGCTCCTCGGCTGGATGACCCTCGCGACCTCGACCCTTGATTCCTAAGCCGGTGGTTCTCTTGCTCAAGTGCTATATTTCTCCTTTGTAACTCCCTCATGAACTCCTCCTCTCTCCTTCGGTTTTCCAAAATTGCCAACAAGGTCGGGTCTGTGCTCTCATGACTAGATGGGTCATGGTGGTGATTTCCTGGTACAGTTGGTGGTACCACTGGTGGTATTACCGGTGGTACTCGTGTCTCATTCTTCTTTCCCAGCCGAATCTGTCGTAGTCGCTCCTCTTCCCGATCTATAGATGCCTGATATGCGGCGTGCATCCTGGCCCGTCGTCATTCTTCCTGTGCTAGTACCACTTCCTCATCAACTTCAGTGTCAGATGCGATGAGTCCATCTATCATGTTTTCTGGTATCCTCTGACTCGGCTCGATGCGTTCTAGGTGAGTGTTGTCATCATCCTGACCCAAGTTAATTTCCTCATTGACTGTCGTCGTTTCTGCAGCTGGTGCCAAAATCTCCTCGGGTCGCGGCCGATGGCTACTCTTCTGTCGTGAGTCAGTAACTCCTTCTTGCATACTGGTCCCTGCTACTGTTCGGTTCCTCAAAATACTTACAGTTCCCAAAGCACTGGCCATCGGGTCGTGCCTGCTTTCTCCTACGAGAGTTATACCGAATATCCAACAGACAACACCTCACTTTGAACTGCTTTCGAAAAGGTTTTTCAAAAAGAAGATGGTAAAAGGTTCTGTCATGCTGACAGTTCTTTAGACACAAGTACGATTCTCCTACTTTTGTCATGCTGAACTCAGCAAACTAGGTTTGTTTGATTATCGTGGTGCTTTTATAAACAGATTGATGACCGGACGCTATCAGTACTTTCCAAGTATTAATCATTATTTTTCCTAACATTCTTTTTTCCAGGTGATGCTACTTAGCTGTACAGGTGGTCGCAAAAGCAAATTCAACCAAGTTTTGATATAACGAATTCCTTCATTAAAATTTGATGGAATCAGTACTCACAAGTTGTGATTGTTTGAGGCGTAACTTAAATACAATTCTCCCCTCTTTATGGTTTCCTTAAAGTTCATCAAGGATAATCTTACCATGGAACGTTTTTGGTTTTCTATCATTTCCCACGACTTAAAAAGAGGTGATACCTTTTGATTTGGTTTTTAAGGAAACACGGTAGTCATCGCTCTAGGTTTGAGAACCGTCAGAAGTTTGACCCATACTCAGAAACCTACAACCCTGGTTGGAGAAACCATCCTAATTTCTCTTGGTCTAAGGGCCAGAATCAAGGCCAGTCTAGCAATTCTCAGCCTCCCCCAGGTTTTGGTTTTAAGAACTCTTCAGGTCAAACCCAGTTTCAGAACACTTCCGAGAAAAAGATCTCTACCTTAGAGGAAGCTATCACTATGTTAGTAAGTAACCATGACATGCTATCAAAGAACCACATGATCTTTCAACAAGAAACTAGGCAAGAATTGAAGAATAATTCCCAGAGTCTTGCCAAATTAGAACTTCAAGTAGGACAAATAGCTAAGTTCATAAGTGAGAGAGAAGATGGAAGGTTCCCTAGTCGTACTGATCCCAGCCCAAAAGGAGAGAAATCGTACAATCATGTGAATGCTGTCACAACCCTAAGAAGTGGAAAGAAAGTTGACAACAAGGTTGCCATGCCTGATAGTGAACATGCTGTAGTTCACCCTGCTGAGCCAGAAAATGAGGAGACTGATAGAGTCTCCAAAGAGACCAATGAGGGTCCTGTTAAGCCCGGCTTTGTTCCCAAAGCCCCGTTTCCCCAGCTGCTAGTTCTAACTAAGAGGGAGTCCAACTTTAATGATATATTGGAGGTTTTTAAGCAGGTTAATATCAACCTTCCATTATTAGATGCAATTAGGCAGATTCCCTCTTATGCCAAGTTCCTTAAGGACTTGTGTACGCGAAAGCGTAAGCTCAGTGTCCAGAAGAAAGCCTTCATAGCTAGTCATGTGAGTTCTATTATTCAGAATACCACTACTCCTAAGTATAAAGACCCAGGGTCCCCTACCATTTCTTGTACAATAGGTAAGTACCGTGTTGAGAAAGCGTTGCTTGACTTAGGAGCCAGTGTGAACTTACTGCCATACCATGTGTACCTTAAGCTAGGACTTGGTGAGATGAAACCTACCCAGATAACACTCCAGTTAGATGATAGGTCCGTTAAAATCCCTCGTGGTGTGATCGAGGATGTTCTTATTGAGGTCGAAAAGTTTATTTATCCAGTGGATTTCGTGGTCCTAGATACCCAACCTGTCCCCGACCCAGAGAACCAAATACCTGTGATTTTAGGTCGCCCATTCTTAGCTACGTCTAATGCGATCATAAACTGTCGAAATGGTATTATGAATCTATCTTTTGGTAATATGACTATTGAGCTGAATATTTTTAATGTAAACAAGCTACATTCTGAGCTAGATAGCACATGTATTGAAGAGGTGAACATGATAGGAACCTTAGTTCAGGAGTCATTACCAAACATCGTACCGGAAAATACATTGGAGAGTTGTTTATCCCATTTTAGCCTGGATTTCGACGATGATAGTAACATTGAACAAGTAAATGCTCTGTTGGATTCTGTTCCTATGTTAGATATTGATATATGGAAAGATAGGTTCGAACCATTACTAGCTTCTGAGTCTATCTTAATACCTTATTTAAAAGAGCCTCCTGAGTTGGAGTCTAATTATACATTTTTAGGCCCACCCGAGTCTTTCCCTGTGATTATAGCCTCCGATTTGGATAGTGATCAGGAAAGTAGTCCAGAGACCGTGCTTCAAGAAAATAAGGAAGCCTTAGAGTGGACCATAGAAGATGAAGCAAGCTGAGGATGAACCACCTGATTATGACTTAGAGAAAGCAATTGACCTTTTTCAAGAACCCGATGGTCTAGAAATTAGGAACATTGTGACTAGTCATTGTAGAGGCACCCAAAATTCTAAGTTTGGGGGTAGAGATTGTCAATTATCCCCAATAGAAGTCCCTAACTTGGGACTCAAGCCTAGTGCATCTGAGGTATCGCTTGAGTGTATTCAGACTCCACAACCTGATCCGCCTGATAATGTCCAGGAGAAAATCCAAATGTTAGAGACCCGTTTTTCGGATGAATCTGTTTGCCGAGACACTCATATGAAGCCCAAGTGGGCACCTCAGATAAATCCAGTTGTCTTGCGAGAAACTTTAGATCAGGTTTGCTCTATCTGCTCATTTTTCTGATCTTGAGCATTTGTCTCCTATTTGTGGCAGTTCTATTTGGTCTTATGGACCCACAATTATTTCGACTATTGGTATACGACTTTGGAAGGTGAAAATTCTTTTTGAGGTATTTGATGTCTAGCTAATGACTATAAATTTAGCATTTACTGGGAGGCTCCCGCGTTCATGTGATACGGTAATATCCTTCCTTATTTCTTTTCCCTCCAGTGGTAATAGTTTCTCCTTGTTCATGCTTTTATTTTCATCCTTAGAACATTGAGGACAATGTAAGATTTAAGTTTGGGGGTGGGGAAGAAACACTTTTTGTTAGCTTTTAGTTGCAATAAATAAACTCCAGAGCCTAGAAATTTATGCCTATTGAGGATTGCACTAACTAATCTAAGTGGATGGAAGCATTTTGATTGTAGGAGTTTGAGGAACCAATCTGATTAGATGGAAACATCTAAAGAGTCTATTCATAAAAGCACAGAGCTCAGATGTTAGAAATAACATGATAGTTTCACCATATCTCGTTGAGTCCTTTTCACTTCTATTTTTATTTTATTTTGTTTTTAAACTATGTTTCTCTAAGTGATAGGTGGGGCCCACGATTCAAGTTGTTACCAATGCTAGGGTGAATTAGAGTGATTGAGATACCATGAAAAAAAAAAAAAAAAAAAAAAGTTGAAAAAGAAAAAGATGAAAAAAAATAAAAAAAATAAAAATACAAAAATAAAAATGTCTCTCTTTTTTTTTTCTCTCTTTTACAAAATAAAGAAAATCTTCTTCCGCTCCTTTAGCTTTGCTTTTCGCTCCCAAACTTTAAGTAAATCACCACAAGCTTTGGCAAATTTATCTCTCGCTCCAACTTCAAAAATCTGCAAGGAAACAAAAAAAAAAAACCAAAAACGTAAAGAAGAACAAAAATAATAAAAATAAAAAAATCTAAAAAAAAAAAATGCTAACTAAACACAAATCCCCGGCAGCGGCGCCAAAAATTTGATGGTTTTTCAAATAGTAATTGTAGTAGTGGTAAAAACAGGGTCTTTTCAGACTTGTGAAGAAAACAATTTTTCTAGATTTAAATTAAACAGGCAAATAAATAAAATAGTTCAAACCTTTAGAGAAAATACCAAGACTAGGATTCCACCATTAACCAATTAAATAGTAAATTCTAAATAATATTCATGCAATTCTATCTTTAAAAATAATTCTAATATTTGCCTCAAATATATTTTTGAAGTAATAATTGTAATCACAAAGTATAAAACATCAAAAGTTTTTAAAACCCAGCATGCTTCATCAAAATAATTCACAACTATTCAATAAAAACTAATATTTTAAATTCAATTCCATGCAAATAATCAAATAATAATATTGCAAATAAATAATAAAATTAGAATTATACCAATCAATATGGACCAATGGCTTCCTCCGTCGTCTCGGCTAATGGGTTTAGCTCCTCATCCCAAAGACACACTCACAAGATGAATTCATGGCTAAAATAGGTGTTTTTATTGATGAATATAAGATGAAACAGAAATTTGCAACGCTGTAATGGTGTTACAGCGCCACTGTTACAAAGGGGTATGGTAATTTAAGACTGCTGTAAACGATAACTATCTACTGCTGTGAAACAGCAACAGTGGTATGAAAATAAGTCTGCTGAAGAACGACTGACTCTGCGAGTCTGTTCTTCGTGTTCTTCAGAAGCTTTAATGGCAGCAGCAGCAGCAGCGTTGTCTCCTCTATAATTGCTTCTCCTAGGCTCTCATCGACTCTAAACTCTCTCCTAAAGGTTTCAAACCTTTCTTTAATGTAAACCAACACTTATATAGCCTTCAGATTCCCTAGAAACTCGATCAAATTCGAGAATAAATCTCTTATTCTTCACGTGCAGTTTGAACAATAATTCCATCTGTCGATCTTTGTATGCGTCTGTGAGCTATTCTATTGCTCCCAAAATCTTCTCTGACTTGAACTCAACTGTTTTGAAGTATATCCCACGCAAGAATCTCTCCCAAATCTTTCAAACCAATTCAAAACCCTAAACAGGGACCGTGTGCACTGTCTTGACTTTGTGTGGATTTTCTGACTTATCCATCCCAATTAGATGGGTCTAATCGCTTCTAACAGGTCCCTTATGTCTTGTAGAGTCCGTGGGTACCAAATTTGCACATTGAATCGCCTGCTAGGTCGCTCAAATCCTTGATCCAAAACTGTTGACGCTGCTGCCTTTTTTCCCGCCAAAATTTTCTTTTGAATTTGAGAAGTTGACCTCCCCTTATCTGTGGCTGGTCTCCCTTTAGCAGATGCCTGGAAATGGGTCACCCCTTAGTAATTAGGTTACCCCTTATCCAAAATCAAGGGTCCGTATAGCAAGTGTCCTCTGGGGCATTTTCCGCATTTTTTTTCGGGGTTCCTCCGGGGTATTTCTGGGATACTTCCGGTACACTTCTGAGGCGCTTCCGGTACGTTATCAACGGAGGTCCAAATGCCACATTTTTAGCCAAATTCGCCGCAAGAGATTATTTTCCAAAAACACCTACAAATACATAAAATAACCAAATAAGTACAATATCGAGTACTAATAATATATACAAATGAGCTATATTAGACACATAAATGCGTCTATCAGTAGTCATCGCTCTTAGCACTCTAAATCATTGATTTTGAGTCGAGTTACCAATAATGACGATACAATCCGATAACGTCGTTTTCATTGATCCAGAGATCTTGAACTTTTTCCAAAACATAAATCCTCTCTGTTATATGTCAGCTAGTGAGATGAAGTTTCTTGTAGCTTCAGCCATAACTTCATAGATGTTATTTTGGGATCTTATGAATCTTTCTAACCACTCACATAGCTTGATGAACTTAAAAATCAACATTTTTTTCGTAGTTCAAACATGACTTTAAAGACCGAAATCGAGATAACTTTAAACTTTAAACGCTTCAAAACAACGATTTTTCAAGAGTTAAAACAGAGCAAGCTCATGAGTTCATCAAACACATGGTTGGAAATATAACGTATTTATGAACATAATCTTTAAAACTAACTACAAGAGTTATTCTTTTAGCCTCAACTATCATCATAGATGATTAGGAGATTTAGATTCTACTCTTTTAACCACTTTTAAGGTTTCTAAAGATGTTACTCGTCCGCTTAGTCAGCGCCAAAATGTAGTTGTAATAAGTTATACATCCTACATCTAACATTCAAGATGAAGAGATAGAAAGATAAGCAAGTAAAGAGACTCATAAAAACACAAGATGTACATGGTTCAACATGATTACCTACGTCCACGGGGGGTGAAAGGATGATCTTGTTACTTATTTCAAGTTACGATGATGATAGGTCTCAACAATATTTAGTCTCTCTCCTTACTCACTTACAAATCACTTTCCATTTCTCTCATCACAAGGGTCTATATTTATAGGCTAAGATGTTCATACAACGAGATTATAGTGTGAGTCACATTCTATCTGTCTTGATGGTCTTGTCGGGTAATCACCAATATCTTTTTCCAATACTCCATTCCCTACACTATGATCTTCTGAAGAATAGGTTTCCCGATTTATCTCTTCTCGGCTTAAGTTCACCTTCACCTAATAGCAATGGTCCCGATATCCATTAATCCTATATTGCTACTGTGATCGATCCGAATCTATCATCCTATATACCCGAGCTTGTCATGACATGACCCTTCTGCTCTTACGCGTGCTCTATCAGTGCATTTAATTCCTTGTCTCTCGATTCAAACCCGACCGTTGAATACGACTTTTACTTTACACGTGTTGTCTTCTACTCCACATGCAACATATACTATCTTTTACTGTACCGGATCCGATAGAGTGATTCCGTGCTTCGCATTGCTATCTTCTTCGATACATCATAGATCAAGATTGTGCCACCTTCATCTGCCAACTAATTGCTACTACAACCGGGAAGCACTTCATATGCTTTACATTATTTAGAGTTGACAATCTATATAATATTAATAGCGCGTTTTTTGTGTGTGTCTCTAATGTCGATACATATACAACTATACCGTGTATGTGATTTTTCATTTAACTACAAGAAGTTGGACCTTGAAAGAGCAGTTGAGTTGGCTGATGGATTCTTAAGGCAAGTATGTTACTTTTGAAGAAAGATCTATCAGAGTATTTCCCTGATTACATCTTATTTGACGGGAAGCAATTCATATGCTTTCCATTATTTAGAGTTGGCAATCTATTTTATATTAATATCGTGATTCTTTTAGTGTCTCTAATATTAGATGATGATATCTATAGTGAGTGTGATTTTTCATTTAACTACAAGAAGTTGAGCCTGGAAGAGCAGTTGAGTTAGCCACTTTATTCTGAACACAAATATGTGATTTCTGAAGAAAGTATATCAGTGTATTTCCTTGATTACGTCTTTTTTTACGGGAAGCACTTCATTTGTATTCTACTATTTAGAATTGGCAATCTATTTTATATTAATATCATGAGTTTTTTATTGTCTCTAATATCATCCGTAATCATAAGAATACCAATTCGTTGTATTGTCTCGACTCAGTCCATAAACAATCACTTTTGGTAAGAGGAAGCAATTCATATGCTTTCCATTATTTAGAGTTGGCAATCTATTTTATATTAATATCGTGATTCTTTTAGTGTCTCTAATATTAGATGATGATATCTATAGTGAGTGTGATTTTTCATTTAACTACAAGAAGTTGAGCCTGGAAGAGCAGTTGAGTTAGCCACTTGATTCTGAACACAAATATGTGATTTATGAAGAAAGTATATCAGAGTATTTCCTTGATTACGTCTTTTTTGACGGGAAGCACTTCATTTGTATTCTACTATTTAGAATTGGCAATCTATTTTATATTAATATCGTGAGTTTTTTATTGTCTCTAATATCAGCCGTAATCATAAGAATACCGATTTGTTGTATTGTCTCGACTCAGTCCATAGACAATCACTTTTGGTAAGAGGACTTGTAGGTGGAAAAGTTTAAGATTGTGGTATATTTGGGTACCCTTGTATTTTTAGAATTGATTGGTTTTCATCTGGAGTTTATCTGAATCATTTGGTTCTGGTGGTGGTTGAGAATCATTCCTTTCACAGATCTTGAGCGTTCCCAGATCAACTAATGCCCCTCGATGTGTTGCAGTCAAGAGTTTCTCACCAAAGCGAGGAGGTCTTGAAGGAGGAGTAATACTTTTCTTCTTTCCCTTTGCCAACCCGAACAAGAACAATTAAGAAAAAATTCAAAAGTCGGCAAGGTCATATAACCAATCCGGCGGAACAATGGTCGGAAGGGTCGATAACTAAATTACATGCCGGCTAAACTATAGTCGACAGGGTCTTATTCAAATAACATGCCGGCTTATAACAACTATGAACACAGTAGATACATGATTTTCCACATCATTAGTCGGCAGGGTCTATAATCCAAACAATTTCGGCTAACATACAGCCGGAAGGGTGGTATTCAAATACCATTCCGACTTTATAACTTTAGGCATCAAGAGACAAACTGTTGAAATACAGACAACAGGGTAAAAAATTATAACCCACCGACTAAAAAAAACATATATCGCCGGCAAGCTCTTAGGTTGAATACCTCGCCGACCCTGTAAAAATCAGTTACAGGTATTCAACAGCCGGCAAGATCTTCAACCAAAGAGCTTGCCGACTAACCCTAAATATGAAAAGTCAGAAGGGTCGTGGAACAAACACCTTACCGACTAAATAACTGCAAATTCACAAATTCGTTTTTTCTGACCTAATTCGACATGCAAACATGAAATTGAAGTACTGGAGTGAGTTTAAGTAGGCTCTTACTTTCTCAATCGCACCATTTCTCCTTTTTCAGCGGCGTTGATTTCTTCTTCTTCAACTGTTTTTTTCTTCTCTTTTTGTTGAACTAAATTTGGAAATTCAGGGTTACATTCATTGTGTTTTCAATTTTTGTTTTTCATACGACTATCCCTAGGCCGCGACAAATCCATGTTTGAAGATTAATCGGAATTCTCGAATCGACGATTACAAAGAATTAATCGACGAGTTTTCAATGGTGGGGGATGGAGAAGCCGGTAAGGTAGAGGTGGAGGAGAAGAAGAAGAGAAGATTATGAAATGAAAAAAATGAAAACTGATTTAGGGTAATAAGAATTATAAAGGGTAAGGGTAGTTTTGTAACTTCACCCATTAGGACTCCCCCTTAGCACTTAAAAAGAGTCCATTTAAAATTGGATATACCCCAATTTGGCCAGGTTACAAAAGTGAGAATTTTATTTTATTTGAACCATAAGTCCGCTTAAGAGAAAACATCTATTACATGCCAGCGCGTTGCCTCCTGAAGCTTACGCGTGTCACCTGAAGAAAGCCGAAAGTGATGCACTCACTGCGGGGTGGATCACGTAGTGTGTACCGAGTGACAGAGAGGGGGTGGTCCCCTCATGACCCGACGGTTTTGTAGGGGTGGGTTTAGTGTGGGTCCCACCCCCTCTCTCACTCGGTATAATGCGTGGAATATAAATCATTTCCGGGCAAAGACCCAAAAATCATGCCAACTCCCTCCATCGTTTAGGATAGTCCAAGTGCAATTTAGCTTGGTGGGCAGAATACCGTGAAATAGTTTTTCTATTTTCCTTATTGAAGCATGATATTTATTGAACTATTAAGAAGTTATTATATTGGGACAAGTATGTAACTTGATGCGTAGATGGGAATTGACCCCTACCTGGTAAAGCGGGCTTCGCCTGCACCCGTTCAAGAACCCAATTAACAACCGAAGTATATAATGAAAACACTAATTTTGTTATTGATCAACTGTCTAAAACAGAATCCAGGAAACAATCTCATCAAATGATGTTGTCATATTCCAAGAAAATCCTGGGTCGATATAAGAGTTCTGATTATTTCATGTCTCAAAAGAATTCATGTCACGCTTATGATGTTGTTCATCAAACTGATCACTCTGTTAAATCAGATCACTTCAGCTGTGACATACTAAAAGAAGTTTATTCTTAGAATTTTTTTATTTTTTTGGTAAATCCAAATACGTATTAATAAATAACAAAATTACAAAACAAAACGAGCATCAAGAAAAGGGGTCATAAAAACCCCAAAAACTTGCTACTCATTTGAAACGAAAATAAGATACATTTGGTAATTCAACAGAGTTCAAAAAATCAGGTCTTCCAAGAAAATATCTTCCCTCTTCATTAGGAAGAATACACCCTCTTTTTGCCATCTTATCAGCAGCAAAGTTAGCCTCCCTATAGGTGTGATCAAAACGAATAGCCTCATAATTAGAAGAAACTTCCCTCTAGTGTTGTCTAATAGACCACGGAAGAGTAGAAGAAGTAAAAGCCATGACTACACTCAACGAATCTGAACGAATACAAATTTTCGAATAGCCCCATTGAAGCACCCATTCCATACCAATTATAATACCAGAAATTTCAGCAATGTAGTTCGCCATTACGCCCAAACCAATACTCATAGCACCAATAACATTAGCTTCATGATTACGCGCCACTACACCAGCCCCAGCAACTCCTGGATTCCCACGAGCCGCACCATCACAGCACAACATAATTTCATCCAACTCCGGAGGTACCCATCTACACTCAACAGGATCATGTATCTTCACCTGCCTACGCGAAACCTTGAAAAAGTCCAGAATTTTTAAATCATCAACAATGTTATACATATATCCCTTGAGACGCCTTGAGTAATCATGAACCTGGTTGAAGACGCTAGTCTTAAAGAAGCCCTAGCAAACCTTTTTGTCATCATAAACAAAGCGGCTTCTTGTTTGCCATAATTCTGATCTCACAACCAAAACAGCAAGAAGCCAGAGCTCCTTAATCATATTACTTCTACCACGCACTGCCTTATAGGCTGTAGTCAAATTCAAGTGAGATTGAACTCCAAAGATATCTGAAATCCAGCTCCAAGCCTTCATATCAAACCTGTAATGCCAAAGAAAATGATCCAAGGATTCCTCCGCATTATTACACATACAACACTTGTTTAGAACCTGAATTTTGAACCGGCTTCTGACTTGATCAAGCGTAGCACACGCTCTTCTTAAAATCTTCCAGTTTCTTGCTGCCAATGCTGGGCGCACGGACTGTCTCCAAAGCAGGTTAGCACCCTCCAACTTCCCATACCTCTTGCGAATAAGAGATTTCGCAGATTTGACCGTAAACTGGCCAGTAGAGCCTGGCTCCCAAACCTTACAATCCTCTTCATTCAAAGGGAAAGGTAAATCCGCCTCTTCAATGCCAGCAGCTAGCAAAGTGTTACGAAACTCCTCATTCAAGTTCCAAGCACCATTAATAAGGATATCACTCACCAAAACATCGTGATTAAGCGTATAATCTTCAAGAATATCAGCAATAGCCATATTACCAACCCACACACCATAATAAAGAGAAGTATTACGCCCATACCCTATTAAGACCTTTGCGTTATCCTCCACCAGAGAATAAATCCATTTTATATCCATAAGAATAGAAGATTTAATGTAATGAACCAAATTTCCATTCCACTTAAAAAATCTAGCACGTAAAAACGTGCCCAAACTTTCTAAGAGCTATGAATTTTCCACCACAGACTCATAAGAAGAGCCTTGTTCATAACACACACAATTGAGTTAACCCAAATCCACCAATTTATTCTTGGAATAATCCCAAAAGGGAAGATATTCGAAAATATCATGATGGATCGTGTTCCACAAAAATTGAGCTATCACAAGCTCACTCCAACAACTGTTGTTGGTGATCAGAATTTCCCTAGATGTGCTCGACTCAAATAAATGGGAAGTTCTTAAAAAGAGCACAATAATATGAAGGAGGTAAAATGCTATACATTATACCAGTATCATGAATATCTAAAGAATTTTTCTAGATTTGGAATGCTTCTTCTATTTTTAGAAACATACTTTTGATGTTGGAGAATTCATGATAAAATTGGGCAGGATAATGTCAAACCCTCTTAATTGCATTGATTTGGAAAATCTCTCAATGTTATTTTCATAAGTATAGATTTATCAAATAAAAATACCTTGATTAGGTATGAGTAAAACTTGGAAACCAAGTTCTATTTGATATTTATAAAAACCATCTTAAGAACCGATTCCTTTCTCAAGTTTTTGTTGAGGTTTAAGATGGATAAAAATATTATTGATATTGGTTCACAATTACAAAAGCTTGAAACCTGTCCTCCCGCTGAGATTAAATGCTATTTCTCAAGGGAACACAAGAAGAATCACATATCTCTTGATCTCATGTTCTATTTAATTAGGGATTTTGAAATTGCTCAAGAACATTTGGAAGCTTCTGTAAAGAATGGAAAATGGCTTGAATCAACTCTTTTGAAGTTGATCGTTGAGGTGAACCTCTTGAAGAGAAAATTCAATCTTATAAAAGAAAAGAGAAGACAGAAGAACCTGATTTCTGAAGAATCTTCAGCAAACAATAAGAACACCACTAGAGATTAAGTTATTTGGTGTAATACTTAATCCAGGAAAATAAACATCAGTTTTTGATTTCTTTCAATAATTGTATAAGGTCTATGTTGAATAAAACTATCTATTTATTTATGAATAAAATTATTATTCTATAATTTTTCTTGTGATAGTTTTCGGTTACATAGCATGTGCTTGAATGCTTTATATTATTGCTATGTATGTTATGGGATGTTTGATTTCGGTTTTCATAACCTTAATATTCGATCTCATATTGTGTGAACCCTTATGGTTTGCGTAACTTTTTGGTTTAGCAGGATTAAGTTCTAGCCCAAGTTGGTAGGCTTTATCAAAGGATCATAAGGGGTTCTGATTGAAACTAATATGTGAAAAAGTCACAATATGTTGAATCATTTGGTTGAGCATAAAAGCATATGAGTTTCGAGGTTTCAACTTTTGCATCGCATTAGTTAAAACCGGTTTTCAACCTTTCTCTGGTAAAGGTTGGTCCTTGTTGTTGTTCTTTTGTCTTGCGAGAGGATGACAACACAACGGGGGAGAGTTCTATGTGAACTTGCGCTTAATGATGTATCTTTCTGGGGAGAAGAGGATGCGGAACTTGAGGTTTGTTAGTTAATCGTTTTCCTGTTTAATAAAAGCCTGACTTTATTGCATATATTTATTGCTTTTGCTTAACAAAATTTCGGTACAATTAATGTTTATTCCATTATTTGTGTATGGATGCGTGTGCAATATTTTAAAACCCGGACCGGACATCGAACCAGTAAAATTACCGGGTCAGGGTCAACAGGTCGAACCAGTGGCTCCACCGGGGGTCACTGGGTCACACGTGTAATTAGGTATTTAACATTTTAACTTGATGTGAAAGACCTAAAGATAACTAGGATAGGGATAGAGACGTGCAAGTTTAGTTGTCCACGTCTTTTACCTCTTTATGTCCGCATAGTTGCATATCAAATGTTGTAGTTTTACGTTTTTTACCACCAAGCCCTAGCTTTCATATTTTCTCTTCTTCTCCTACGACATCTCTCTCCCTAACATGACTTCTAACTGTTCGTGCTTCTCAATCTACTAAAGAAGAAATTGAAGATCTATGTAACAAACATGTGTTCATATCAAATTTGAAGATCCATTGTAACAATTTTATCTTTGATATCAAATATGTAATAATAGGTTTTGTGTTTACTTGATCTTGGTTGATTCTAAAAACAATGATTTTTCTGAAGCTTCCTCTTAGCTTTAGGTGGTATTTTAATTGAATGAAGAAGATTAGCGATTTTGTTTGGAAAGTGATCTTAATCTATGAACTTTAGGTTGAGCTCCATTTGTTGTTCTTCGTTTGATTTTTTTCTCTTTTTAGAATGACTGCAATTGTGATACAGTAACAAATACTACCGGGTCACGTGGTAAAACCCGTTAAAAACTGGACTGGTTTATATGGGTCACTGGTTGGACCGTCCGGGTCACCCGGTTCCCTAGTTTTTTTAACATGTTAATGGATAGGTGTTAAACCAGACCGTTTTCATTATCGGTTCACCGGTCCAACCGGCCGATCCGGTTTTTAAAACACTGTGTGTGTGTGTGATTCAATTGTTTCCGGTTAAGAAAAACTATTGTTATCTTGATTTATGGTTTGGTATCAATTGTTTAGGCTTACGAAATTTCGGTGCAATTGCTATACTTTAATGTCTATGTTTGTTTCAATTGCTTCCGGTTGAGATAAATAATTATGCAAGTTGATTTATTTGGTTTGTATGAATTTTTTATGTCTTAACAAAAAAAATTGTTCTATTGAGGAAAGAAAGCAAGTGTGGTGACAAACATTCTGGAGTTCCCTCCGAGTCATAACTCTAGCGTTGGCATCTCCTATGACATCTTCAGTAGAATGTTTTTGATGTACCCACTTAGCAGGTTTGTGGAAAATATTTTCAGTATCATTGGGTTGTTCAACAATAATATCATTATCATCTTTATCATCAACGTCACTAACAAGAGGAACAATTGATGGTTCTTCTTCAATCTATTTTTCTTTACTAACAGTTTCTGAAGGAGGAAGTTCTGCAGCAATATGATTGTCTTGATGAAAGTCACTAATGTCATCAATAACAACATTAATAGATTCCATCGTTACTTTGGTTCTGAGATTATATACTCTGAATGCACGACTATCAGAAGCATAGCCAAGAAAACTTCCTTCATCACTTTTGGAATCAAATTTTCCTCTATGTTCTTTATCCTTAAGTATATAACATTTTCTTCCGAGAACCCCTAAATAACTCAGATTAGGTTTTATTCCATACCATAATTCATAAGGAGTATTTAGAGTTTTTGACCTTAGATAAACTCTATAAATAAGATAGCAAGCTGTGAACACAGCTTCTCCCCAAAAAGATAATGGTGAGCTTTTATTGTGAAGCATTACTCTTGCCATTTCTTGAATATCTTTATTCTTTCTTTCAGCGACACCATTTTCCTGAGGTGTAATGGGGGCATAAAATTGATTAGAAATTCCAAGTTGATTGCAATATTCATATACTTTCGTATCCTTGAATTCTGTACCACGATCGCTCCTAAATTTCTTTAGTTTGCGACCTTGTTCATTTTGGATTCTATTCACAATAATCTTAAATTCCTCAAGGGTGTCATTTTTGTGTTTTAGGAAAGCAACCCATGTGAACCGTGTGTAATCATCTACCATCACTAAAGCATATTTCTTTCCTCCAACAGTTGCTTATTGAATAGGACCAAAAAGATCCATATGAATGATGTCGAGAGGAGCACGAGTGGTTATGTCTCGAGAAAGTTTATGTGGAATTTTTCCTTTCTTACCTTTTTGACAAGCACCACATACACCTTCTACTTTAGTATTTATTTTGGGAACGCCTTTAACAAGTTCATGATTAATGAGCTTTCCCAGCATTCGGTAGTTGATATGACCAAATCGTTCATGCCACAAATAGGTTAACTATACCTTGTTCAAATTACAATATAAATTAGACTGTATATCAAGGAGATAACAATTATTCATACTTCTTCTTCCACAAAAAGTTATTTTTCCAGACTTATCTTCAATATCACATCCTCCCCTATTGAAGATCACTTTATAACCCTTATCAAAAATTTAACTGACTGAAAGGAGATTGGCTTTCATTACTTTGACATAAACTACATCATGAATTTCAGGAATACCTGGAAGTTTGATAGTTCCCTTTTTGCTAATAAGACAGCTGCTTCCATCCCCAAAGGTTACAGATCCTCCCTTGTAGTCTTCAGTCTTTGTGAACCAAGAAAGATCACCTGTCATATGTCTACTACAACCACTATCTAAGAACCATTGGAATGGAGAAGTAGTTTTTAGTGTAAATGCTCCTAGGCATTGTTCAACAGTTTTTCCAGATTGTTTTGATTCTGAGTTAGGATGTCTTGTTAAGTTCTTATATAATCTCTTAACACGTTTAATCAGATTTTTTGCACAACAAATCTTCTGAGCTAAACCATACAATCCTTTTTGAAGAAGGTATTTAAATAGCTTCTTCTTATTCGATTTCAAATGTCGAGATGTTAGTATTGAAGATCCATTAGACTTCCTTACATGAAGATCTTCTGTATTCTTGACCAGCCCTTTATCAATCATGATATTAATGATATCTTCAGTATGTTACCAGTTCTCTTCAATCTTTACTTCTAACATATTGACAAGTACCGAATAATGCTCTTCAGAATCTTCTGGAAGAGATTTAGTATCTTTGAAACGTTAATTGAATCATCCATTGGATTCAATTCTTATAGGATGGATCTCACCAAACACATATTGTTATATTTTTTCGTGTTTGCCTGCTCTGATACCAATTGAAAAGACGAGGGTAACCAAATATACCACAATCTTAAACTTTTCCACCTATAAGTCCTATTACCGAAAGTGATTGTCTATGGACTGAATCGAGATAATACAACGAATCGGTATCACACTTTGTGTGATCGTCTATGGATACGAGATCGAGACAATACAACAATTAAAGTGTGATTAATAGATAATAGGTTCGGGCTTAACCAAACTCTATAGGATCACTATCAAGTAATACGGAGTTAACGTTTGTGTAATTTAATTTAAATTATAATAACAACAATTATAATTGCGGAAAATAAAAGTAAATGACATAGCAAGATTCTATTAACGAGGAAACCGCAAATGCAGAAAAACCCCGGGACCTAGTCCAGAATTAAATACTCTCAGAATTAAGCCGCTATACAAAATCAAACCAACTTCGTAAAGTTGAGACCAAGCAACTAAACCTATAGTTCTCCTACTTTCTTCAGTATCCCTGCGTTTCCGACATTCGATAAGTGCACGCACTGGAACAATTCCTTTGGTTCTTATTCCAAACAGTAAAGGAACAACAAATCTGTTCGGTAACAACTCTATTCAATCTCAGTGATATGAGTTAGACAAAGGCTCTTCTGTTTAATCCAATAAACTCCTTTGTCGGGTTTAGATCAATCTATCCAACAACTACCAAAGTAACAGAGTTTAGATTTTGCAATCAAATATAGAATCTACCAAGATACTATATAGTGATGCCGATCTACGCAACTAATCAATCAAATCTATCAAGGATAAACCGATTATAGTTGGATCCCATCCGATCAAGTTTGGTGCACACCAAAGATATGAAACCAATAAGAAATCTTCTTTAATCTTCAATAAACACCTGCACACCACAACTTGAATCTTCTTGTGATAAATCACGCACAGAACGGAGTCTGTTAACAATAGATTATCACAAGACGTCTTTAGATCTACAAACAGTTCTAAAGATCCCATCGACACTTCGATCTAGTTTGAGTGAATCTTATATCAGAAGAGAAGATTCTCAAGAATAAACAAACTACGTGCAATCAAAGTTCAACAACCGTTAGTCAATCAAATCAAATCGAAAACTAATAATACTGCAATTATTTAGTTTCCCACAAATGGTACTCATAGAGCTTCTTGATCCCACAGAAGTCTTTAAACGAGCGGTCATAAGAGATTTCGCCTAATTAGGGTACTTTACTCTCCGAATAGACGGGTCCACCAGTAACAACACAACAAGGTAGTTTTGCTGGCTCTTAGGACAGTTTGCTCAAAATGAAAACTTGGGTATTTATAGACCAAGGAAGTTTGGACACCAAGGAATTTCCAAAACCGAAATATTCTTAAAATATGCAATAAATTCCCAAATCGGTTTTCATAATTCCTGGAAATGCTCTGTCCAATATTAATGAAAGCTCACTAGAAAATCTCCAATTAGTAAATGCACATTACCAATTTTTGTTTTCCAAAGATATGCATTTTAATTGCTGGTAATTAAAAACATATAAAATTAATAACCTTAATTAAAAGATTCTTAATTTATCTCGGTCTGGGATCTCCTAGAGTTATTAAGGAATATCTTTGAACAATAAAAGATAAGAGTTTAGAATTGGTTTAGAATTGGTTCATCTGTATTCCAAACAAGTTTAGAATTGGTTCATCTGTATTCCAAGAACAACTATGTGATTGATAAAATATCGATACACTAATCATGTGTTAACGGTTCTACCAAACACAAGGATCGGTTCTACCTTAATATGGTTTGCTGGGACCGGTTACATCAATTACCAGGATCGGTTACGTCAATTACCAGGACCGGTTACCATATAATCATGGTATTATTTGTGATTGGTTACACTAGTCACTAGGATCGGTTACACCAATTACCAAGACCGGTTGCGCCAATTACAAGGATCGATTACACAACTCTTTTGCCATTGGTCATACCAATTACCAGGATTGGTTACGCAAATTACAAATATCGATCATACCATCTTAGGTGATTACTTAGGATCGGTTACACTAATAAAAGTCATACCAATACATAAGTCAGGCACTGTGACTAGTTTTACCAAGATTCATAACTAGTTATGATCGATTCTACTAACTCACACATATTGGTAATCCAAAGATGTGCAACGAATAATAATACCAACAAACCTAGCGATTTCCCTTTCGATTCATAAAACAAGTTCATAAATGTACTTCCTTTAAACAAATGTAAACATTGTTTCCTAAGATGAAATCTTCAACTTTACTCATACACATAATCACAATATCATTCATACAATTATGTCGATGTCTTATATACGAAGTTCAAAAGATAAGCGTTATACTTCGTATTCTAATTCCTTAACAGTATGTCTACTAGAGTATAATCATTCACAGCTTCACAGTTATGTTTTCAATATAGCACGACTTGAAAGATACTTTAGGAATGAAACAGTTCAAGTCACAATATTACTAACCTCAAGAGGAAGGATGATGTCGTCGATGTAGCTTGTTACTTCTTCACATTCTTCAAGTCTTCGAGTAATACTTGTATGTCTCATAATCCTAATCTTTCTAGCCTAACCTATACGAAGTTGTCTCTAGTATATAATCAAGCGACTCTTTAATTGAGTTTTGATTCACTAAAATATGACAACCAAACTTGACATAACAACGCTTGGTGGGTTCAACCGAGCTATGCTCTAACAAATTCCATCTGGTAGAAGAGTTAATGATGATGATGATGCTGAAAGAACTCTGGATGCTGGAGGAGGTAACAATGATGATGATGATGATGGTGATAAAGACATGCCACCTGTTGGAGGAGGTAATGATAATGGTGATAACAATAATGGAGATAAACATAAGGATAGAGAATATGGAATTGTTGAAGAGGAAGAGGAAGAAGAAGAAGGTGAAGAAGAAACATGTAATAATCAACAAACCCAAGCTGCAACTACAACTGAAACCGAAAAGAAGAAGAGGGTTATCACTAAACCAGTTGATTCCCACATGCCTCCGTCTCACTTGAAGGTTACACTGAAACCAGGTAAGCCTCCACGTGGGACCCCATAAGATGGTGGACATGTTCTTTTTGGACACAAAGACTCATGGGCATGTGAAATCCAAAATACTGTCGTAAGTAATCTCAATCCATCTTTGTTTTTTTATTTAAGTGTATCTATATTAAATTTTTTTTCAAGTGTTTGTATTTCTTTTCATTTTGTGTTTTTGGTATTTTAGGATCACAGGCATGCCATCCGTCTCTTGAGGCGCCAATCTTCATGTTTAGTGATTAAGAAATGGCCACTTGACAAGGAACGTGACGAGGTGCAAGCGATTATCAAGAACTACGGGTTGTGGCCTGCGGTGGAGAGTTCGATTGTTGAGTATGATAGAGTTACCATATCTGCATTCTGTGAGAGGTTTTACGGAGAGACTGATACAATTTTATTCCCATTCAGTGAGATGGCAATAACTCCCGATGATGCTCATCAAGTTCTAGGCCTCAAGGTTGAGGGAAAAGCAATGAGTGATGGCTACGATGATGGCATTTCTTGGGACAAGATATTCGAATTGACCAATGTTTTGTTGGGTTGGGATCAGATTAAGACGGAGTCTATGCTTGTGATGAAGGATGGTTATCTAAGCAAGAAGTTTAATCTGAAGAAGTTGAGGGACACATTCTCTGGGACCAATGATAGGTGTCTAAAACACCTTAATCTTTATCTATTGTTTATGCTTTCTTTGCTAAGTTTTCTTGTAAATTATGTATCTTATGTTTACTTTTGAGTGTTTAGGTACTTTGGAGTCATTTGGAACAAAAGAAGGAGAAAAAGGGCAAAAATGTCATTTCATGTGCAACTGCAATTGGAGGCGAACTATTTCTCATTATTTGTTTTTATTTCTTCATCTCAGTCTGAAAACCATGTCGGCTTTAGTGATGCAAATTTTCTGCCTGAAAAGCACGAAGCTTTAGTGATGAAGAGAAATTGAAGAGAAGAAGTGGATCTGAGAAATAAGAGAGGAGAGTCGGTTGCTGTTATTGGAAGCACAACGGAGGAAAAGAAGCTGTCGTTCTTTGGCGGCTCGTGTCAACTCTTAGGGTGCCTAGAGTCATTTGGGTACCCCTTAGCTAATGCACCTGAGTAGTTGTATCACTTCAGTTTCTCTTACCCTAAAATTCAAAAAAGAGTTTATCTTTTCTCATTATTTCCTACAACACCTGAAATTGAGAGGAGAAAATGTGGCTACTGGCAGAAAAGAAATTTAACGGAAATGTGGAAAATGGAGATCAGAGAGGATGATGATGTACCTGTTGAAATTGATGTAAGTTAGGGTTTGAATGAATCGATGTTGCTGGTGGTCTAATCAGTATCTGAGGATATGGGTTTGTTTCTGAAGAAATGGGGTTCAGGTTGATTCTCAAAGTGTTGAAGTCGAATCCAGATGAGCAGTGAAGTACATCAATTGCAGGTTTAGATGTATGTTTAGGACATGGGTTCATGTGGAATTCTGGTTTTTATTGAGATGAACAAGAATTGTGAGAGGAGATGGATGAGAAAGAGGAAGGGAAGATTCACACGAGTTGAGATCGAAGGGTTTCAAATCGGTTCCAGTCAAGAACAAGATGAAGTACAGCTGCTGCTGTTGTTTTTGTTGTTACTGAAGACTAGGGTTTCATTAAAGTACAGATCCAAGGTTTTGATTGAGATTCCAAAGGTGATTATGAGATGGGTATCAGAATGGTGAGCTGCAGTTCGAGCTGACATATGAACTGATGGCTGACTGAAACTACAGGTTGTTGACCTAAATTGTGCATATGGGTCACAACTCAGGAAATCAAGCAATTGCAGCTGGTGGATCGGTACCGCAGGTGAAGATAACATGTGAATGGTTTGTAGTTCAGTATTGTGAAGCTTGAGACAGTCAAGGTGTTGACTCAGTGATGAATGGAATAACAATCATGGGTGTACAAGGAAAGATTGGAGATGCAGTTCAGGTTGTTGGTGGTAGTGGTTTCTGTTGCATATGAACAAGAAGGAGCAGTGACTGAAATTGATATTGCAGGTTGAGCTAAAATGTTGCTAATGGAGTTACTGAGATGGTGGTTTCTGGTGGTGGTCTGTGGTGAACTGTTGTTGCAGTTGGTTTGCCGCTTAACTAAATTGCAGTTGAAATGAAGGCACAAGTGGATTTGAGCAGAACTGGGATTACAAATGGAGTTAAAGCGACAAATGCTTGTGCTAATCTGAGATTGCAGTTGTAACTGTTGTAGTTGTAGCTGGGAGAGCAAGTGGAGCTTGAGATGGTAGAGTTGTGTAACAGGGAAGAAGAACAAGCCCGTGTTGCAGTTGTAGTGTTGTTGTGCAGCTAATCAACTGCAATGGATGTACACATGTGGTATGACTCAGAAGGAGAATGAATTGATCATGATGCAGTTGCAGGTTACAAGAAGAAGTGCAATTGAATTGGAATTGCAGAATGCACAATCTGTGGAGCTATGACCATGGCTTCAGAGAAGTAGAAATTGACGTTTAGTCCCAAAGTTACTGGGTTTGGACGTTTTAGTCCACCCATCAGAATCCTAGTACAGTCTAGTCCAAAAAAAACCCCGCCCAAAACAGATTAGTCCAAACCTGGACGAGTTAGTCCAAATTCACGGAAGAGTCCCAATTTTGCGAGTTTCCCATATACCATAATCACCCTTGAACGATTTATGGTATATAAAGCCTGATTTTGAAATCGAATTTTCTAGATCTGAAACTTGATTCAAAACAGGATGCAGCTCTGAGATGATTTGGGAGGCGATTTTACAGTTTCAATGAGGATTTAATCGTTTCTTCATCATATTTCAACTCAGGTTACGTTCGATCCAGTTCTAGAGTCGAAAATTCTTAATTTCAGATTTGAAGAAACCACAGAGTGAGAGATAGATCGTTCCAGGTTTGAATTCGGAGGTGATTTATTAGATTTCTAGAGCTTAGATTGGATTTGATTGCTAATGGAGCCGAATTCAACCTCAGGTTAGTTTTCTTTTGGTTGTAATTCAATCTAATTTTCAGGTATTGTTTCTGATGTTTAGTTTTTTTGATTTTATGAGTTGATGATATCAATTCGTATGATCTTTAGTTGATATTTTGTTATATAGTAGCTTTTGATTCTCGCGATGATGATGATTTACTGTTAATACTAGACAAATTCGATTTTTGTTACTTGATGTTGCTTTTTTTAGTTTTATGATGCATGATATAAAATCGAACTGATAATATATCTTAGTCTTTTATTTTTGTTCCAGTAAGATTCTGGAGCTTAGTTGATGGAGTATTTTTATCTAGGTTTACTGTTACTTGATGTTTTTGGCATTTTTTAAATGTGTACTTTCATGTACACCGTTTACTTTTTAGGTTGTATGAAATTGAAGCTTCAGATGTTTATAATCATTTCTTTTGTAATATGTAGGGGTACCAATTAATCCTGACAAGTTTATTAATGCTGTTTTGAATCATGGTGAGCATTCTGCTGTTTTTCGTGTTAATACTAAAATAACCGTAGAAGAACTGAAGCATTTAGCATGCAAGCACTGGAGGTCTTTGTCTCCTGGGAGTATATGTTTCAGCTATATGGACAATGCTCAAGTATTTTTTGTGACAGGTGATATACAACTGCAAAGCTTAATTGGTTTCATGATTATTATTGATAATGAAGATGTCTATTTGCATGTGGATATGATTCCGGATCATACTTCTCGTTCTAAGTCTAGTTGTAGCAGAAGTTCTGGTTCTAAGTCTGGTTGCAGCAGTGGTTCTGGTTCTTGTTCTAAGTCTGCTTGTGAAATTGAAAGTCCTAAGATGGTAAGGGTGTTAGATCATGATGCAGACAAGGGGAAGCCTCTTATTATCGATGAATGGAATTATGTATTTGACGAGATTGGTAGAGAATTCATGGGTGGTGTTAAAGCTGTCAGGATTGTTGTCGATAAGTACAAGATGGCTACTGGTCACAAGATTGCTATTCTTAAAAATGACAAAACTCGTTTTACTGCAAAGTGCGAAGAAGATGGTTGTGCTTGGAGGATTCATTTTGGGCCTGTGAATGGTGATACTTCTCGGTTCGTGCTGAAAGATTCTAACGCTCACAGGTTTGTGGTTTTCATACTAGTCCACATTACTTATCTTTAGGTGTAGATTGTGCATCTTATATATGTAGATTTGTTTTAGGTGTACATTGTAGTGCACTGTACTTGTTGTACTCTTAAATTACATGTCCTTGCTCGGTTTGTGTGTATGTTCATAGTGTTGGTTATGAGATCTTATTAAGTGTAAATTGTGGTGCACATTACTTATTCCAGTTTTTTTTTATAGTTGTGGTGTTGGTTTGAGGTTGAAGAGTCCTGCGGTGACAACCAAGTTAGTCAAGCATTTGATCGCTGACAATTTACAGGGTGATCCTAGCTTAAAACCCACACAGATCATGTCACTTTTCAAGAAAACTTATGGGTCCAATATTAAGTATCACCATGCCCATAGAGGAAAAGAAGCTGTATTTCAAGAACAGTATGACGATGACGAGAAGTCGTATAGCGATTTTACTTGGTATGTCAAAGCAATTGAAGAAACTAATCCCGATAGCTATGTGAAGTTTGAAGTTGAGGATGTAACCAGTAGATTTCATAGGATATTAGTTTGTTACGGTGATTGCAAGCATAGCTATAGGTATCTCAGGCCCATGATTTACTTGGACGCTACTTTCCTTACTGGTAGATACAGGGGTACTCTTATGGCTGAAACATGTATCAACGGAAACAATGAGTTTTACCCATTTGCTTTTGCTATTGTTTCTTCTGAAAACAAAGATAATTGGTTTTGGTTTCTGGAGAATCTTCAACATGTTGTCGATGGTCGTCCGATTGTTTTTTTTAGTGATCGTCATGAAGGACTTCTGCAGGGCATTCCAAAATATTTTCCTAATTCACATCACAGCTATTGCTTTTACCACATCAAATGCAATCTCCCCATTGGATCAAGTGATGCGAATTCGAAGCTCGTTCTTGATTTGTTTTACAAAGATGCGTACTCTTACACACCAGCAAACTTTGAAGAAGCTTTGAGGGGAATGCATGCAATTGGAGCTGGACATGGTGCTAACTATATCAGGACTATTCCAAAGGAGAAATGGGCAAATGCGTTTTTCCCTGTATGCAGATATGATGCTCACTCTTCAACTCTTGCCGAGTCCTTTAACAACTGGGTTCTTCCTTTCAAAAAGTTGCCTGCTTTTGTTCTTCTCGATGCGATACAGTGAGTTTTATGTTTAGTTTTTTATTTATACAAGTATGTCTACGTTGTTGCATACATGGATTTGCTTGTTCTGTAGATACTTGTACACATGTTCATCTGTAATTCTGCAACTGTGTGTACATTATTGTACACATGGATTTCCTTAATGTGTACAACAATGTACACATGTTTTATCCGTATTCCTTCTGGATCATGTTTTTGATTTTATGTTTTGTGTTTTTATTATGTTAGTTTGAAGGTTATGGAGAAAATTTCTGAGAGAAGGATACTAGATCTGGAAACATTCAACACTAGGATCACTCCTGAATATGAGGCTTTACTAAAGGAAAACATCGACATTGGTCGTACTTGGACTGTTGTTCAGTCCATGGAAAGATTGTATGAAGTCAGGTCTTCCCGGACTCATTCTGTAGATCTATTGCAGAAAACCTGTACATGTCACAGGTGGCGAGTGAATGGTTTTCCTTGTGCGCATGCTTGTGCTGCCATTCAAGCTACTAGAGAAGACATATATTCATTTGTTGAGCCATACTTCACCACCAAATGGTACAACATGACATACCAGGAGATCATCTTGCCAATCCCCAATTATGACAAGCCGCAGTCTTATGATCCTAGTGATAGGGTTATTGTTCCTATTCTTGTTCCTCCACCGGGTAGACGAAGAAAACAGCGCTTCAAGAATGTATATGAGAAGAAAAAGAGGAAAATGATGTGCACAAAGTGCTTCACTCTTGGTCACCATAACAGAGCTACTTGCCCCATGCTTTGATGATTTGTTCTATGTTTCATTTGTTCAAAGATTCTGTCTTTTCAATTTTCTTTTGGCGTGGATAATTAGTGCCAGGACATGTGTACCATTATGTACACCTTCCTGCGAACTTCTGTTTTTCTTACCTGTCATTTTACAGGTGTACCACTATGTACACCTTAGTGTACAATGGATGCTTCTAGTCTATTTTGCTCAGTAATATTATATGTTTTCATATCTGTATATAATTAGTAATTACTTTTGCTATGTTCAATTCTCATGTTTTTCAGTTCTACATGCTATAAAAATTTTAGTAATATATTTTTATGTTTTCAATTTTTATACTTTTGATCAAGTATAAAAATCTGTCAGTACATGTGTACCATTATGTACACCTTCTAAACATTTTCTTCTTTGTCAGTAACTGTGCACAATCAAGTACACCTTAATATTTCAAAGCCTGGTGAATGAGATAAGTCATAAACTTGTAACATTAATATTGAAACTAATAAAAATATTAATTCAAGGTCTTTTAGTAGTGATAAGTCAAACAAATTGACAAAAACTGAAATTTGAAAAGAGATAAATCATAAACAAAGTGACACCGAAATTTAAAAAATTTGTCTAAAGATTAAAAATGTTTAGAAGAAATTCAGAAAGTGATCTTGAATGAAGATTAAAAACTCTTCTTCCTCTTCAATGGTTGTTTTCCTGTAGTCTTGCGCCACTGATTATGCTCCTCGTCCTTTGCTATATCCCACACCTTTTCATACCATCCACATTTTGTCAACATCTTGGACACCAATTTTGATCTCATTTGCTGACAAATGTCTTCGCCCCTCTGCTGACCTTTTTCCATACCTTTTGTTGTCTTCATACTTCGTTTCATGAAGTAACAAGTATATATTAGACACTCTGGGTTGATTCCTTGTGAAGGGCATGGCATGATGTTTAATTCGTTCTCTTCTATAGGTGGGTGACCCTTCAATGCTCTCTTCTTGTTGAGTTCCACTTGTACCACAACTGCTAGTTGCTTTGTATCGTCTTGATATGACTGCTCATTTTCTGAGTGTAACGAGTTATACCATTTCCATTCATTGGCTTCGAAATCAAAATTCAAAAGTGACCAGTGCAATCCCACCTCGTTTGATCTGTAGAGTGATTGATAGGGATTACAAGAACTTCCAGGTTCTCAGACATGTCCCGTATGAAATTAACCACAAGCTTTTCCACCCCGTTGGTGACATTATACTTGACATAGTACTTCAATTAATAATTTGTTAGAAAACAAAATTAATTAGGCTCACCTTAATCAGAAACTAACAAGCATGTACACTACTACAGAAAACTAACAAATCAAACATTGCAGGCCTGAAAACAGACCGTATATCCATGTATGATATACAGGTGTACACCTAAGTACACACCTATATAAATCTAAAAATCAAGAATTAGCAGACCATGTGCCAATCATAGATGCATATTGGTGTACATCTATGTACATAACTAAATAAATCTAAAAATCAAGAATTAGCAGACCATATGTCAATCATATATGCATATTGGTGTATATCAATGTACACAGCTAAAGAAATCTAAAAACACATAGAACACGTCATGTGAATCAACTATGTACACAATACATATTAAAGTAACTATACATGACATTTCTTATTTGTTTTGAGAAACTTACACATGCAGTAGGACTCATAATTTCACAGCTTAGGTACTTTTTGCCATCTGGAGGACGAATGCTATCTCTGACAAGTTCTCTTCTACGTCGATGGATGTAGAACTGGAGTACCTCCTGGTCCAGATATTTGTTGAACATAAGTTCACGAAGTACTCTTCCAGCAATCAAAATATCTTCCTTGACTGTTGGATCATCCAGGCTTGTTAGTTTCCAAGCTACAGAGCTGCGGAAACATAAAGGAAATGTTAACATGGTGTACAAAGTTGTGCACATAAATTTTTTTATAACATTCAATCATGATGTTTTGCGAACTTACTCCAGGCTTGCGTAGTCAAATAATTTTTGTACCCTTTTTTTGTCCTGTCCTGCTTGCATAGCTTGGTATAGTGGTGATAGACGAACATCTGGCAATGGATTGTGAGGATACTATACATCTCCCCTTCTCTTTATTGGCGCAGGATATACTGGTTCGTGTCCCTCTTTGATCCCCTTGCCTTTTTGATCTTCTTTTATCACAACTCGTTTGGTTTTACCCTTGGAAGTAAAATCAAGATCTAGCTTTCTTTTTGCATTTCTCTTTTGTGGTGTCTTGGAAAACTTGCCAGCGGCTTGTGTCTTCAACATCTCTGCTTCCTTCATCCTCCCTGCTCTTGTCCTCACTGGAGTCGTCTTCTCTTCTTCTACCTCTTGGCTGCTAAAAAATTCACTAGGATTTTGTTGAATGAACTGCACTGCTTCTTCAATGATTCTTTCTCGTACATCTTCATTGGATAATGATTTTTGCGACGACTCTTCTTTTGGATCTTCTTGTCTCAATAATGCAAAGCTTGGAAAATCGTGGCGAATCAGGGTTGCCATCTTTTCCTTCACTTCAGATGGTGCCGTTCTGTAACAACCTTTTTCAAGCTTTACGAATACAGTTTCAGACAAGTTATCTAGAAGGTCCTCAATTGATGTTTAAGTCTCATTCTGTGATTCTTCTCCTTGTGTGAGTAAAAAGACTTCTTTAGGATCCAACTGACATATGGCTTCAGCTGCAATTATAGTAGCTTCATCAATTTCAGCTGTTCGAGTGCCATCCATCACATTGTGGTCATCAAGGTTCACTTGGTCTTGTTTATCTTTATTGATTACACTTTTCTTTGGCATTGAAGTACTGAAAAATGAAATTTTTATGAGAATTTTCAATGGTGTACAGAGTTTTACACCAATGTATAGGTATGTACACAAATTCAGAAGAAGTCATAAAGGTGTACATCCTTGTACACACATACTAAAAACAACAATATATATATATATATATATATATATATATAAGTTGAGATCATTTTCTTATACCTTTGCTTGTTAGCAGCTTCACACCCAGCTACTTTGTCAATTTCATCAGTTTGACCTTCAGCGATTTCAACTTCCTTTTGCAGAAGAGTGCTGAAAAAAATGCATTTTTTTTTAGAAAATGAGAAATCACTAAGGTGTACATGTTGATACACACACAGAAGAAATCACTAAGGTGTACATCTTGGTACACATATATAGAAAATGAGAAGAAATGCGAGCTACACATATACCTCGGCTTGTTACCAGTTTCAGACTCAACTCCTCGGCTTGTTCCATCCTTGCCATCCTATTATTCATTTTCCTCATTGGTATTTGGTGAAGGAGTGCTAAAAAGATTCAAGTTTTGAGAAAATGTATTAGCTTTCACACACTGGTGTACGACTATGTACACACATAAAAAAAGAAATGACTTGCAAATTTAAAAAAAACTGATGTTGTACCTTTGCTTTTCAGGAGTTTCAGACGGAACTTCATTCCTTTCAGATTCAGTTTCATGCTCGTCATCACCACCTTTGCTACCCTCTTTGTCATTGTCATGATCATGCGTATCACCACCCTTGCTACCCTCCTTGTCATTTTCATCACCATCATCATCATTATTATCATCATAATTATGATCATGCATATCACCATCTTCATTGTGCTTCTCCTTGTCATTGTCATCACCATCATCATCATCTTCCTTGTGCTCCTCCTCAATCTTGTCATCCTCCTCCTCCTCCTCAATCTCATCATCTTCCTTGTGCCCCTCCCTATCCTCTCCATCCTCCTCATCCTCCTCCTCATCCTCATCATACTCCTCATCCTCATCCTCATCCTCCTCAATCTCCTCATCTTCCTTGTGCTCCTCCCCATCCTCCACATCCTCCTCCTCATCCTCCTCCTCCTCAATCTCCTCCTCCTCCTCAGTTTCAAGCCGTATTTCCTTTGCACATTTAAAGATTTCATTCAAAGTCTTATTACGGAAATCATTAACTTGTCTTTCTGTCAAGTTTATTAGATCAACTTCATTAAATTTTAGTATTTTCTCTTCAATGAAACTAAGAAGCCTTTCTTGCCTATCCAGAACTTCAGTAAGCTCCTCATGCAACTCATTTCTTCGCATATCTGAAATGCGCAGCTTTTCCTTCACAACATCTATGTTATTTTCTTGTTTCTGCCTCCGGTACTCATCCAAAAGCAATCGCTCTTCATCAGTATAAGCCTTCACCCATCCTGGTTGCATCTGAAAACATGCCAAAGTATCAACATTGATCACATGTGTACAATTTTTTACACATGTTGTAAGAGTGTACATTGTTGTACCCAAGACAACTTTCTTAAAATCTATCAACAATGTACAATCCTGTACACCTTCTTAAAGGTGTATATCAATGTACATATACTATTCTAAGAAAGTTTTTTGAGATACCTTTTTCATGCAATCATTCAGTTCTTTCTCGATTGTATTACTGACATCGCTGATGATCCACCTAAGAAGCCTTGGCACACCTTCCTCATTGCTTGGCTTCATGCTTTTGTTGTGTCCAGAAAACCAATGTTGCATTAACAAATAGGTGAATAGTTAGAAATGTAAGAGAAAGGAACAAACACAATGAACAGAATTATTTAAAATGGTGAATTGATATGTCAGGTGTACAACTGTGTGCACATGTAAACTCACCAACAAATAAAGCACACAACCATTAACTTTAATTGGTGAATCCTGATGTTTCTTAATGCTCTCCATGAGATACTCATGTATATGAACTGGCCAGCAAGTTCTCTTCATCCTATCCAAAGACTCAAAGTAGTGTGCAAACTGGTTCTTGCTAATCATACTTCCGTTTGCCTGGGTAAAAAAGACAGTGATACATAAGTACATAGTAAACAACACCACTAAGTCTTCAGCATTTCTTTCAATCTCCATTTTCGAATTTGGGTTTAGCTTCATGATACGTACGATTTCCTCCTCCACATCTTTTTTTCCCAGCTCAGTTCGTTTTTTAAGAGTCAATCTGTTTATCAGCGGACCGTATCTTTTTTCAGCTTCAGTTTTTACATCTTCCCCTTTTTCAACTTCCATTGGCACCATCTTAATCACATAAAATAGAAACAAATCCTCAGGTTCACTCTTTACTGCCACTTGCTTGTTCTTCTTGGTAGTATCAAACATGAAATAATGTCTCCCTGAGTCACAAATTTCATGGCGGTACTGTCTCACAATTTTCAGAATTGAGTTTGGGGTTCTTAGTCCATATATCATCTCTCTTTTTACTTATATCTTCCTCATCTTTCCGGTCTGCTTTTTTGTGGACAAAGATATCTATAACAGGCCAGAATGGTCCTTCTTTTTGCTTCTCTAGTTGATAATTGGTGAACCATACTTTTTTTCCTCTTTTTGTTTCATCTTCCTCAAGGTTTTTATTCACAAAGTCACTGAAGGCATGGAAACTTGACCTATATGGTTTGTTGGTATCTACGAAAATGAACCAAGAAGAATAATACATTCATTATACTCATATAAGTACAAATCATATCACTGTACACATAAATAAGACCATATCATACAGGTGTATAGATGTGTACACTCCTACAGAAAACTAACTAAAGCAACATTTGTTCCCACACAACATGCCATAAATCAATGTGCGTGTACAAATCTTTACACTCATACAGAAATCTATCAAAAACAGCTTTAAAACACAGACAACAGGCAAAATAAAGGTGAAATAGCATGCTGGTGCAAATATGTGTACACCAGCACCAAAAACGATGGGATAATATGTTGAGAACACACACATTAGTCCATATGAAGATGAAATCACAGGTTTACAACAGGACATATGAAGGTGAAATAGCATGCTGGTGCAAAGGTGTGTACACCAGTAAACACAAGTGACGGCACAACACAAACATTAGGCCATATGAATTTGAAATAGCATGCTGGTGTACAAACCAGTACATTGCTACAGAAACATCTTTAAAACAAACAGAACATGACATGAATCACTACAACAACATTGTGGTGTACAGATCTGTACACACCAACAACAATTCCCACAAAAATTGCTCAAAAACAAGATAGAACTAGATATGAATTACTGCAACAACATGGCGGTGTACAGATCTGTACACATGTACAAGAAATTGAATAAAAATTGCTCAAAAATAAACAGAACTGTACTTGAATTGTTACCTTTTTTTTTGAGATAACAGATGTTGAAGGCTTTGAAGACTTTGGAGGCTTTGGAGGATTTGAAGGCTCTGAAGGCTTAGATTTCTTCTTAGCTGGTGATGTTTTTGAACTTTCTGGTACTGAAATTGATGTTGAATCTTCTAATGATCTCTTCAATCTCGTTTATTTCCGAATCTCTTCTGCAGCAACTGATGGAGTTGGGGATGAAATTGGTGTTGAATCTTTTAATGCTGACTTTGATCTCGTTCTTGGTGATGTTGATTTTTGATTTTCTTCTACCGCAACTGATGGAATTTCTTCTTCAGTTGATGTTGAATCTTCCACTGTTGGTGCGTTTGTCTTTGAAACTACTTTTTTTCCTTTAAACATGATGTTACCGATACTGCAATCATCTAGGTATTTTGATTAGTAAGATTTTAGGGTTTTTGAAGAAATGTTTTCAATAATTTGAAGAAATTTCTAGGGTTTGTCTGCAAAATTTCAATCGATTTTTTTCTTCTGCTTTTAGTCTGCAAAACAATTAAAATGGATTTATTGTTTTGTCTGTTACGCCGCAGTTTCTTTAATTCAGTTTCTTTTTGAAGCAAACGTGTTGCAACCACGTTCATTGTGTCAGTTACAAAACTGATTCCATTCGTTGCACGTGTGCTTTATTAAAAGTGTGCGAAGGATAACAATGCCTTTATACATTTTGTGGACTAATCTGTTCCTGGTTGGATCGGGGTGGACTAATTTGTTCTTTTTTGTGCGGTTTTGGACTGAACCATTTTTTCCCTTCAGAGAATTAAAGCGCAATCATTGCGCGACACAAGTTCTGGCCTATGCAACACAGCTTTGGCTTGTGAAAAACAGCTTTTGCTCGCAGTCAGATTCTTACTCAACTCCTACTCAGACCCTGACTTGGACGCCGTTAGTGACCGTTAGTCATCCGTCAGTTTTAACTGTTGACTGTTAGTTTGACCCCGGCTACCTGAGCCGTTTGCCGTCACCTGAGATACTTTTCTGGCAATTATTCCGGACAACTTCCGGTGGTAGAACCAGTTTTCCGGCGACAGTTTTTGGACAGAATTCTACATGGGTTTTTCTACATATGGGCTTGGTGAACATCTTTGTATTCGACTTTGGAGATTGGAAATAAAGTTGGAGAAAAGCTACAAAAGGGAAACTCGTCTACTTTTTTGTTTATCACGTATTCTACTTGGAGCTTTTGGGAGATAGCCATTCTAGGGTTTGCACTATTTTTCATCTTCTTTATTTTATTTCAATTATTATTATCATGATGAACTCCATAATTACGAGTAGTCAAAACAATCATTGATTGAGGGTGATTTCAAAACCCCGAAATATGAACTCATAATTGATATGCAATAGTTCGTTTTCTCGCAAGTTTCATTATTGTTTGATTTCTACTTTGCCAATACTGTTTATGGATTATTTGTTGACTGTTTAAGTTCAAAACTAAATAGTTGATTCATAATCCTATTGCTAGTTTGGACCCGTAACTGTTTAGAAATATAAATACAAATAGCAATATATGGGTATTGATGATGGGACTTTGTTAAGTACCCATATGTAGAAAATGACACTTGTAGGTGATTCATGCTTTTGAGTTCATCACTAGAAGCAACCTTATCTCATAAAACTTAGAGCACTTGTTTAAATCATACCTAGTAAGCGTACCTCTAGGTAACTTGAATAAGTAGAATCCGGTAGTTGAGCGCTTCCGTGTCCGGTGATCTTAGGAGATAATATGGGGATAGTTGAGCGTACTAATTATCCTAGGGTTGTTAGTAACAAGATAATGCGAAGAACGTGTTATATATCGATTTGGTTTATGTTTCGTGGTTGAGAATGAATCCTTAATCAATCTCATCTCATATTTGAATACAACTTTGTGATTTTCAGAATTTTACAACATAATCATCTTTGCTAAGAGTAATTCCATAACAAATTTTGCTTAATACACCTACCTTGGGACGAATCTGCTTTCATTATTTTACTTGCTATTGTAAAGAGAAGTAGAGAAATATTATTTGCGAGTTGACACCTCGTCAAAATTGGCGCCGCTGCCAGGGAGACAGTGGCAAGTTTAGTTGTTATTTTTATTCTTGGCTATTATTTTTGCTTTTAGTTACAATTTCTGTTTACTAAATCACTTTTTTAGAAATCTTATTTCAGGTACCATTCACTTTGGTGAATGCGTGGAGAGGGAAAACCAAGTCCAATTGGTATACATCTTCGTTCGGGCACTTTACTAAAAGACTTGATTCGAGCAGTGAATACTCCACTTACTCATAGTTCTTCACCAAGTGAATTCTCGGACTCGGACAAAGAGGAAAATAACACAATGGGAGGTCGACCACCTGCTCCAAGAACACTCAAGGAGCTCACTTCTCCAAACCTTGACCACCAGCCTTTATGTTTTCAGCTGAATGGAACCATTGAGTTGAAGCCGCAATTGATTCACTTGTTGCCCAAATTCAAAGGTTTTAGCGAGAGAAGATCCTAATCGTCACTTGCAACAATTCCATCATGTTGCGACTAGTTTGAAGCAAGCAACTGCAGACGCCGATATGGCTGTGACAACAACATTTCATTTCTCCCTTATAGATGTTGCAGGAGTATGGTTATTTTACTCACCTCCTGGGAGTATAGCCACATGGAATGGGATGAAGAATTTATTCCTTGAGAAGTATTTTACGGCATCAAAAGTAGCAGTGATTCGCAAGGAGATTTGTGGTATTAGGCAAGTATCCAGAGAGACTCTCTATGAGTATTGGGAGCGCTACAAGAAACTTTTAGCTAGTTTTCCACACCGCCAAATCAGCGATCAACTTGTGATTCAATATTTCTATGAGGGGTTGCTTTCTAATGATAGAAATTTGATCGATGCCGCAAGTGGTGGTGCACTCACCAACAAGACCATTGCTGAAGCTACAAGTTTGTTAGAGAACATGGCTGCAAACGCTCAACAATTTTACACTCGAGATGAACTAAGGAAAGTGAATGAAGTTGGTGATTCTTCAAATTTGGAATATAGGATGGGTAACATGGAGAGGATGGTGCAACAAATAGCAGTGGCTGTAATACCATCATACACCGAGCAAGCAAGTGCTATGTACCAAAATCAGCAAAGGCCAAGATATGACCCATATTCCAGCACATATAATCAGGGTTGGTGTGATCATCCTAATTTCAGCTACGCCAACAAGCAAGCTGCAGCAAATCCTACTTTCAATCAACAAGGAGGGTACCAATTCATGCAAAGACCACAATAAGAAACTCAAGATATAAGTGTGGATGACAAGTTTACTCTTATGATGCAAAGTATGCAAGATATTTCAAAGACAATGCAAGGCTTCAACCAATTCCAGCAGAAATCCAAGATGGCTATGAGAGATGTGCAAAACCAAGTTAGTCAATTGGATAATGATATGAATCAACTCAAGGTACAAGCAGCTGTAAAACTTCCTTCGCAATCATTGAATCATAGGGAGAATGTCAATGCTATTGAATTACGAAGTGGAAAGCAAGTAGAGAAACCGACAACATCACCGGAGTCCCATGAAAGTGAATTAGAGAAAGAAGTGGACGAAGCAGTCCCTAAAAAGGATGATTCGGTAACAAATTCTAACTCTAAACCTCTTATTTATACTTATGTTACTCCTCCACCTTTTCCTAGCAGGTTTGCAAAGTCAAAGAAGGAGACGTTGGACAAAGAGATTTAGAAGATCTTCAAGAAGATTGAAGTGAACATTCCATTAATTGAGGCGATAAGGCAGGTTCCTCGTTATGCCAAGTTCTTGAAGGAATTGTGCACTAACAAGAACAAATTGACCGGTAATGAGGTAATGAGTGTGGGGGAGAGTGCTTCGGCATATCTTCAAAAGAAACTCCCACCTAAATTGAAGGACCCCGACAGTTTTACTATACCTTGCACAACTGGTAAAACAAGGTTTACAAAAGCGTTGCTAGATTTAGGAGCATCTATTAGTGTTATGGCTGCTTCAATTTATGAATCTTTAAATCTTGGACCTCTCAAAAGTACCAGCATAGTTATTCAACTTGCCGATAGATCTAATGTCTACCCGAAAGGGGTTGTTGAAAATGTTTTGGTGCAGGTTAATGAGCTTATATTTCCTGTAGACTTTTATGTTCTTGATATGAGTGATGAAAACTCATCCTCTTCTACACCTTTGTTGTTGGGTAGACCATTTATGAGAACCGCTAGAACAAAGATAGATGTATTTGAAGGTACCTTGACAATGGAATTTTATGGAGAGGTCGTTCTCTTCAACATCTTTGAGGTGATGAGATATCCAAGTAATGTGCATTCATGTTTTGCTGTAGAGAAAACTGACGCTGGCTAAGAATGCAAGCGAAATGAAAGTCGGGATGACGACTTTAAACCAAGTGCTAAGTGGGAGGTAACCCATCCGTTTTGTAACTTTATCTTTATCTTTTTATTTTTAAGCATTTTATCTTTGTTTTTGCACTTTATTTTTAACCCACCTTGAACTTTACTTTGAATGAATAAATTTTACATAGAGGACAGTGTAACGTTTAAGTGTGGGGGAACATTTATATGTTTGTAGAGTTTGATGCCTTTAGTAAAAACAAAATAAAAAAAAGAAAAAATTGCTTTATAAACTCCGAAATCTAGAAACTTGTGCCTTTAGGATGACACTACCAATATAAGTGGATGGAACCATCTTGGTTGCAGAAGTTGAGGAACCCATTAACTAAAAGGACATAGCTCAGGTGTTAGAAATTATACGATAGTTGTTACCATATCTCGGAATGTCACCATATCACTTTTTGTTTTTATTTTTGCAAACTTTTTGTTTCTCTAAATGATTTAGTGAGTCACTAATATCGAATTTTTATTACTGCTAGGATGAAATAAAGTGATTGAGTTACTAAAAAAAAAAGACCTAACCAATTAGACCAACCGGAGTATATCAAAAAAAAGAGAAAAAATGACACTTGGATAGCAATATGTGTGTGTTTTCCCTGTCTCCATCTCCTAAACAAGCGTAAAATGCAGGACCCATGGGAATTACCATGTAATCTGCTGACAAGAAGCATGCGCTTGGATCTAAAAGATCTAATTATGTTGTCAATTCGGGAAAAAAGGAGAAAGAAAAAAAAAGGTGAAAATGAAAAAGAAAAGAAAATAATTATTATTATTGTTCAATAAAGTCGACTGCTGGTTCCCTTGTATATATCAGTTGACTTGATCTAGAATTAAGATTGTCGACCGTTGGTTCCCGTGTATATGCCAGTTGAGTTGATATTAGAATTCATACCAGTATCTCAATCCATTAGGTCATAGGTTCATCTTGGAGGTGACCTTCAGACGGATATGGGTAACACCGTTCACTTTAGTCAACATTCGCAACCATTTATCTCTATAATCCATCTTCTTAATCTATTCATGTGTGATTGTGGTTAGTTAGATTCCGAGTATTGTGGTTTGTTCGACTTTCTGAGTAGAGCTTTGTTTACTTATATATGAATTGGATTTGCATCAAGGTACCTCCTCCTGTAGTCATTTTGGATTCGTTCGTAGATTCTTCACAGGTAGTTGGAATTTGGAGTAAAAGGTTTTGTAGGTACACCTCTTCTAAACCTTCACGAGACTAAAACTCGTCAACTAGGGAGACCTAGGGGTTCAAAGGCTTGTTATACATGCTAAGTGTGACCGTAGCCTCGACGAAACGGAGTTGTATGTAAGTTTTAGAATTATTTTGATTTGCTCGAGGACTAGCAAAGTCCAAGTGTGGGGAATTTTATAGGTGTCTAAAACATCTTAATATTTATCTATTTTTTATGCTTTCTTTTTTTTGTTTTCTTGTAAATTATGTATCTTATGTTTACTTTTGAGTGTTTAAATACTTTGGAGTCATTTAGAACAAAAGAAGAAGAACCATGGCAAAAGTGTCATTTCATGTGCAACTGCTATTGGAGGCGAACTATTTCTCATTATTTGTTTTTATTTCTTCATCTCTGTCTAAAAAGCATGTCGGCTTTAGTGATGCAAATTTTCTGCCTGAAAAGCACGAAGCTTTAGTGATGAAGAGAAATTGAAGAGAAGAAGTGGATCTGAGAAATAAGAGAGGAGAGTCGGTTGTTGTTATTGGAAGCACAGCGGAGGAAAAGAAGTTGTCGTTCTTTGGCGGCTCGTATCAACTCTTAGGGTGCCTAGAGTCATTTGGGTACCCCTTAGCTAATGCACCTAAGTAGCTGTATCACTTCAGTTTCTCTTACCCTAAAATTCAGAGAGGAGTTTATCTTTTCTCATTATTTCCTACAACACCTGGAATTGAGAGGAGAAAAGGCGTCTGCTGGCAGAAAAGAAATTTGATGGAGATGTGGAAAATGGAGATCAGAGAAGATGATGATGTACCTGTTGAAATTGATGGAAGTTAGGGTTTGAATGAATCGATGCTGCTAAGTTTCTCTTTCATGTGCGATTTTTTCTCTCCAAAAATTTGCGATTTTTTTCTTGGGTTTCAACTTTTTTCAACGTTTTTCCTTCATCCTAGATCATCTTTGGTGATTTAGGATGGGGGAAAACCCTGATTCAAACGTGAATACTCATGGGAACAAACCAGTATCTTTTGCTGATTTGGTTAAGGGTAAAAAACGCTATATGTTAACATATTCAGACTTCTTATCTCTCTCTGAGGTGTCAACATATTTAAAAGAACCAGCTTTGGTTTTGCCTAATGATCTTCTTCAAGAGGGACGTGATATATTTCAGTTCAGTCTCATTGGGAGATTGAACTTTAAGGGTTTAAAACTTGCTGATGTTCAAAAGAGTTTGGAAGAGCAATGGGGTTTTAGTGCTGGAAGATGCAAACTGGTTCCAATGACAAAAGGGTTTTTCATCATAAAGTTAACTTCAGCCGAAGATAAAAAACGGGTATGGCTTAGTGATACTTTGGTGTTACAGAATCAACAACTTAGGGTTTTTAATTTTTACCCAAATTTTGATCCAGAAATACAACAAACTACACGAGCTTCAGTTTGGGTAAGTTTCCCTGGTTTGTACATTGAGTTATGGAGAAAGAAAATTCTTTTTCCATTGCTAAAATTATTTGGAAACCGATTGCTATTGATCAAAAGACATTGGATCATGATGTTGGAAACTATGTTGCGGTACTGCTTGATATTGACTTTGCTAAGCTGATTCCTAAAAGAATTCGTTTGAAATCAAATGGAAAGGAATTCTGGCAGTATATTGAAATTCAGGACTTAGAGAACGTCAAATTTTGCAGTCACTGTAAGTTTATGGGTCACAAATTTGAGAATTGCCTTGCTGCAAAGAAAATTTTGGGAGGTTCTAATGTTGAAAACAAGTCACCTGCTGTGAATATTAAGGATGGAAAAGAGGGGGAAAAATCAAATCTGTTTGGAAAGAAGTACGTAAAATTTCCATGAAGACCATGCAAATAATGTCAACAACCATGTTATTGCTGATGATAGGCCTTGCAAATGATTCTAGTAAGGTTATGGTGGAAGAGGAACAAGATAATTAAAGTGACTCTTATGTTAGTATGGGTTCAAAAGATTGGGATGAAGTTGATGCAAATATTCTAGCAAGGAAACAAGCTAGAAAAGTGGCCAAGCAAGCTGCCAAAATCATGGCTACTAATTCTAGGTACAATGAGGAAACTCCTAGCCAAATCGGGTTGGACGAATGTGTTTTTGATATGAATAATATTTTGACAAAAGAGGAACTAGAGGAGGCAAGCACCATTCAGATTGATGAAGTGCGTGCTAATTTCATTAGAGATCCAGCCTTTAGATAAGACTATTTCAAGGAAAAAAAAGGAGCAAATGGATAGAATGTCAACTAAGAAGAAAGCTCAATCTCCTATTAAGCTTGTTCCCCGTGGGAATTCTGCTTCAGATGAAAATGAAGAGGATTATGACTATGATGAAACTTATGATGATTATGAAGACGAATACAAGGAGCCTTATGGAGACTATGATTTGACTCAAATAATTGCTGGTTTCATTCCCAAGAAGAAGAATTTTAGAGTTGGAAATAAGGGGCGAAAACGATTTTAATTTTTACTAGTTTTCTTCTTTATGTTATTTTTTTAGTGCTTTGGATCTTATTTTACGAGTTTTTAGAGTTTTATGCGCCTTTGGTTTATGGGGTAGGGAGGCCTAGAGCCTCCCATTTTGTAATTCTTGTAATTAAGTTTTTTTGCTTTAATAAACCATTTTGACCTAGCAAAAAAAATCGATGATGTTGGTGGTTTAATCAGTATCTGAGGAGATGGGTTTGTATCTGAAGAAATGGGGTTCAGGTTGATTCTCAAAGTGTTGAAGTCGAATCTGGATGAGGAGTGAATCTGAGATGAGAAGTTAAGAACATCAATTGCAGGTTTAGATGTATGCTTAGGACAGGGGTTAGTGTGGAATTCTGGGTTTTATTGAGATGAACAAGAATTGTGAGAGGAGATGGATGAGAAAGAGGAAGGGAAGATTCATACGAGTTGAGATCAAAGGGTTTCAAATCGGTTGCAGTCAAGAACAAGATGAAGTACAGCTGTTGCTGCTGCTATTGTTGTTACTGAAAACTAGGGTTTCATCAAAGTACATATCCAAGGTTTTGATTGAGATTCCAAAGGTGATTATGAGATGGGTATCAGAATGGTGATTCAAGGGTTATGAGCTACAGTTGGAGCTGACATATGAACTGATGGTTGAACTGAAACTACAGGTTATTGACCTAAATTGTGCATAGGGGTCACAGTTCAGGAAATCAAGCAATTGCAGCTGGTGGATCAGTAGTGCAGGTGAAGATAACATGGGAATGGTTTGCAGTTCAGTATTGTGAAGCTTGAGACAGTCAAGGTATTGAGTCAGTGATGAATGCAATAGCAGTCATGGGTGTACAAGGAAAGATTGGAGCTGCAGTTCAAGTTGTTGGTGGTAGTGGTTTCCGTTGCAGATGAACAAGAAGGAGCAGTGACTGAAATGGATATTGCAGGTTGAGATAAAATGTTGCTAATGGAGTTACTGAGATGGTGGTTTATGGTGGTGGTCTGTGGTGAACTGTTGTTGCAGTTGGTTTGCCGCTTAACTGAATTGCAGTTGAAATGAAGGCACAGGTGGATTTGAGCAGAACTGGGATTACAAATGGAGTTAAAGCGACAGATTCTTGTGCTAATCTGAGATTGAAATTGCATATGTTGTAGTTGTAGCTGGGAGAGCAAGTGGAGCTTTAGATGGTAGAGTTGTGTAACAGGGAAGAAGAACTAGTATGTTGCAGTTGTAGCGTTGTTGTGCAGCTAATCAACTGAAATGGATGTACACAGGTGGTATGACTGAGAAGGAGAATGAATTGATCATGATGCAGTGGCAGTGGTGTTGGTTTACGAGAATGAATTTGCAAGAAGCAAGCCATGAGGTTGAGCTGCAGGTTACAAGAAGAAGTGCAATTGAATTGGAATTGCAGAATGCACAATCCGTGGAGCTGTAACCATGGCTTCAGAGGATTAAAGCGCAATCAATGCGCGACACAAGTTCTGTCCTATGCAACACAGCTTCGGCTTGTGCAAAACAGCTTTGGCCTGGCAGTCAGATTCTTACTCAGCTCCTACTCAGACCCTGGCTCGGACGCCGTTAGTGACCGTTAGTCATCCGTCAGTTTTAACGGTTAACTGTTAGTTTGACCCCGGCTACCTGAGTTGTTTGCCGTCACCTGAGATACTTTTTTGGCAACTATTTCGGACAACTTCCGGCGGTGGAACCATTTTTCCGGCGACGGTTTTTGGACAAAATTGTACATGGGTTTTTCTACATATTGGCTTGGTGAACATCTTTGTATCGGACTTCGGAGATTGGACCTAAAGTTGGAGAAAAGCTACAAAAGGGAAAGTCTTCTATTTTTTTTTTGTTTATCACGTATTCTACTTGGATCTTTTGGGAGATAGCCATTCTAGGGTTTGCACTATTTTTCATCTTCTTTATTTGATTTCAATTATTATTATTTATATGAACTCCATAATTATGAGTAGCTAAAACAATCGTTGATTGAGGGTGATTACAAAGCCCGATATATGAACTCATGATTGATATGCAATAGTTCGTTTTCTCGCAAGTTTTTTTATTATTTGATTTCTACTTTGCCAATAATGTTTATGGATTATTTATTGATTGTTTAACTTCGAAATTAAATAGTTGATTCATAATCCCATTGCTAGTTTAGATTTTTTTCGACCCGTAATTGTCTAGAAATATAAACACAAGTAGTAATATGTGGGTATTGATGATGGGACTTTGTTAAGTATCCATATGTAGAAATTGACACTAGTAGGTGATTCGTGCCTTTGAGTTCATCACTAGGAGCAACATTATCTCATAAAACTTAGAGCACTTGTTTAAATCATACCTAGTAAGCGTACCTCTAGGTAACTTGAATAAGTAGAATCCGGTAGTCGAGCGCTTCCGTGTCTTGTGAGCTTAGGAGATAATAACGGGATAGTTGAGCGTACTAATTATCCTACAGTTGTTACTGACAAGATAATGCGAAGAACGTGCTATATATAAATTTGGTTTATGTTTCGTGGTTGAGAATGAATCCTTAAAAATCTCATCTCATATTTGAATACAACTTTGTGATTTTCAGAATTTTACAACGTAATCATCTTTGCTAAGAGTAATTCCATAACAACTTTTGCTTAATACACCTCCCTTGGGACGAATCTCCTTTCATTATATTACTTGCTAGTATAAAGAGAAGTAGAGAAATATTACTTGCGAGTTGACACCTCGTCAACCAAGAAAATCTATGATAAGGAAGGAAGGGTGGACTTGGTGCGAATCAATGCTACCGCGTCAACTTATTTTCTATACGTCCTGGGCAAATGTATTTTCCCCGACAGTTCCGGAAGCTTGGTCGACGCCAAGTATATCCAACTATTGCATCCCTTTGATTGCATATGTATTCTTGGGGTACTACGGTGGTTGCATTCTTGAACAATGAGTTGACAAAGGCTTCAAGGGACACTGCTCAAGTTAACGGAAATTTATGTCTCTTCCAGGTAATTTATTGTCTAAATGCTTGTATTTGATCAGATGCATATGTATTTGCAAAATGCTTGTAAGATAAGATTCTTACTAACTTTGTGTTTGCATAGGTTTGGGTATATGAGCACTTCCCTACTTTGGTGAAAGCTAACCCCCACGTCAAAGTGAACACTAAGATTGCGATTAATAAGCCCAGAGGACAAAGATACAGTTTTAGTAGTGCTCAGGATAAGGATATGTCGTAGCAGCTTATCAACATGCGAATCGCCTTGGAAAAATTGACTGCGGATGAGGTAATATTTGATCCGTATCGAGATGCTATAAATGAAGGTTTAATCCAAAGGAGAGATGATGTTGCATTCTACTACGGTCCCTTGTTGTACCCCCATGGATTTTCAATGTACGATCCACATCGGTTAATGCGACAAGTGGGTTACGTCCAAGAAGAACCCCATCCCGGTGATGATCTGTTCTTTAAAGTGGTAAGGGAGGAGTGCAGCACGTCCCAAAAAAGTATTGGCGTCCATTACGCTCCAGTGCCAGGTAAATCTCATTGGAACGGAAGATGTGACCGTAAAATCGAGACGAGTCTTTTGGACGAGGTGACCAAAGGTTATGAAGATCATGAAAATTACATGCCGTGGTACTTGGATTTTGCTCGTCCTACTGTGATTAGGGAACAGACTGTTGAACAACCGGCTCGTAAGAGGAAGATGCCACCGAAAGACCCAGCAACAAGTCTTAAGAACTTTCTAAGTATTTTAGAGTTGATCTAACTGTTTTAAGATTACATTATCGAATCATTCTATTAATTTTTTGTTGTTTAATTGAAAATAGAAGGAGCATTTGAAGACCCTTGTGAAGGTGATGTGTTGCGGGAGAGAAAGAGGAGAGCCTTTGTCGATTGAAGAGCAGACTAAGCACATTGACTGTGCTAGCAATATTGACAATGAGGATGCCGACGAATTGTTCCAGCAATCTAATGCTGAACTAAAGAGGGGAAGCACAAGCCAAGAGGGAAGCACAAGCCAAGATGAATGCTGAAAAAAAAGAGGGCTCGTACTCGTGGTGGTGGTAGTGGTAGTGGTAGTGGTGGTGGTCGTGAAAATGCTAAACGGGGTCGTGGTCGTGGTGGTGAATGAATGCATCTCTAGTTTATTTATTTATGTTATGGTAGACAAATGTTAAGGTTAATGGTTGGACATATGTTTTTTTAAGGTTTATGGGACGTATGTTTTCGTATTTTAGACAAATGTTGGATTTCTAGTTGTTGAATGAATGGTGTTTTTATCTATGTTAAGTTTCAATAATTTCGCCGGAAAGGTATTAAGTAGATGTGTTGTTAAGTTACATTGTCGACTAAACCAGGGCCGACAAGGTTGTGCACTGCCAGACTGTCAGCCCTGACATCAGAAATGATGTAGTTACCAGGGTCGGCAAGGTAAGAAAATTAATACCTTGCCGACTATGTGTAGCAGAAAATGACCTTCTCTTGATGCCTAAAATCATAAGATCGGCAAGGTTATAAAATTACGATCTTGCCGATTATACAAAAGCCGACACTACATTGACCAAATACCGTGCCGACTATTTGTTGAAGAAAATGAACTCCTGATGCCTAAAATAATAAGGTCGACAGGGTAAGAAAATTACGACCCTGCCGGCTAAACTTAATCGACATATTGGTGAAACAAAAACATCGTCGGCGAGTTCGAAATTCAAATTTTTGCAAGTAAAAATTTGGGCACCATCCTATAAATACATTAGTTCTCTCTACAAAACAACGCACACCTATTTGCATATACTCTTCAAAGCTTATATCATCATATACTCCATCTAACTCTCCCAATACCTCTATATACAACAATGACATCATTTGATTCAAATGAAGATTTATCCATCACCAAAGCATGGTATGCGGGAACTCGGGTTAGAAATCAGTCCTTCGTAAGGGTGGATGCCGTAACCTTTTGGGGTAGGGTATACAACAAATATAGGCAAGAGTTTGGGAATCCTAATGGAAGAAGTGTTCAACAAGTGCGATAGGCACCTAGTCATCGAAAATGCGATACTTACTTTTTTAGCTATCCAACATCGGATTTTGAACGCTACCCACTTTAGCTACTCCATTGAACAATTTGTAAGTATTTTTGTGGTTTATTTTACGTAATCTATGTTGTTTGATCTTCCTACTAAACACCACTAACAAAGTAAGTTTGTGTTTTGTTTTTGTAGCATGAAGTCGTCAAAGCGCGCTACTCGGAGGAAAAAGGGGGAAGCATTCGCATTCGATGCAAGCTATCAATTCATGGTATCCAAGGTTCCGGAGTATGCCCCGTAGATGATAGTGGGTGAATCGGACTCGGATTCCTCCGACGAAGATTGATGGTTTTAGATGTTTTAGTGTAGGTTTTGGGGTAGATCTCTATGTAAACCCTCACGAGACTATAACTCGTCCACTACGGTCGCCTAGGGGTTCAAAGGCTTGATGTACATGCTAAGTGCATTCGTTGTTCCAACGACAAGGAGTTAGATTTAATGTTTCCCATAAAATTGTATGAATATAGTGAATTACATCTTCCCATACTCTGTCTTCTATTGGGTATAACTAAAACTCGGCAAGGTTACATTGCCGACTATTAGACAACCGACAATGTTAGAAATTATTTGTGTGACGACTATTAGTCAGCCAGCAGGGTAAGAAATATTTATATGCCGACTATATGATAGCCGACAGTGTAGGAAATATTTATATGCCGACTATAAGATAGCTGACCCAGGATAGTCGACATCTTCTTCATTCATAGACCTTGCCGGCCAAAGATAGTCGGCGTTTTCTTCATCCGCAGACCTTGCCGGCCAAAGTTAGTCGGCACCATATTCAATCGTAGACCTTGCCGACTTTTTACATTTTCAGAACCAAATTTTTTTATCGAACTCATAAGACAAAAGATTTAACCTACTGAATTCATAATTTCATAAGTTTTAATCTAAATTCAATTAATTAAGCTAATTAAATTTTTTAGTGTTAATTAAAGAATGATATATTAGCCATTTAAAAAATGTAAGATTAAGGGTGGCTTGTTTACTTCAAAATGACCCATGTTTTGTCCCATTAGGTATACCCCAATTTGGCGAGGTTTTGTAACTGTTTTGACTTTTAAAATAAGCTCGTTTTTCATCGTATTCCGATTCGTTGACCATCCAGACTGGTTTTTCTCTTTCTAGCTCCAACCAATTTATCTATCTAACTCGTTTGAATGGCGACAGAGATTCAAGAACTTAAAGAGATTGAAATTCCTCAAGGCAAAACCCTTGAAACAATTTTCCAAGAGCCTGTTAACAAAGAAGATGAAGGAACTAAAGAAAGTAAATCTGAGACTAATTTGGATTCAACGGTAGCTGATGCAGATCTTCAGAAGAAAATGCGTAGAGCTGAACGTTTTGGAGTGCCTGTTAACTTATCTGAGAAAGATAAGAGGAATACCAGAGCTGAAAGGTTCATTTTTTATTATTTTTTGGTTCTAGGGTTTAATTAAGTTTTTTGATGTTCTTGCTTGTTGTTTGTCAATGTGATGGCTATTAAAAAAAATTTACTACTTTCATTATAGCATTATAGACTCAGTTGTAAAAAAACTCTAGAAAGTTGTTTATTAAACTCTAGCACTGTAGTAAAGGACTTTGGGAAGCTAAATCGTCAGCTGGAGAGCACCATATATCTTCCTAGAAATCATCTCCTCATTTAGTTACCAACTCACCTTGTGGAATACAAGATACAGGAAGAACTAGTATGTGTTGCCTATGTGTAGAGAAGTTTCGATATCATGTTTTAAAATTTTAGTTAATCGGGATCACTTGTATTGTTCATGTCATGTTTGATTGTGTTTGAAATATAGTCTACCTACAACATTGGGAGAATGATTCCTATTCCACCTTTCGGATGCCACTGATATTCGCCTGGAAATATTGTTGTCACTTGTCACTCGTGTACTTAATCACAGTATCCTCTTCCTGACGTACATAAGAGTGCTAAAATGCAACTTGATTTTGGATGTTGCATTTGTAAACTCTTGGTGATACAAAAGTTGGCTGAAATTTGAAATGCTTTTCCTGGCCTTTTTTCACTGTTAGGTTTGGCACTGCACCTACAGTCCAAGAATCAGATGCATCAAAGAACTCAGAGGACCTGAAGAGAAAGGCAAGGGCAGAGAGGTTTGTTATTCCGTGTCATCTTGTTTCACTACTAATTAAACTTTGGAAAGAAAAATTACCTGCCTTGAACTCTGAAAAGAATCTACCTTCTTTCTCAAAGACTGTAGATTACCTTTGATAGGGTTTGAGGCTTATTCCTTTATGTCATTATCTAGGTTTGGGCTGCCAGCAAAGCCTGTTGCTGATGCCACTGATGAGGAGGCAAAGAAAAAGGCTCGTCAAGACAGATTTACATCCAATTCTAAGACAAGTCCCAAGATGGATAGTGTTGAAGAAGATAAAATGAAAGCCAGGGCAATCAGGTCATCGTCTCAGTAACCTATTGTTCTATTTTTAAAACTCCTTAATTAGCTTCTTGCAACTATTGGGACACAGCACTTTTGATTAAGCGTTAGAACTTAAGTTGAATCTTCACTCTTTTTCAGGTTTTCACAATGTCCAGCTTCTGCCCCATCACAGACAACAAATGGAAAGGGGATCTCTATTGAGGTAGGATAAGCTGCGTAACACACAGTAGCTTGTCGATATCTGTGAAATGAAAATCTGTCTGCATAGTTGGTATCAAGTTTGTGCTCTGAATCATTCTGTTGGTATTTTTCCAGGGGACTGCGGATGTGAAGGCCAGTGGAGGGACCTGAGCAATGGACATTAATTGCCTTCTTTTCTGGTAGGTGTGATTTCTAGTGTAGTAGCATTTGTAGAAGCCATAGATCTGAGTGAGATTTCTTTGGGTTATGCTAAATGCGGATCAACAAAATCAAACTCCATGGGTGAACCATTTCAAGTGTTGTAGCTATTTTGATATTATCCTCTTGATTTCTTCTTTTTTGCTTCTTTTCAGTTTCATTATGATGAGATTGCTGTCTAATTTTCCTATTATAATTTTGCTTCAGCAGAGAGAGAGGGGTTAACGTATTTCACTTCTCGGCAGATGGAGGGTGTGAGCCCGTGTTAACAATTTTACATTTCAACCCAAAATGGAAGCTTGTACTTTAAATAAATGTCTGGACAAACGTACTCTGACTACTAGTGCTGCTATTGGTGGAATTGTAAAAGAAGTATATTTTCTTTGTTTCCCTGACAGGTGTTGTTAAAATCTGGTAGAAAGGTAATAAATTGTAGAAGAAGCTGCTTGTCTAAGTATATTCTTAAGTCCTTCTGGATCTTCAGTTTATTCCTTCAGGTTATCTGTAGCATTACCTTTTTTCCCTCTCTAGCATTGTCTTGAATCCTTTGCTCACTCTGAAAAGAAAACTTGGAACCTAGTACAGGCATTTTATTTTTCAGCATCGCATTTTCAAAATTGGAAAACTAGCTGCTTGAATACACCGGCTCAATATTCATTCCTGGAGTAATTCAAATTTGAATATGCTTTTCCCATATCCTTCATCTGGTTCATTTTACATTAAAATTAAAATACACCGGCCCAATAATGTCATTCCTGGAGTAATTCAAATTTGAATATGCTTTTACCATACCCTTCATCTGGTTCATTTTACAGTGAAATAAAAGTTGCATCGTTTCTCTATAGCATGGGAATGAATTTCAGATTGAAAAGCAAACTGTGGGCAGGGATTCTAACCTAAAGCCAGACCATCATATAGTGGCTCAAAAAGGATTCTAACCTAAAGCCAGACTATCATATAGTGGCTCAAACTTCCAACCGCTCGAGTTACTATAATGTTTTATTTAGCCATTACAGGCAATAATTACAAAATAACAACCAACCAGGAAATACAAATAAACAAGATAATCATTTTTGAGAGGCATGTTCCTGCGTTTAAGGAACAATTTCTATACTCTTTTTCTTTTTGGATTTTCTTGAGTGCAGAAATATATTCATGGGAATCCCAGCACACATCAGAAGATTCATTTTCTATGACTTCCTTGATACAATATGAAAATCCGAAGGAAGATGGAAGATTGTATATGACTCTTGTTGCATACTACTAGCATTTGAGATGTGTGTTTAGATGTGTAGGGCCGCCGCCGCCTCTCATGGAGACCGTAGGTGTGCGAAATAACGCTTTACTGATAACATTAGGAGATAGAAAAAGAACTACTACAGTAATATCATCATGAAAATGTCTTCTTACTCCTCGATCGATCTTCTTTAGATCTGAATATCTCATCTCCCTTTTCTTCGCTGCTCGTTGAAGCGCACTTTTAACTAGTTTCTTAGCGATTCCCTGCATATTTTTCTGGAAAATTAGCTTACATGCTATAAGTGGTACTGCTGTTGTTGTTAATTTAAAAGTTGCAAAATAAAGAGTCACACAACAAACTTACGTTATGAGGATTGTGATGGACAATGTCAACGACTTCTTGATTACTTAGGTGTTCCCATAAGCCATCGGATGCAAATATGAGAAACTGATCTTGGGGTTTGAGTTTGTGGACTAGTATCGACGGATCAGGTCTGAGAAGCGGTTTGTCAAAGGGTGGCAGTCTAAACTTGGATTGGAGAGGGTCTCTGTTGAACTCTGCCTTCTTCAAATAAGCATCACCGAGGGATCTCGTGACCTGGGAGAACAAGCAATTTAGTCTTTTTTAACAAGTTGTCATCCTCCAGGTGTGTGGAAATTTTCCATTTTCATTTAGGCTTCGGTTGACAAAAAGTTTACATTTTGATTCATATCTTGGTATTGTGAAATGACCGCGCACCATAGGTTGTGATATTGAGCATAAACACAGACAAGACAGCTCTGTACAAAGCAAAATGGTAAAAATCGCAATGAGTATTACCTGTATAATACCCTTAACACGCCAAACTTTATGCCTCAAAACCACAATCTGCGGGTCATCAGGATGCAATGTTCGCATCTCTTCTCTCACACTGTCGATACTTGCATTGTGCTCTGTTGATAATTGAGTTGCTACAACTTGCCTAGTAGCCTTCTCAAGTCTTCCTAGAACTAGTCGAGAATCTCCAGCATTTCCAACGTATAATGTTCCGCTGCAAATGATTCCTACTACACAACATGAGCCTACTGACAAGATTTGTGGTCTACTCAACCATTGTTTCCTTACAAGAGAAAGGAATCCCTCTTCTGTTTCTATAAACGCTTTGTGAATAACATCACCTGACATTCCCTGTTGCTCCCACACTAATCCTGCATCACGATTGCGGTCAGAATCAGTAACCTTAGCTATTAGATTTCATATTCAACTATGGTACGTGCAGAATACACTACATTGGTATAATACAGAATCGGCTAACCAAATATCATCCTTTAAATTTAAGAAACATCTTATTTCAAATGCAAAACCAGAACAACAACATATTATTACATTATAAGAAAGAATGGCAAAAGAAAACATACTCTTCAGATTTGAGAACAGATGCTCGTTTAAGTAGCGTGAAGCCTCTGGTCCTGCATGACCGTCATAGATTCCTACAAACGTCCCTTGCGGACCCGAATCACATGAACTCAATGGCCCTGATTCGATTCGACTCTGGTCTTCCAACATACTATTGGCTTGAACTACTGCCATTGAGAATTCACCATTTAAATTTTCACCTAAATCTTTATACCATAACAACCCATTTATTCTACCATTTCTATCTCTGCTATCATCGCCTTTAGCCGAAGATCTCCAACAAGGTGACACCATCTTCATGAACGCATTTGCTAGCGTACGCCACATCTCTCATTCAAACCAGCTGTTAATTATTAATTGATGTATCCATCAAAATCCATACCAAACTCGAAAGTTCAAAATCTAGTGTTTAATTGAGTTGAAAATTCAAACAATTCTATAACCACACAATTTCTCAACTAAGGAAAAAAAAAAGTTTTTCAACTATATTACAGCAAAAATCTACATGAAAAACTAAACAAAATGGATAGAGGAACCCAAAACAAAAGTTAATCCATTCACATTTCACATTCATTTATCTAATGAAATGATAATGTTAGTTATAATGAACCTACCTTGAATCTGGTTGTGACAGCCCATGTGTTTATATGTCTGAGGTAGTACGCGTTTGAATGTTTATAAACTGAAAAATCTCTTTATCAAAAAAAAAAAAAAAAAAAAAAAAAAAAAAAAAAAAAAAAAAAAAAAAAAAAAAAAAAAAAAGAAAGAAAATGTCACATATACGAGTAGATATTTTTGAGACAAATTCTGATATATTGAATATACATAAAATTAGTTAAAAAGACCAAAATCAACAATTCCTGGGTGAAATGGACAGTTAGATTTTGATACTGTTTAAATGGACAAAAATATAAAAATAGGCAGGATGTAACCAGTTTCATCGTGCCCATTTTCAAATATTTTTTCTTACTTTTAATTTACACAGGATGTATCCAGTTTCATCCTTGCTATTTTTTAAAATTTAAACTAGGATGCTATTTTTTTTTAACCATTTCATCCAAATTATTTTTTACTCGTCCATTTGAACCGTGATTTAACAATATTTGAACAAATGACCCATTCTCCGTTGAATATATATCAATGAGATGACAAAGTAGAACAGAAATGGATAAGAAGTTTAGACTTTTGGAAATTGCAGAGAATCTTTCAGAATGTTGCTTGGTGTTGTCACAAAAGATTATAATTGGAACAGAAAAGAGAGCAAATCTCTCATCATATTATTTTTTTTTCTTCTCAGGAGAATTTAAACAATTTTTGTTTTTTCTATTATTATACTGGTCTAAGGAGGTGGTGGGTTTTAGTAATTCAGGTTTTGACCAAAACATCTAACAACCCACATTTCTCAGCTTTTCCTCTTCTCTTTCTCTCTCCCTATAAGTCCTTCCTCCAACTTATAAGAGCAATTCTCTATTTTCTTTTTTATTTCATTAATTGTGCCCGTGCTATGCATGGGCCATATAAGCTCTTTTGTATTAGGATGAAGTTACCAAAAATCAAGATCTCGTTATATAATTTTCGGGATCGTTCCACTGCGAAATTAAGTTCATCCCATCTATTACTATAGATGGTGGATTTTCGACAAAGGTTAAATTCATAAACTCATAATTATACGAAGTTCTGATTCAGCAATCAGACCTGAGTATCGAGACACGGGTCTCTCATCGAATTCTCAACGGAGAGTACTTTCTCTCAGAGTACATGTAGATATGTAGTCTCACGACTGGACAACGGCATATCTCATGAATACTGAATACTACTTTCAGTGATTATTTCTATATATCATCACGAGATGGACGGTTCCTAGACAGCTTGCTCTGCTAGTATAGATCGATGACGTCTTTAGGAACAAACAACAAGTTTACCCTGACTATATAAAGGATATGACTTACCGGCAAGATCGTATCAGGATAATTAATGCTCCTAGACGGCTTGCTCTGCTAGTATAGAGCCACAAAGTTAATTATTCCTAATTGCAATCGCTCCTATTCCATGGTCGAATCCACGACTGGTCCCATGGAATGACAATAACAATTGTTCTGATTCTATGATTGAATCCATGACTTGATCTCATAGAATAACAATAACTATATTATCTCATTACTCCGATTTCATGATTGAATCCACAACTGGTCTCATAAATGGTAATAGATAAACCTTAATTACTCTGATTCTATGGTCGAATCTACGATCCCATGGAATGGTAATGCTCACTTTATTATTCTGAATTCGTAGTCGAATCCTCAGCTGATCCTATGAATTAATAATAAACATCTTATTATTCAGTTTTGTGAATTATTCTCCACTGAATTCCACAATTAGTAATAAATAATCAACAACCGGGCGTCTGAGCTACCTCTAAGTAAGCCCCGATTCAAATGGTGAAGGTGTATTCAACGATGATACACTAACAGTCACCGCACGAACGAGTATTTCAAAAATACAACGAACCGATGAACCTATGCAAAATAGAGAAGAAAATAATAAAAAACTAAAAATATTGACCAGGGTACTGGGAGCACAGGCACACGACCGATCGACCATGTCGTGGTCAATCCCACGCCAGTTTTTATATTTTTAATGCATTTTTATTATTTTCCATGATTTGATGAAAATCTTCTCATTTTATCAAATCTCCTTCGTCTCGAGGAAACTCCTCAGTTTCATGATACTTTCATAAATCCATAAAAAATAATATAAAATTAAGGAAAGGAGTGTGGGTGTGACCATTGGCCAACCGGCCATGCCTTGGTCCCAACCGGCCCACACCCACGGTTTCTTATTATTTTATTATTATTATTTCTCTAATTTCATGAAAAAACTCCTTGATTTCATGGTATTTTTGCACAAATCATCAAATAATAATAAAATAAAATAAATTATGAAAACTTGTGGGACCGAGCCTTGGCCGGCCGGCCATGCCCTAGCCGGTCCCACACGTCCCTTTGTTTTATTATTTTATTATTAGTTTTCCTTGAATTCATCAAATTCCTTGATTTCATGGTATTTCTCTCAAATTAGGAAAAATTCCCTCAAATCATCAAAAAATACCTACAAAATATTAAAAAATTATGAAAACTCGTGGGACCGGGCCCAAGCCGGTCGGCCATGCCTCCACGGTCCCACACGCCCTTGTTTTTATTATTTTAATATTTTTTCTTCCCTGAACTCATGAAAACTCCTTCAGTTCATGGAAACTCCCTAAATTCATCAAAATTCTCAAAATTCATGAATTTTTCATAAAATCATTATAAAATTAGGGAAACTTGTGGGACCGGGCCCTGGACGGCCATTCATGCCTTCCACGGTCCCACACGCCCTTGTTTTATTATTTTAATATCTTTTGGTTCCTTGAACTCATGAAAACTCCCAAAATTCATCAAATTTCTCAAAATTCATGAATTTTTCATAAAATCATCAAAATATTATAAAATTAAGGAAAAGGCACCACGGGACCGTGGTCACGACCGACCGACCATTCCTTGACCACGGCGGTCCCACGCCTCCTCATTCCTTATTTTATAATTATTTTTCATCATCTCATGGTGTTTTTCCTCAGTTTCGTCGAAACCCTAATTTTGGCATATTTTCACAAATGGATGCTCGATTGCACGTTAGAAAATATCAAAATTCTTAGGACTGAGACGCGGATGCCTTGGGGACACGAGCACGCTATCCTGACCGACCAAGATTGGCTCTTTGGCTCACGGAAGCCGGTCCCATCAATTTTCACAGTTTTGACCTAATTTGCACAATTGCTCGTATTAAGTCCAAAACTCTCCCAAACACTTTGGATTTTCATGAAGTGATCATCAGGCGGTCACGGGTCAACCCAGGGCCGGTTTCATGACTCCATGGTCGGTCCCTCGCCTCGTCATTATTAATTAGGTTTTCTCACCTAAGGCTCAGACGAGCATTTTCGAATAAATGATTAAACCAGCATTTAATCATTCTTTCACCAACAAATCGTCAACTCTTCAGGAGTTCTTCGTATTTGCTCACGTGAGCATATGGAAACTACATGGTTGATCCACGGTCCCATGTAGTCGCTCCCTCCTTCGTCCCATGGTTAAAATTCTGACGAACCATGAATTGATCATCAATTGATAAAATTAGGGTTTCTGAATCCAAGGATCATCATTCCAGATTCTAACCTTAATAATTTTATGACGACCTCATGGTCATTAATTTTATTAATTATGCTCGATTCGACGACCATTATTCTAATTAATATTTTTGGTACGCTGCCAATAATCCATCAGACGAGCAACACATGCTCAGACGATCAAATGTTCAACAATTCATCACATGAGCAGCACTTGCTCAGATGAGGAATATTTGCTCAATAGTGGTTCAACAATCAATATTCAATGATCCATCGAATGAGAAATACTTGCTCACTTCATCGTAAGAGCTATACATGTGTCTTATGACATGTTCAATTCATGAGTTTCAGAACATCATGTTCAACTCAACGACTACATGGACTCATCGTCCCATCAAACCACGAAGTCATCAATTGACTAAAAAACCACGAGACGTCAGTCGTGTCACTTGGGGGGATATCACTTAGGGTTTTGGTCTGGCGGTCTATGGCACGTGTATTCAAACACACGATGGAATGTGAGCAAGTCGTGCAATCAGTTGAAGGAATTCACGAGGTAGTGGGTGGAAAATCGACCAAGTCTCCACACGTTGAGCAACTGGTTTCAAACACGATCTCAAATTCCCCACTCCTTGATTCCATCAACTGTCACACTTCATGGAATCATGGTGTCTACAATTCCAGCAATATAAATAAGTCTCTGAATCATGATTGAATCATCATCAGTATCATCAATCTCACGTCTCATCGACAACACGAGATCATCAACTCATCAATTGAGCAACTACTCTCAATTGAGCAATTTCAATCATTCTGAGCTTATCATATTCAGAATTCACACACCCACAATCTTTGATTACCATTGATTCCACACATTTCCCAGCTTCCCTCCTACATATCAACCCATCCTCTCTTGTGACCGAGTTTACTCTGGAACGGTCATTGTCTTGATTTAGGCCGGAGTACTACAGATTGATCTCTCGAATCTAAAGCACCCCCTTTGCAGCGGTGCATCTGTATGAGGTTAAACATTTCGCTCGGTTCGAGGAGTCTCCTCCTTACGGTCGTCTCCTCAATTCCTTAAAAACCAGCAAATCGTTTTTCCCCATCTACAGATTAGTGACCACAGTGGGAGATCATTCTCTCGGTTGCAATCTCACAATTTCACAAGATGGTTGATCTCAGGTCAGGATCAGTTACGAATCCTAACACAAACCGTGCTAGCAGTAGCAACAGCAACAATCAGAATATCTCGAAGACAATTTCGACCTCCAACACTGATGGTGGTGACGCTACTCCTCCTCACACCGAAGGTCATCCACTGTCCGGACGACACCCTGAAGAAGTCAGAGGAGATCCACCGCCTACTATTGCTGATCTTATCAAAGCGCAGGAGACTCTTGCAAAGAACCAGACTGACATGGCTACTACACATAAGGAGTTGTATAATTATCTCAAAACTCTTACTGACAAGATGTCAGAGAAGACTCAAGAGAAGGGAAAGGATAAGGAGAAATCCTCAGACGACGGTCCTGAAGTAATTCCAATCCATACAGTAGAAGACGACGAAGTCCACAAAACTGCTGCAGACAACTCATCAGCGAAGGGATCATCGAATTTCATCACTCGCGAGGATCTGGAGCACCTTTTGGAGAACTATGGAAAAGGCAAGACATCGCATGACCATCATCATCAACCTCCTTATCCTGTCGCTACGCAGAGGATTCCACTCCCCAAAGGTTATGTTTCTCCAACTTTCACCTTGTATGATGGAACTGGCGATGCTCGGGAACATATCTCTCGTTTTCTCGAAGCCTTGGGAGAACATGAACATAATCATGTCGTCCATCTCAAGGAATTCTCAAAATCTCTGAAAGGCAGGGCATACACCTGGTATAACAACATCACACCAGGGACCATCAACAATTGGGGAGAAATGGTTAACGCATTTTACAGAAAATACTTCTTCGTGTCAGAACAAGTCACCCTCTCCGACCTTGGAAGAATGTTTCAGAGGGTCAGTGAAAATCCCAATGATTATGTGAAAAGGTTCAGAGTCCAAGCCATGTATTGTCATGATCCAAACGTCACGGAGCAACAATTGGTGGACTTGTGCATCAATGGCATGCTCCCGGTCTACAGGGCCTTGCTAGAAAACCTTCGATTCCATACTTTCTCGGAACTTCACGAAGCTGTGAAGAGGTCGGCAACCACTGCACCCGCTCTTTTGGAAAGAGCAAAGTCTACAAAGACTGAAGATTCAAAAGACACTCGAGGAAGCAGGCGTCTGATCAACAAGCAGTATAACCTGCAACCTTCAACAAATGTTGTCGCAGAAGGGAGTAAGCGAAAAGCAGAACCACAACACAAGCAGACTTCCTCCACCCCTTCAAAGACACACAAGAAGGAGAATTCGAAAATCCCTCCTCATCATACGGAAGATCCAGAAGCACCTGATTTTCCCTGTTCAATGGAAGAAGTTAATGAACTACTCGATGTCTGGATTCAAGACGGCGCAATCAAATTGCCTTATGTCAAGAAGGAACCAACTGAAGAGGCCATGGAAAATCCTCGGTATTGTCGCTTCCATAGATACGTCAGCCATCCCACGAGTGATTGCAAAATTTTGAAGCACATATTCAAAGAAAAGGTAGAATCAGGAGAGCTCAACCTTGGGACTGAAGGGGTGCACAAAAACCCCCTCCCAGTCAGAACTTTTACCATCTCCGAACCTCCTGTCAAGGAAACGGACCAATCTCTGATCGAACATGTCTGCGAGATGTTGTATCTTTTGAAAGCTCAAAGGAAAGACATGTTTGCTGCACTGAACCACATCGTGTCCGGAAGACGTCCGCTGATCCAAGAGACTACCACCGGACCTTCAACCACTGACACAGAAATGTATGACTGGGGACTGCTCACCACAGTGCACATTAAAGGAAATGAGTTTAAGAGGTATTTCATCGATGTTGGTACCGCCGTCAATATCATACCTTTGAAGACTCTCAGAGCTGCTGGTATTACTCGATGGGAAGCCACCCACGCTCCCATAGCAATCAGGGATCACGAAGGAATCTCCAGAAATGCATACGGCTTCGTCACTCTCAAAATTACGGAAAGATCGATCTGCACTGAGGCCAAGTTTTTCATAATCCGGGAAGACTCTGGATACGACATGGTCCTTGGGAGAATTTGGATTCATGCTGAAAGGACAAGGATGCCTTCAACACATCCTGTCATCGACAAGGATTCCGAGTCGGAAGACGAAGCAGAGGACGCACCACCGTTTGAGCATCTAGAAGAAGTAAAAACTCAGATGGGACTTATGCAGGAACCTGGAGATAATCCGCACACCTTTGTCAGAAGGTTTTGAGCTCAGGCAAGTATTATTCCTCCTCTTGCTCCAATATTACCAATGTTCAAATACGCTACTATGGTCCAGGGACTTCTCCCCATGAATAATTTAGCAGTCATCAAAAGCTACGAGTGGGTGACTTTACCTCAGCAGTATTACACTCAATGGTTGGGTTCAGAACTTCTTCAAATCGTTCACTCCATCGAGAGGTTTATTGCTGAAGACTTGGCTAAGCATGATCAAAACTATGCTGGATACTCTCTTCCGCGCGAGTGTCCATACGGTCCACAATCGAGGAATTCCATCAAACAGGGAATTCCGAATCAGCGGAAGATATTCAAGGCACGATCGACCAAGCCTAACAAGTTTCATGAAGGAGACCTGGTTCTCAAAGCAGTTCAGCGCGGTCTTCATTCTACAAGGAACTCTAATTGGGAAGGACCATTCATAGTCATTGAATCCGTGGTCGGAGGATACTAAAAATTGACCAACACAGATGGCAGAACCCTACCAGTAATTCACGAAAATTGGTTCAAGGCGTTTATATGAAATTATTGGACATTTAAGGTATTGGGCGTTTGAAGCACTCATGGTGTTGGGATTTAACATTTAGAATTTTCTTTCATTTGTATTTCAATTCCTCCAAAACATTTGCAATACTTGCAATCAGTATTTGAATTCAGCAATTTATCAAAATTCAGTTCATATTTCGTAAAAGAAAATCTCTATCAAATCTACAAGAAAATCCTCAACCATCAGTCAATCCAAAACCATCTAAATATAAAAAAACCCAAGTATAAACCTCACATCTCTCATAAATTCAGAATTTCAAGAGATCAGCAAGAAAAGGCTTTCGCTCATCAGTATCCTTCAAGATTTGCAAAGCCGCTCTCTCCTTGTTCAACTCCTCGGTCAACTTGGAAATCTTGTCCTCCTTCTCCTTCACAGCATCGTTCGGAAAGGGTATGTTCTTCTCACATGAATCCTTGATAACGTTTATTTGCTTACGAAGCCATTTCACGTTGAGGCCAAGTCTTTCTGAATTCTCCAAGTTAAACTCCCAATCAAAGAGTATATCTGGAGTCACGGTATTCCTGGGTCTCGTATGGATATCACTCACGACACGCAAGATAACGCCTACTTGCATGATTAAAGCGTAAGCACGCCCAGGGTTCCTGTCAACGATCATATGGCCGAACTTCTTCCATATCGTCTCATACAAGCGTGCATGTCCAATGGGAACGCTGAATCCACCGACCAGTTCATGATACGGGAGTGAAGTGTTAAAGGGAGGATCGAAAGCGACCCCTGCAGTTAGATATTCATACATTATTATACGGTTCTCGGTCACTGGAGTGGCTCCCACGAATAAAGCAACAGTTCCTTCGGTATTCTCCGATGCTGTCTCGGTTTCTTCTATCACTGAGGCAACAACCATCTGGGTTTCCATAACAGAAGTAGAGACCTTCTCATGTCCTTGAAATATAGGGATGGTTGTTTCTTCATCAATAACTCCGGAATGGTTAGGTTTATCATCGTTGGCTCCAGTATCCTCAACTTCGGTATTTAGCACCTAATACGAAGATTACATGAGGTTAGAGTCACGAATCCAAAGTAGATTATGAAAAACAGTATACCAGCAAGTCAAGATCATCAAGGTTCATCATACTACATTCAAGGCACGAGCAAATAATATGAAAGTCATGAAAACACATTTTACGATGAGTCCGTCTGAAGAAACTGAACTCTGCCCTGTACTAGGAGACCAACTGGGAGAAATCTACAAGCAATCCGAGGATGTGTCATATGTCATTCTCTTTGTATGTATGTCCTATATGACATGTCAAAATTTCATGACAATCCAATGAACGAGCGGGTAGATGTGGCCAAAATATCAAGTGATGCACAATCTGAAAAAGTTCTGGAAGTCTCCTGGAAGTTTACTGTTTCGCCCTTTTCAAGTTCTGAACGTGCTCAAAACTTAAAAATCTTCTTTTCCAAAGCTTGGAAATTTCCCGGGATTGAATTTTCACATGCATATCATCAAAATCCGACTCCGGACGAAGATTCTACAGCGTTTTTACTAAAAGATGGGTTCTGAATTTTCTGGCGACGAAGTTCGACTAAGTTTTCATATATTCACATGGGTTCTCATTCATTCATTCATTCACAAGTCAGCACTTTTATACTTCTAAGAAGAATATACAGGATATATACTTACTTGAGGAGTCTCCAAAGTGTCCAAGGGGTTGGAATTGTCCACATCAACGACAAGAGGAACATCACTTCCATCCGGTTCCGAATCTTGGGAATTACCTCCATTCCCCTTTCCAGAGGATGATTGAGTTCCATAATTCTCCATCTCCATGACGACATCCTCCTGTACACGTCCTTTACAATCAATATTTTCATCCATGAAGCACTACATTTGAACATGTGAAGAAATACTTACAGTTTCCTCGTCACTCAAATCAGCAATTGCTTGTTCAGTAGCAGAAAATTGAAGACCTTCAAGACTTGATGGAGTAAAATTCTGCAACAAAATTAACAACGTTGGCTTCATGATTCTAATACTAATAGCAATGAAAGTCACAGTGAGAAATATTGGGAACTCACCAAAAGACCAACTGGGGACTTTACGGTATTATGAAACAGCTTATAACCTTTATGCCTGCCTTCTCCGCCATGAATAACCTCCTCAGTCTCTGAGAAATCTACACCGATTCGAGGTCGTATATTACGACCGTACTGTGGTGAAATCCAGTAATATAATCAGAATACAGTTCTTATAATTTCGTGAAGATTATATGAAGAAACATACCTGAGAGCATCCTGGAGACGACTTTCGTTTATCACCAGAAAGATACTTCAATCTTGGTCGAATGGAAATCATCTCAGCTGAAGGAAGATCCTTGAATGGAGGTCTGGGAAATCTTACAAAGCCACGCAAACGCCCAAGTTGCTGGTCCCAGAATTCTACATAACCTGGGGTTACATAGGCGAATCTATCAGAACCAGGAAACCAGTAGCTACTCCCTTCCACGTGAGTATGATCCAAATGAGTCATGAGTTTCTCAACTGATGGCTTCTTTCTCCGTATGGTTGGAACACAATGATCCATACCCATTTGTCGAGCTGCTCTATCAATATTGTACTCCTCCACTGAAAGCTCTCCAAACGTGACTGATAGCAAATGACCAGGAGTGCAACTCAACATGAAATATCTTTCGCCATCACTCAGATGCACACCAGACGTCAAACTCGTGCCTTCTCCAGTACTGAAAGTCATCGGCTGAGAAACATAATCAGGGACTGACACCCACGGGCGAAAATTGAACTCAGATTCTTCATCTAACACATCAATAAAACGTATTTTAGAACGAGGCTGCTTGGTGGACCAACGCATGATCCTAGCATTATCTTTCTCAGGGAAAGTATGGCGCGCATCAGTATTCGGTCCTTGCAGAACATTACATGGAGTAGGTGCATAATTCTTAAAATGCTCCCATATCAAAGCTTGAAGAAACATCGTGTTGGCATAACACTCAATATTCATAGAGCCGTTCGACACACTGGAGTCTATAATCAAGGAGTCCAGGTTGTAACACAAGGAGCCTAAGAATAAACTATCTATCGGAAGTTGCTCACCTTGAGCCATCTTAATAGCAAAGGGAATCACAAAAGGCTTCAACAAGTTTCCATTGTCTTCAAAAACGTCTCTGGACAACCATAAACATAAGAAAGCAGCAATGGGTAACATACCGTCGATGGGTTTATCATAAACCTCGTCTTTGGGCCACCAGTGTGTCAACCAGGAAGCATAGCATCCTTTACTACCAGCCTTATTCTCTTTCTCCATTGCAGCTGTCAAGACATGAGAAACGACGGTTTCCTCATCTGAAAGATCCCCAGGAAGATTTCCCGTGATCGGGAGATGCATCAGAGCCACCACGTCATCCAAGGTAATGGTAAACTCTCCCATCTACATATGAAAGTGTGAGTGGGAATGCACCAGCGAGCAAACAGAGCCACAATACCACTTGCGTCATGATAAATGAACAACTCTCCAGAAGCTTGAATAGATCTCGTCACCTGCACCTGGTCGAGAATAGTCCTCACATGAGGAAAACCCAACATATGCCTCGCCCAGCCGGAAAATTTCTCCAAAGATCGTCGAGAAAGCTTAAACTCTATGATTGATGAGGCGAAGATCCCTCGTTCAAGACAAAATCGAATCACTGTCTTAGGAGTCACCAACTTCTTCTGAGTAACAGTTCTGGGATTTATAAAAAGACGATACACTGGGGATTTCAAATGTTGCTCAGCTCCTGGGATATCTTTTTCAAAGAATGCATCATCTGTGTTCGGGACATTCTTAATCCCAGAGATTTCGTCTTCGTCTCCCCCAATGGAAGTTTCATCCATGCATGTCTCATCTCTGAAGATACCATCATCAACGCACATCTCTTCCCTCGAGGTGTCGTCATCTTGGGAATTGGACATCTTTGCTAAGTAGCTGAAAAGGTTCACACTACATTCTACTTCAGTATGCCGTCCAGATATAAATCAAGGAAATACAAGAAAAAAATGGTAACTCTTAACTCTTACCTTTTATACTTCCACTAACAATGGTGATAATAATAATAGAGTTAACACCTCAAAATCGTTCGTCTCTTCGAAAACTACAAAAAACGACGAAACTTTGTTAATTTCAAAACTGATTTTTCATAAAATCATGGACACAATTTTCATAATGTGAACATTCACACAACTGACCCATGATGTTTACAACAATAAAATATTTCATCATAAATATAGTGTCTATCTTCGAAGGTTCCTCAAAACCCACGTTTCTGATTTTTCGAAAAAACAACAATTAATGCAACTTGCATACATAAACTCTCAAGGATTTTATTTAATGAAAACAAACTCATGAAAATAAAATATATCATCATATTTTCCACAATATATGTCACGGCTGCATATATATATATAAAAAAAATATTATTTTTCCTTCGTATCATCGTTATTTGTCTTTAAGACGAAGGTTTATTTCAAAAAATATTGTGAAAGCTCACATCTCATACATATGATAAAGTTTTGTATTTACATGAAAGCTCATAAGAAAATTTTTATCACTGGACACAAGTTCATCATACATATTTTCCTTCGTGTCATCATTATTTGTCTCTAAAACGAAGGATTTTTCCAATTTCATGAAAATTCACTTCTTTTATGATGAAACCTTGGTATACATGAAAGCTCATACACTAAGTTTTATCACTGGACCTAGGTTCATATTAAAAAAAAAATCTCTCCTAAATCAGGGATTATAATTAGTTTTCAAAACTAACCATCGAACGAACATACGTTTACAAAAACCAAGGGTTTTTCATAAAACTCACATCAATTGTATACACATGTATATGATTTTAACATGATCACTTCATGAAATTCATGTAAACAACATCAAACATCAAAAAAAAAAAAAAAAATTCGCTCACCTGGTCGGCGCCGGCCGGAAACTGGACGGACGGTGGCGGCGCTGGTCGGCGGCGATCGGCTCCGGCGGGAAAGTCCTCCACTCGCTGCTGACATGAAGGTGAGGGAGAGGTGATGAAGGTGCTGACCATGTGTGAAGGAGAAATTAAAAAAAAAAAAGGATTAATTCCTTTTATACCAAATTTTATTTCCAAAACCTAATTTCACAAGGATTTCCTTATTGGGCCCGACCCGTGAATCCTAACCGACCACGGACTCGTCATCCAAACTAGCGGTTCAACATCAATTTATGCTCATCAAACGATGCTCCAATCATGACATTGAAGCCTTCATCAAGTCGTGGTTTGCTCATGCTCTCTAAATCCGGTAACATCTCAACTTACGACTAAGTTCAATTACTGGTATTCTTATTTATGGCCGGAAAATCACCATTTAATGCTGACTGAGGAACACAGCTTTCCTCAGTAAGCATGGGACTTAATGTAGATTTTGGATTTTCGACAAAGGCTAAATTCGTAAACTCATAATTATACGAAGCTATGATTCAGCAATCAGACGTGAATATCGAGACACGGGTCTCTCATCGAATTCTCAACGGAGAGTACTTTCTCTCAGAGTACATGTAGATATGTAGTCCCATGACTGGACAACGGCATATCTCATGAATACTGAATACTTTCATTGATTATTTATATATAGCATCACGAGATAGACGGCTCCTAGACAGCTTGCTCTGCTAGTATAGAGCGATGACGTCTTCAGGAACAAACAACAAGTTTACCCTGACTATATAAAGGATATGACTCACCGGCAAGCTCGTATCAGGATAATTAATGCTCCTAGACAGCTTGCTCTGCTAGTATAGATCCACAAATTTAATTATTCCTAATTGCAATCGCTCCTATTCCATGGTCGAATCCACGACTGGTCCCATGGAATGACAATAACAATTGTTCCGATTCTATGATCGAATCCATGACTTGATCTCATAGAATGGCAATAACTATATTATCTCATTACTCTGATTTCATGATTGAATCCACAACTGGTCTCATAAATGGTAATAGATAAACCTTAATTACTCTGATTCTATGGTCGAATCTACGATCCCATGGAATGGTAATGCTCACTTTATTATTCTGAATTCGTAGTCGAATCCTCAGCTGATCCTATGAATTAATAATAAACATCTTATTATTCAGTTTTGTGAATTATTCTCCACTGAATTCCACAATTAGTAATAAATAATCAACAACCGGGCGTCTGAGCTACCTTTAAGTAAGCCCCGATTCAAATGGTAAAGGTGTATTCAACGATGATACACTAACAGTCACCGCATGAACGAGTATTTCAAAAATACAACGAACCGATGAACCTATGCAAAATAGAGAAGAAAATAATAAAAAATTAAAAATATTGACCAGGGTACTGGGAGCACAGGCACACGACTGACCGACCATGTCGTGGTCAATCCCACGCCAGTTTTTATATTTTTAATGCATTTTTGTTATTGTCCATGATTTGATGAAAATCTTCTCATTTTATCAAATCTCCTTCGTCTCGAGGAAACTCCTCGGTTTCATGGTACTTTCATAAATCCACAAAAATAATATAAAATTAAGGAAAGGAGTGTGGGGCGTGACCATTGGCCAACCGGCCATGCCTTGGTCCCAACCGGCCCACACCGACGGTTCCTTATTATTATTATTATTATTATTATTATTATTATTATTTCTCTAATTTCATGAAAAGACTCCTTGATTTCATGGTATTTTTGCACAATCATCAAAAAATAATAAAATAAAATAAATTATGAAAACTTGTGGGACCGGGCCTTGGCCGGCCGGCCATGCCCTAGCCGGTCCCACACGCCCCTTTGTTTTCTTATTTTATTATTATTTTTCCTTGAATTCATCAAATTCCTTGATTTCATGGTATTTCTCTCAAATTAGGAAAAATTCCCTCAAATCATCAAAAAATACCTAAAAAATATTAACAAATTATGAAAACTCATGGGACCAGGCCCAAGCCGGAAGGCCATGCCTCCACGGTCCAACACGCCCTTGTTTTTATTATTTTAATATTTTTTGCTTCCCTGAACTCATGAAAACTCCTTCAGTTCATGGAAACTCCCTAAATTCATCAAATTTCTCAAAATTCATGAATTTTCATAAAATCATTATAAAATTAGGGAAACTTGTGGGACAGGGCCCTGGCCATCCAGTCATGCCTTCCACGGTCCCGTACGCCCTTGTTTTATTATTTTAATATCTTTTGGTTCCTTGAACTCATGAAAACTCCTTCAATTCATGGAAACTCCCAAAATTCATCAAATTTCTCAAAATTCATGAATTTTTCATAAAATCATCAAAATATTATAAAAATAAGGAAAAGGCACCACGGGACCGTGGTCACGACCGGCCGACCATGCCTTGACCACGGCGGTCCCACGCCTCCTCATTCCTTATTTTATAATTATTTTTCATTATCTCATGGTGTTTTTCCTCAGTTTCGTCGAAACCCTAATTTTGGCATATTTTCACAAATGGATGCTCAATTGCACGTCAGAAAATATCAAAATTCTCAGGACTGAGACGCGGACGCCTTGGAGACACGAGCACGCTATCTTGACCGACCAATATTGGCTCTTTGGCTCACGGAAGCCGGTCCCATCAATTTTCATAGTTTTGACATAATTTGCACAATTGCTCGTATTAGGTCCAAAACTCTCCCAAACACCTTGTATTTTCATGAAGTGATCATCAGGCGGTCACGGGTCAACCCAGGGTCGGTTTCATGACTCCATGGTCGGTCCCTCGCCTCGTCCTAATTAATTAGGTTTTTTCACCTAAGGCTCAGACGAGCATTTTCGAATAAATGATTAAACCAGCATTTAATCATTCTTTCACCAACAAATCGTGAACTCTTCAGGAGTTCTTCGTATTTGCTCACGTGAGCATATGGACACTACATGGTTGATCCACGGTCCCATGTAGTCGCTCCCTTCTTCGTCCCATGGTTGAAATTCTGACGAACCATGAATTGATCATCAATTGATCAAATTAGGGTTTCTGAATCCAAGGATCATCATTCCAGATTCTAACCTTAATAATATTATGACGACCTCATGGTCATTAATTTTATTAATTAGTCCCGGTTCAACGACCAGTATTCTAATTAATATTTTTGGTACGCTGCCAATAATCCATCAGACGAGCAACACATGCTCAGACGATCAAATGTTCAACAATTCATCACATGAGCAACACTTGCTCAGATGAGGAATATTTGCTCAATATTGGTTCAACAATCAATATTCAACGATCCATCGAATGAGCAATACTTGCTCACTTCATCGTAAGTACTATATCTCTGTCTCATGACATGTTCAATTCATGAGTTTCAGAACATCATGTTCAACTCAACGACTACATGGACTCATCGTCCCATCAAACCACGAAGTCATCAATTGACTAACAAACCACGAGACGTCAATCGTGTCACTTGGGGGGATATCACTTAGGGTTTTGGTCTGGCGGTCTACGGCACGTGTGTTCAAACACACGATGGAATGTGAGCAAGTCGTGCAATCAGTTGAAGGAATTAACGAGGTAGTGGGTGGAAAATCGACCAAGTCTCCACACGTTGAGCAACTGGTTTCAAACACGAAACTATATACAAGATTATGTCGATGTCATATCTACGAAGTTCAAAAGATAAGCGTTATACTTCATAGTCTAATTCCTTAATATTATAATCATACTATTATGATCATGTCGCATCACTTGAGTATTATATACAATATGTATAGTATATACAGCTTCCCAGTTATGTTTTCAATATGCACGACTTGAAAGATACATTAGGAATGAAACAAGTTCAAGTCAATATTACTAACCTTAAGTGGAAGGATGATGTTGTCGTTGTAGTTCTTAGTTCTTCTCATTCTTCAAGTCTTCGGAGTAATACTTGTATGTCTCAACATTCCTAGACTTTCTAGTCTAACCTAAACGAAGCTGACTCTAGTATTTAATCAAGAGAATCTAAATGAGTTTTAGTACTAAAATATGACTACCAAACTTGACATACCAATACTTGGTGAGTTCAACCGAGCTATGCTCTAACAATCTCCCCCTTTTTCAATTTTAGTAACAAAACTCTTATTACATATGGAGCTAAACGAATTACAAAATAACTCATTCTTCATACGCTTGATTCCAAGTTTCAACAACACAATAACCTGCATATATTCAATCAATAAATGTCATTGTTGACATTTGAATAACAAAAGATTTTACCCCCCCCCCCCCCACCCACACACACACACCAAAGGAAAGCTAGGCAAATATTCAATCCGAACATCTTTGTTATTCCCCTTTTGTAGTAAGAATTACTACACAACAATATGATATGTTTCTCCCCCTTAGTCAATGGTTTACTCTTTTGTTAGATATAACGTTTAAGTACAATTTTCCATTCATAGTGATGACAAATCACTTGTTTACTACATATATTTCTCCCCCTTTCTCACAAAATGACAACGGTTCGAGCAAATAAAGAACAAAACGAAATGATCTTACAAATCTATAAGACTTGTATACAACCTATAAGAGTTAAGCACGAAGGTTTCACATACCATTTTAGATAACCAATATTAAAACTAAAATTACAAAAGTAATTTAAACAAACTCCTGGTTCGAGGGAGTTTGTTTTCCATAGGTTAGGATTTGCAATTCAAAAAGGACTTGCGACGCAGCTTGTTGCGCGTTTGCCTAGTTCGTCGATGTAATGATATTATCCTTATTTTAATATTTACAAAATTTTTGACAATTAATTTGTTATAAAATCTCTGCTATTTAGTTTCAATATGTTATCAAGGAAACAATTGCTTGAAGCAATTTTCCCTAATAGTCCAACAAATCGACTAAGATACTTAATTCCGTTGTTGAACTGATTGCGTATGTACAATCGCTTGTTTCGATAAGACCAAAATAAAGATCAGAATTAACTTTATTTTTCTCACCGGGCTCTAATTATTCAGACAATAACTTAGACTTTTCCGTTTAGACAAGACAAACACTAGCTTAGTTAACTAGTTTTTCTTGTCAAGGCATTCAATTAGAATTGAATAACCGAAACCTCCAATTGATAAGTCTAACTAAGATCAGAATTAACTTAGTTTCTCTTATCCGGAATCAATTAGACTAAACAAATGATCCCGTATTTTTGTTAAGCCTCAAACAATAGATACAAACTGTTAGAGCGTTGCTCAGTCGAAATCGCAAGGCGTTGCTATCTCAAGCTTGTTTGTCAAGTTTAGTTACCAAAACTATAAGTCTTGATTTCTAATCTACTTATAGCTATGTCTCGGATTAGGATAAAAGGTGTAGTTGAGCTGTAGACTTCACGGCGTTCATCGTTTGAAGATGAAGAACTACTAAGGGGAGTTTGTGGAACTTCATCAACAAAAGGTATGTGGAGACTTGAACTCATCTATCACTCAGAAGTCTATTTCTATTTTATCTCCTATTGAGACAAAAATCGTATAGCTATATAGACTTCACTTTATACACATTAGATATTTCGAGCTGAGTTTAACTCGCTTACACATTTCTCGAAATATGTGTTGGTAAGCTTTCGCTTTAACCAAGTTCATCTTTTATTCTTGACGAAAGTCAAAAGATGATCATGTGAAAATCCCCTGGTAACATCTTACATGATTTATATGAGACAGTGAGGTAGACTCGGAATGTTTCGTATTGATCTATTGATCACTTGAAAATTGCTTTGAAGCTAATAGTTTGTGTGAGACAGTTATTCCCGTCTTCTAAGAATGTTTCAATGATTAAAGTAGAGTTTAGAACAATTAACCATTGATTGGATACAACACAGCATGTGTACTTGTATGCTAACTGTTGCAAGTTACTCCAAGTCCGGGAACTATAGTATGCATACCCGTATGCGTACTGGTTTAACAGTTGAAGTCCAGGAAATTAGTATGCATACCAGTATACGTACTGGCTTAATAGTTCAAGTCCGGGAATTTAGTATGCATACTCGTTTGCATACTAATTCAACCCAGTTCTGTCGTGAACGACAATATGCGTACCCGTTCGCATACTGGCGGACATACCAAGTCTGGAACTCTAAGTATGCGTACCCGTTTGCATACTTGAGTAGGTTAAGTTCTAACATTGGTTTTTTCATGAACAAATACATTTATATAATAAGGAATGCAATCTTTTGCAAACCGTGGCTATAATTTTCATGAATTGATTCGAATGAATCAAAATCAATTTTGCTTCAATTGTGTCTTGTATACTTCTATAAGAATATAAACAATTGAAAAAGCTATAACTAGTTTCATTTGAGTCATTTGAACTAGTTGTGATTAAGATGAACAAGGTTGATATGAAAGTGTTCATATGGCCAACTTCGGTTAACTATTATTGAGCCAACCAAGTGTACAAGTTTAGGTACGGTTACCTATATCTAAATGAAGGTACATTTCATTTGTGTGTAACAAGCTAAGTCAATCTAACGGTTGAAAGATATTAGCTTGAATCTAATCAGGTTTTCATCTAACGGTGAATATTGAATGTTTTGTTACCAAGGTAACATTGATTGCAAACCCTGATTTGAAGACTATATAAGAGAGAACTCTAACAACTGGGAAACCTAATCCCCACACCTCATGTGTGATACTAGTAGTGACTAGAGTCGATTCTCCTTCAACCTAGATTTTTCTAAAACCATTATAGGTTAACGACTTAAAGACTTCATTGGGATTCTGAAGCCAGACCCAACTATTTTCTCTGTAGTTGCGTGTTCTGATCTTACTTTGTTCTATCGTATTGAGTACTATATTCTCTAAGATTTGCTCGAGATTCAATCTTCGATAGTTAAGATAAAAAGTAGTCTCAAACATTTTCGTCTCATCATTTGTGATTCCACATTATCTTGTTTCGTTATCATACGGTTAAAGATCATTGTGAGGTGATTGATATTACTAGACTATTCTTCGGGAATATAAGTACGGTGTATCAATTGGTTCCTGTTCACCTTGATTTATCAAAAGACGGAATAAAAAACTCATAAGTATTTCTGTGGGAGACAGATTTATCTATTCAATAGAATTTCTATGTGAGACAGATTTGTTTATCAAGTCTTCGACTTTGGGTCGTACCAACTCTTAGTTGTGGGTGAGATCATCTAAGTGAATCAAGTGCGTAGAGTCCTGCTGGGATTCTGAGACGTAAGAAATGCGACTGTACCTTTATCAGTGTGAGATTGGTTAGGGCTCAACTACATTCCTGTCAGAAGTTAACTTGTAATAGGATAGAGTTTATAGCGGCTTAATACAATGTGGTTTTCAAATCTGGACCAGGTCCCAGGGTTTTTCTTCATTTGCGGTATCCTCGTTAACAAAATTTCTGGTGTCTGTGTAATTTCTTTCCCGCATTATATTTTCTATATAATTGAAATATCACAGGTTGTGCGTAGTTCAATCGATTAGATTGTCCTACCTTTGGTTGTTGATATAAATTGTTGACACTTGAACATTAGTCTTTGGTACCGTTCAAGTCGTTTCTCATAATAATCAGGCTCGCAGATTTCTATCTGTTTGATTTGCTGATTACATTGAGAAACAGAGATATTACTCTTGGATGCATTTTCCTTGATTGAGTCTGGCTGTCTAGTTGATTCTCTTGGAAATATATTGGAGTTAGTCCATACAGATTGCTTAAACGAAATATTGAGTATGGTTGTTAGATCCTCGTTTTTTCAATTGGTATCAGAGCAGGCAAACACGTTAAGACCTCATAAGTCTGTGTTTGTAGCAATCTGAATCTGTGGACAGAAGATTGTCTCATTCTTACGCATACAAAAATGTCTTCCAAAGTTTTTGATTATGTCAAATGTCTTGGGATTAGCTCAAAGGATACCTCCTTAGTTGATTCTTCCGAATCCCTAGGTAGAAGTTTTTTGCTATCAGATTCTGATAACATTTCCTCTGATGTGACACTTGACACTATGTCAGAAGCTGAAATGGAACTCACCAGAACTTTAAAAAAATATGCCGCGATTATTGATATTCAAGATTCTAAAATAAAGTCTCTTGAAGAAAAACATGCTCAACTCATTGATGAACTTGAGAAGTCTCTTGATCGAGAACGGGAACTCTACAGTATCGTTGAGTCCTTCTCTAACAATATCAAAAATCTTGTTCAAGAAACTACTCTACAGCGTGAAAAGATTGGTGTTCTTGAAGATATTGTTAAAGAAGATTCAGTTAAAGAAAAAAGTTTGATCGAGACCCATTCATCAGATCTGGAAAGTATTCGTGTTGAAAAAGATAAACTGGTTGCGTCACTTCTTCTAGCCCAGGAACAGTGCAAATCCTTGGAAAAGGAAAACTCTGTTTTAATGAGTAAACCCTCTTCTGTGTCAATCTTTAATTCTCATATGGGATTACATTACGCAAAGAAAATTACTCCAAAGGAAGCATCTGCTAAGAAATGTTCACATGACTTGCAGTCTTCTAATAGGGATACTAATTTAAAACAGGTTCCTTCCACGAACCTGTTCCTTCTGTGGGAAAAGAAATCATTATGATTCCCATTGTTTTGCTAGAAAGAAACAGATTTCTGATCTTTTAAATCTACTTGTTTTCGTTGTCGACAGAGTGAATTATCTGACGACATCTATGATGGATTTCATGCCTGCAGAAAACCAGAATTCTCATGCACAAGGTTTACAAAGTCACTTTTCTAGAAATATTTACATGAATCGTATCCCTCTTAATGATGCTAATATTTACACTACAAATGTACACATTCCAAGTGCTAATGAGAAGAAGTCTGGTAGACCTAAGTCTAGAAGATGGAATTTTCTCAATTCTGACCCTCTGGAACCAATCTCTAGAGGTCCTAGATTTAATCCTCAGAAAAATCCTTTTGATGGATACTCAAAAAAGTTTATGTCTTATTTCTCTGCAATACGAAATAACCGAAGGAAGGTAAGGAATACAAGGCTCAAACATTTAGATGGTATGTACAATTCATCTCTCAATGTTCATGGTGGGATTACATCTCACTTTGCTTCCTAGCTCTAGGTAATTTCATCCTTGTATCTAACTTGAGAGTTGCAAGGATGACATTTGCGAGATGCTCAAGTCTATTGTAGGTTACCATTTGTCTTGTGTTTGATTTAGTTGTTTTCTTCTTTTATGAAGGTTGAGTCATTTCTTGACTCCTTGTAACTAATGTATCTTTTCCTTATGCTCAGATTAAATATTTTAATTATTGAGCTATGAAGGTAAGAGATAACTGAAAACAGAGAGTATTTCCTTATTCTTGGATCTTTTCTGATCCATTAACCTTTCATAACAGGTCCAAGAACGTCAATGTTTTTTTTTGGGAGTTTTAGGGTTTCCATAACATTGGTGTCCTTCTCTTATTCGTAAACATATATATATATTATATTGTGAAAAGACGAGGATACCCAAATATACCTCAAGCTAAAACTTTTCCTACCTATAAGTCCTTTCTCCGAAAGTGATTGTCTATGGACTGAGTCGAGACAATACAACTAATCTTTTCAAACTTCGTGTGATCGTCTATGGATATGAGATCGAGACAATACAACAACGAAGTATGTTACTTGATAAAAAGGTTCAGACTTAACCAAACACAATAGGATTCACTTATCGAGTAAATATGAATTAACGTTTGTGTGATTTACTTTAATTATAATAAAACAATTATAATGTGGAAATAGAAAGTAAATGACACAACAAGATTTTGTTAACGAGGAAACCGCAAATGTAGAAAAACCCCGGGACCTTGTCCAGAATTGAATACTCTCAGGATTAAGCCGCTACAAAAAATTACACCTAACTTCATATAGTCGAGACCAAGAAACTAAACCTATAGTTCACCTAGTTCCGTCTGTATTCCCACGCCTTCGACCTATGAATAAGTCACGTACTTGGAACAATTCCTTTGGTTCGTATCCAAACAGTAAAGGAACAACAAATCTGTTTGGTATCAACTCTATTCAACCAAGTGATATGAGTTGGATAAAGGCTCTTCTGTTTATCTTAACATAAACTCCTTCGTCAGGTCCTTAGATCTATCTTATGTTCAATTACCGAAGTAATCGTTTAAGATTAATCCAACAACACTATTAATCCAATGAATTGTGTTGATGCCGATCTACTCAATTAATCAATCCAATCTATCACAAGGATAAACCAATTATTAATTGGATCCTCTATTTACCAAAACAAGTATTGTGCACACCAAAGATTATGAACCCACAAATATGAAATCTTCAATATCTTCTTTGTCTTCAAATCTTCTTAGATCTTCAATAAACACCTGCACACAATCACTTGAATCTCTTGTGATTAATCACGCACAGAACGGAGTCTGTTAACAATGGATTATCACAAGATCGTCTTTAGAACTAACAACAGTCTAAAGATCCCTGTCGAAACTTTGAACTAGTTTGAGTGAATCTTATATCAGAAGAGAAGATTCTCAAGCATAAAAAAACTAGGTGCAATCAAAGTTCAACCACCGTTAGTCAATCAAATCAATGAAAACAAAAGACAAACCGCAATTTCTAGTTTCCCACCAACGGTACTCGTATATCTTCTCAATCCCAAATAAGACTTTAAACTGAGCGGCCGTAAGAGATTTCGCCCAATTAGGTTACTCTCCTCTCCGAATAGGCGACTACACCAGTAACAACACAACAAAGAGGAAGTTTGTTGTTACGAAGGATTAGTTTGCAAGAAAGACAAACTTCAAGTATTTATGACAAGGAAGTTGGACACCAAGGAATTTCCAAAACCGAAAATATTGTCAAGATATTCATTAAAGCACAAATTCGGTTTTCATAATTCCTGGAAATGCTCTGTCCAAAAATAATGATCGAAATCTCTCAGAAAATCTCTAATTAGTAAATGCACATTACTAATTCTTATTTTCCTAAAAATGAAGTTAATTACCTTAATTAAAAGATTCTTGACTTATTTATGTTTCGATCCCGGGATTCTCTTCCTGTAGCTATTAAGGAATAACTTTGAACAATTAAAGATAAACATTAATGCACGTGTTCAAAGTGTGTCGACATATTTCCACATTAACCAAATATATTTTCGGTATCTCTAATATTTCTAGAATAATAGAAAATTCAAAAAGATATTTTTTGGATAATTTTTTTTGTGTTAAAAACACAAAACATGCTCGGATTTGATTGAGGCTTTTTGTGCCCGATTGTACATGTCCATAGGATCGGTTCCCCTTTGCCTAAAAACGTGTTGCACATGTCCATAGGATCGTTTCCCCTTTCTGTTACAAACTTGTTGCACCTCATACAAGGATTGATTCCCCTTTGTGATGTGTTGCACCTCTTATTAGGATCGGTTCCCCTTTACCAGAGTTGGTCATACACAAAAACACAGAATCGATCATACCATCTCAGGTGATTACTTAAGATCGGTTTCACTAATAAAAGTCATAGCAATACAAAAGTAAGGACTTTGTGAATAGTTTTACCAAGAACATAAACAAGTCATGAGCGGTTATACTAATCACACATATTGGTAGTTCAAAAGATATGCAATGAATAACATTACCAATAATGCCTGGCGATTTCCTTTTTCGATTCACGAAACAAGTTCATGAATTTACTTCGAAATCTTCACCTTATACCCATACATAATCACAATTGCATTCAACCGATTATGTCGATGTATTATATACAAAGTTTAATGGTTAAGCAATAAACCTCATATTGTATTCCTTAATACTATGTCTATCTAGAGTTCAAACATGCTTCGTAGTTTTGTTTTCAATATGAACGACTTGAAAGATACGTTAGGGAATGAAAAAGTTCAAGTCAAATATCACAAACCTCAAGTGGAAGGATGATGTTGTCGTTGTAGCTTCTTACTTCTTCACTTCTTCAAGACTTCACAATACTTGTAATGTCTCATATCCTAATATTTCAAGATAACCTATACAAAGTTGACTCTAGTACATAATCAAGCGTCTCTTAACATGAGTTTTGATTCACTAAAATATGACAACCAAACTTGACATATCAACTCTTGGTGGGTTCAACCGAGTTATGCTCTAACAATCTCCCCCTTTTTCAATTTTAGTGACAAAACTCGTAAATCATATGGATAAACAAATTACAAGAATTCATTACACATACGCTTGATTCCCGATTCAACAGCACAATAAACTGCTTACATTAAATCCTTGAAAATGTCGTTGTTGACATTATAATAACAAAGCTGATACTCCCCCTAAGGAAGATAGGTAGATATTCAATCCGCACGTCTTTGTTATACCAATTCATATGATATGTTACTCCCCCTTAGTCTGTGCTTTCACTCTTTCGTATAGATAAAACGTTTAAGCACCAATGTTCTTTTTCTTAGCGATACCAATTAATATAAAATAAATGCTAGTATCACTTGTTTACTCCATATATTTCTCCCCCTTTTTTCATAAAATGACAAAGAAACGAAAAAATAAAGGACAACGCGAAAAGAATCTTACAAATCTCAAAATAAACTTGCAATCTGTAGAATTAGGCACGAGGGTTCCACACACCATGTTCTGATAACCAATATCAAAAACCGAAACTACAAGTAGTTTTATTTTGATATGTTACCAACGAAATAATTGTCCGAAACAATTTTCCCATTTTAGTTTGGAAAACCAAAAATCAACTAAGAACCTTAGTCCCTTTGCTAAACCGATTGTACAAAAACAATCGCTTAATTTGATAAGAGAAAAAATAAAGATAACTCTATTTTTCTCATCAGGTTCTAATGATCCATAAACTTAGACTTTTGAATTTTAAACAAGACAAGTACTAGGTTAGTTAATTAGCATTTCTTATTAAGGCATTCAATTAGACTTGAATAACCGAAACCTCACTTCGATAAGTCTAATTAAGATCAGAATTAACTTAGTTTCTCTTATCGGGAATCGAATTGGACTAAACAATTCATCCCGTAAACCTTTTATTTCGTTAAGCCATAAATAATTCATACAAACCAAATAAATCAACTTGCATAATTATTCACCTCAACCAGAAGCAATTGAAACAACATAGACATTAATAACACCGCAATTGCACCGAAATTTTGTAAGCCTAAACAATTGATACCACACAATAAAGCAAGATAACAATAGTTTTTCTTAACCGAAACCAATTGAATCACACATAATGGAATACACATCAATTGTACCGAAATTTCGTTAAGCAAAAGAAATAAATATATATGAAATAAACTCAGGCTTTTCTTAAACAGGAAAACAATTAACTAACAAGATTGTTACCTCAAATTTCGCATCCACTTCTCCAATATGATTGCATCTTCGTCCAGGGAGAATTGATATCGAAATATCATCATGTTGTCATCCTTATGTAAAAACAAAATAAGAACAACAACCAACCTTTACCAGAGAAAGGTTGAAAATCGGTTTTAACAATTGCAAGCAAAAGTTGAAAACCGTCGAAACACATATGATTTTATGTTAAACCAAAACCGATTCAACATATTGTGACTTTTTCACATATTGTTTCTATCAGAAACCCTCATGATTTTTTGATAAAGCCTACTAACATGGGCTAGAACTTAATCCTGCTAAATCATAAAGTCACCCAAACCACAAGGGTTCACAACATTATGAGATCGAATATTAAGGTCAGAAAACCGAAATCAAATATCCCATAAACTGAATATTCAAAGCAAAAATATAAACATTTATTCATATGAATTTGCTTCTAGGAATCAGTCATACTACACTTCCAAACAAGTTTAGAATTAGTTGTAACACACGAATTTATACACAAAACAATTTTAGACATAACTTTTGCATACTAAGTCCGAATTCAGTGATTTTTGGCTCGTTTTGACCACAAAAGCAAGAGATACACAAATATGATCAGAAGATATCAACATCATCAAATCAAAATTACCGTTTCTATCAAAAGCTCAAAAATAGATAGAGAAGGTATGAGTATAGAAGATAAATCTCCCTAAAGATGTTAATTAGTCATAAAATAATTGAAAGATCATGTGCTCACTTTTTCATGTGCTTCCTAACCTTTTAATTATTTTTTTTGAGCACTAAGGTGAGCATGCACATTCTAACACAACTAGGTTGTGTTGAGTTGATCCTTGTCTTGTTCTTCACGAGTGACTAAGACCGAATCATCATTCTTGACCTCTTGTTTGGTTTGTTTTCTCTTGTTCCATCCTTGTTTTTCTTCTTTGACTTGTGATGAAGAGTGTCATAATCACAACATTTACTAGTAGAAGAGATTTCATACATAATTTCTTTCTTTAGTCTTTCAAGAAAACTCTTGTAATTATTGTCACCAACAATTAAAAAATGAGAGTCATTCTTGTGACTAACTTTTGGTCCCTTCTTGGCTATGGAGGACTTAGGGACCCATTTAGAGTTGGGTTTCGCAGGAGCAGCTTTCTCCTTCATAATACCATTAGGATCATTGTCCTGTTGAATATTTTGTGAAACACCCTTTCTCCAATTTGGAACATCAGATCTTGTTTTTGCATTAAAAAGTCATTTCTCTTTCTATAATTGGCTCTTTTATGAAATGACCTTGTCGAGTGATATGCAAAACTTGAACTATCATTATAATAATTCTTTTTCCTAAACTTAGGACAATACTGATCTGAGTTCCTTTGAACTATCATTATATCATATGAAGTGTGAGTTTTAATGTTACCTTTTTGTGGATCCTTTTTCATTGGAGCTCGGCGATTTTTCTTCATCCTCTTCTTGTTCTTATCTTTGTTCAACTTTGTTGCTTCCTTGACATTAGCAGGAGTGCTCTCTTTGATTGTCATACTTGCATAGAATGATTGAACATAATTCTTAGGCTTGGCTGGTTTTACTTCTTTACAAGAAATTCTAGCATTTTTTTCAACAGTGGAAGCCTCTGGTTTAGAAGAATTTTAAGCTTTAACAAATTTTACCTCTTTGCTAATATTTGAAGCATCTATTCCCTTATAGCCCAATCCTCGTGTATCACGATGATTTCTACTTGCTTCTAACATTGAGGTTAAATTTTTTGAGCTAGCATTGAACTTTTTAAGGTCCAAATTTTCTTCTTCCAACATCTTGATTTTATCAAGAGCATTAGCTAGATCAGCCTCAAGGCGTTTTTCTCGTGAGACATATTCCCTTTCCCTTCTCTTTGAAACTCTTTTGCTGAGAGTTAATCCTTGTATCAGATTCAGCAAGTTTTTCTTCAAGACCCTGTATTTGTTGAGAAGTATCTTCCCTAAACTTCTTGTTATTTTGATACATCTTTTCACATTCAATATTAATTGCTTTAAAATCATCCCGATTTTTCTCAATTACCTTTTTGTAAATAAGCAATTGTTGTGAGTATTCTTCTTTCAGCAAGTTATGCTATTCATTGATATTTTGAAACTTTAAAGTTAAATCTCGTTCTGTTTCAAGTTTTGAAAGAAGATTATTAGAACAAATAAGAATTTTTTTGCTCATTTCCTTTAGTTCAGATGTTTTTACACTTGATCTTTCATCAGAAATCGCCAGTATAGAACTCAAAGATATCTCGTTATCAAAAAGAAATTTTTTGGAGTCTGAATCATTGATTGCGAATACAGGTCTTAACTTAATCTCCTCTAGAGAACCTTCAGACTTATTCTCAGAAGAGCAAGTAGAACTTGATGAAGAGGCTCCTTTTAAGCATTTCTTAAAATCAAAACTTTCAACGTCTTGCGATACGTTAACTGATCCTTTCTTTAGTTTTCGCTCTCACTTAACTTTGCTTTTGCCCATATCTTATAGGTTGGATCGCATCAAACAAAGATTGTTAGATCTTTTCGTGTTTGCCTACTCTGATACCAATTGAAAAGGCGAGGGTACCCAAATATACCTCAAGCTAAAAATTTTCCTACCTATAAGTCCTTTCTCCGAAAGTGATTGTCTATGGAATGAGTCGAGACAATACAACTAATCGGTTCACACTTCGTGTGATCGTCTATGGACACGAGATCGAGACAATACAACAACGAAGTATGTTACTTGATAAAAAGGTTCGGACTTAACCAAACACAATAGGATTCACTTATCAAGTAAATAGGAATTAACGTATGTGTGATTTACTTTAATTATAATAAAATAATTATAATGCAGAAATATAAACTAAATGACACAGCAAGACTTTGTTAACGAGGAAACCGCAAATGCAGAAAAAACCTGGGACCTTGTCCAGAATTGAATACTCTCAGGATTAAGCCGCTACACAAAATTACACCTAACTTCGTATAGTTGAGACCAAGAAATTAAACCTATAGTTCACCTAGTTCCGCCTGTATTCCCACGCCTCCGACCTATGAATAAGTCACGTAGTTGGAGCAATTCCTTTGGTTCGTATTCCAAACAATAAAGGAACAAAAATTCTATTTGGTATCAACTTTATTCAACCAAGTGATATGAGTTGGACAACGGCTCTTACGTTTATCTTAACATAAACTCCTTCATCAGGTCCTTAGATCTATCTTATGTTCAATTACCGAAGTAATCGTTTAAGATTAAGCCAACAATACTATTAATCCAAAGAATTGTGTTGATGCCGATCTACTCAATTAATCAATCCAATATATCACAAGGATAAACGGATTATTAATTGGATCCTTTTTTACCGAAGAAAGTATTGTGCAACCAAAGATTATGAACCCACAAATCAGAAATCTTCAATATTTTCTTCGTCTTCAAATCTTCTTAGATCTTCTGAAAAAGCGAGGGCACAATAACCACACCCAATATTTCGATTAGCAATCTGTATGGACAAACTCCAATATACTTTCTAGGTAATCAACTAGACAGTCAGACTCAATCTAGATAAAAGTATATCAAAGAGTTTATATCTCAATCTCTCGATTTGATATATACTCAAGCAAATAGAAATATGCGAGTCTTTATCAAATACTAGAGAGATAACTTGGATGGTACCAAAGACCAATATTCAAGTGTCAATCAATTTAAATCAACAACCAAAAGGTCGGATATTCTAATTGATTGAACAACGCACAACCTGTGATATTTCAATTATATAACAAAATATAATGCGGAAAAGAAATAACACAGACACTAGAATTTTGTTAACGAGAAAACCGCAAATGCAGAAAAACCCCGGGACCTAGTCCAGATTGAACACACACTGTATTAAGCCGCTACAGACACTAGCCTACTTCAAACTAACTTCGGTCTGGACTTTAGTTGAACCCAAATCAATCTCACACTGATCCAAGGTACAGTTATGCTCCTACGTCTCTGATCCAACCAGGATGCTACGCACTTGATTCCCTTAGCTGATCTCACCCACAACTAAGAGTTGCTACGACCCAAAGTCGAAGATTTTAATAAACAAATATGTATCACACAGAAAAGTCTACAGAATAGATAAATTCGTCTCCCACGAATATACCTACGAGTTTTTGTTCCGTACTTTGATAAATCAAGGTGAACAAGAACCAATTGATAAACCAGACTTATATTCCCGAAGAACAGCCTAGTATTATCAATCACCTCACAATAATCTTAATCGACGCAGCGAAAAAAGATATTGCCGAATCACAAACGATGAGTCGAAGATGTTTGTGATTAATTTTCTATCTTGCCTATCGGAGATAAAGATATCAAGCCAATCGTTACGATTGTACTCAACACGATATAATCAGCAAGATCAGATCACACAACTATGAGAAAGTAGTATCGGTCTGGCTTCACAATCCCAATGAAGTCTTTAAGTCGTTAACCTGGTTTAGAGAAGAAACCAAAGGTTAAAGGAGAATCGACTCTAGCTTACACAACTAGTATCACACATAAGGTGTGGGGATTAGGTTTCCAACTTGCTAGAGTTATCCCTTATATAGTCTTTCAAATCTAAGTAAGAAACACGTAGCAACCGTAGGTTTGGAAAATCGGGGTTTGCAATCAATGTTAGCTTGGTAACAAAGCATTCAATATTCACCGTTAGATGAAAACCTGATTAGATTCTAGCTAATATTTCTCAACCGTTAGATCGAAAACTTAGCTTGTTACACACAAATGAAATGTACTATTTTGGGTTTATGTAACCGTACCCAAACATGAACATTTGTTGGTTCAACAATAGTTAAACAATGGTTAGCCATATGAGCACTTTCATATCAACCATGTTCTTCTTCACCATAACTAGTTCAAATGACTCAAATGAACTAGTTAGAGAGTTGTTCAATTGCAAGGAAATATTATGTAACTACACAAGACACAATTAAAGCAAAAACGATTTGATTCACTCGAATCAGTTCATGAGCTATATAGCCACGGTTTGCATTTAGCATTCCTTAGATAATATTAATAAGTTCACAAACAATCGTTTTTAGATATAACCAACTCAAGTTCGCGGACTGGGTTCGCGGACTTAAGTTCCCGGAAGGAGTTCACAAACTCCAGCAGATTTTCTCGGGTCGAGAACTTCCGCCAGTTCGCGGACTGGGTTCGCGGACTGAGTTCGCGGACTTAGCTCATGCCACTATTCCGGTTCTCTTGATCAACAAAGTTCGCAAACTTCGGTTCAAGGAATAAGGACTTATACATATATGTGTTTCCACAACAATACTTATATCCACCAATGGTTATATAATCTAAACTCTCATTTGAATCATTGGAACATTCTCAAAGGACGTTATACAGTTGTTATTCACAAACCATTTTTCGTCAGAGCAATTTTCAAAGTGATTGAAACATAACATGACTTTCGTCACTAGCAAAAGATGAACCTGGCCAAAGCAAAAGCTTACCAACACATATTTCGAGAAATAGATATGCGAGATAAACTCGTCTCGAAATATCAAATGTGTATAATCAAAGTCTATATAACAAAACGACTTTTGTCTTTAGAATAAGAGATAGAGTAGATAGAATTTTGAGTGATAGATAAGTTCAAGTCTCCACATACCTTTTAGTCGATGAAGATCCACCAGTTCCTTGAGTAGTCCTTCATCTTGTATGATGAGTGCCATGGAGTTCTTGAGCTCAACTACACTTTCTATCCTAGTCCGAGACCTTAGCTATAGTAGGCTAGAAATCAAGACTTATAGTTTTGATCACTAACATTGACAAACATGCTTGAGATAGCAACGCATGCGAGTTTGACCGAGCAATGCTCTAACAATCTCCCCCTTTGTCAATTTTAGTGAAAAAACTATTAATACATATTGAATACAAAAAATAAATAAATTAACTTTTGTAGCTCCTATTCCACATGTCTAATCTTCAACATTACTCGAAATCTTCGTCATTTCCAAGTACTCCAATGATCCCAAATATTGTAAGTTCAGCATCATCGTTGTTGAAAATCCGTAGCTATAACAATGAGAAAAAATAATTCTCGATCATTGTTATACAGTGTCATAATATCATTATACAGCGTCAAAGTTCAATTGTATAAAAACTTCAACAACAATACTATGGTGATATGTATCACTCCCCCTTAGTCAATACTCCATCTCACATGGAAACCACTCCCCCTTACATAATGATCTGAAAACCATATGTATTTGTAGTGTGAACTACATATTAATTCTCCCCCTTTTTGTCAATAAAATTGGCAAAGGTACAAGAACGGGATCCTAATGAAATTTCCGAAAGAGATATTCATGACTAAAAGAAAGCATATATCAACTTATTTAGATGCAATCATAAAACGAAGATAAATGCATTTGTCAAGGGGTTTAAAGATACAAGATAACCCCTATAATATTCCACAACCGCACTTCCCACAAAGATTTGGCAATTAAGCACAAGTTCAATTAAGAACTCTCCCCCATAACATGTCATTCCCGAAAGAACAACAAGAGTGACCTTAATTTCGAAAGAAAATAAGGGTTTATTTGGACATAACAAATCACATACAAGTATGAATTTGAATCCAAAATACTCAATTAAATTAACCATAAGAGAATTCATGATTAATTTAACCGGAAATGCTCAAAATAAGTGAACTTATGGAGACTTAAAATACTCAATTAGATTAATCACAAGAGAACCCATAATTAATCTAATCGGAATACACAACCAAACTAATCACAAAAAGTAATCAATTTAATTGGTCATGCTCGACGTAAGAAAACTTACAGAGCAACAACTAAATAACCAAACAAGATGATTAACTTAGTTGAATATGCTCGACATAAAGTACCTCACGGAGCAACAACGAAGCCAAAACAATAACTCAGTTGATAGAGCTCAACATAAGACACCTTATGGAACAACACAGTATATATATATACACAAAAATTGTGGATCGGAGATCGACCTAATACCGTGGAATAAGCAAGGACTCATTCTATTTCCCATCACCATTTGCACAATGATATACAATAGACATAATCCTTGAAACAAAAGATTTTAACCTATCTTCCATCAATAATGGACATAATAGGCTTAACTTTTGTATTTGTCAAAAGTCCATTCATTCTTTTATCAATACATGCATATCGACTTACGGAAGACTTTACTTTTGACAAGGTATGGGACAATTATAGTTCACGGACGCAAACACACATATCCCATAATAATTTGCAATATATAAAACCATAAAGATTAATACTGCAAAAATCATCTTCCAAACAATTTAGAATTTAAACCAATAAATCTAAAAACAAGAAGATGAAAATGTTGGACATAGCTATGTGTAATCACAATAATGGCTATTCCAAACTCTAGTTATTCTTCTAAACAAAACAAGAAAAATAGAATATTTACTAGGCAATAAGACCTTTGAAAAATTCTTTATCGTCCCCGAACTCCTTGTCGTCAACAGCCATTGGAACATAAGGTTCATTAAGGTAGGAGTTTATATCAATAAACCTTCTTGGCTGATGATGTCGAACCAGGGCCTTCTGAATTTCATGAGTCTTAAACACAAAAGCCTTTATTTGTTGAATCTCCTTTCGCATCTCCTTCAACTATTCAAGAACATCAGAAAACTTCTGAGAGTTTGAAGGAACCGTTCTTGGCTTCCTCACACTCCTTATCTTTCTTTTCAAGGTAGGAGATAATGGAGATTTTTATTTTTCCTTCATGATAGATGGCTTAACAATCATATTAACATATTTTCCATCAGAAGACATCATTCTTGGAGTATCCATAAATGTATGGGTTTGTGAGAGGAAATCACAATTAAGCTCAACAAGTAGTCTTGAGATAAAAAAAGAGGTTACAGAGAAGGAAAAAGGAATGTAGGGTTACGCAACCTTTTAACAGGTTCGTGTACGCACAACTCTGAACCCTAGAGAGAGTAGAATTGTCGAAAATAACCCTTTCTTTTGTTGATAGACAGGGAAGAACAAAAACTAAGAAAAAAAGAAGAAAAAAATTTTCCTAAATCCTGAGTGGTACAAAATCATTGTCTCTTTTGATCAGGCACATGAGACAAGATTTTCAACAACAACACAATTAAGTTGTGTTGCGATGATCAATAATTTGTCCACCATTTTCCTCATGAGAGGAATCCACAGACCTCTGTCTATCAAAACGAATTGACCATACTTTCTTCTCTAATGGTCTTGGTTTATCCTTGGAAACTAACTTCTTAGACGAAGATAAAATCCTACATACCTCAGCTGTCTTCTGAGCAAGTTTAAGCTTACTTTCTAATTGATTTGCTCTTCGTTGAAGTTTGCTGACGTGCCTCAATTAGTGTTTTTACTTGTAACACTTTGAAAGTTCATGACCCTTTAGATAACAATATGAATCTAGGATAAAAATCAGGCTTCTGAGGTGTGTACGCATCTAGACACATAGTGGAACCTGAAACATTACAAACAGAGTTTCCAAAGAATGGGTCAATTTTTTCTTCCAGATTAGTTGGGTTTTCTTCTGAAAGAATATCAAGATTGATGTATGTATTGCTACGGTTATCAAAATCAATATTTTCACCAAGAAGTGCAACACTTGATTTCTCGTCTTCATTAGAATCATAGTTGTCAGACATTTCATCAAGAGTTGCAGCAAGACCTTTGTTCCCAGTGTATTTTCTAGGATTTGGGCACTCGTTTTCAAAACGACCAAGTCCCTTACACTTAAATCACTGAGGCATATCCTCGTCATTAATTTCATATGTTTCCTTATTTTTAGGAGGAATACGATTATGAGGTTTAACTTATGCTTAGGCTTATCTCTGGAGAACCGTTTACTTCTCTTCAACAGAAGATCCCTAAAATGTCTTGTGATCATCGAGAACGATTTGTCAAGATCTTCATCCGAAGAATCTGTCTCAGAGTGATCATCTTCAGAGATATACACTTTTTTACTTTTATCAAGTAATTTAGTGTCCTTTAGTGCTTTGAACGCAACATCCTTAGATTTGGATGAATGCTCATGATCAAAGATCTTAATCTTCCCAACCAGTGTATTTCTGGAGAGATTATCTAGGTTATTTCCCTCAACGATGGCATGCTTCTTAGAGTCGTATCTAGATGGCAACGATCTGAGAATTTTCATCACAATGTCCTTTTAAGGAATAGTCTTACCCAATACAAAAGATGCATTAACAATTTCAGACACCTTGTCATTAAACTCATCAAACGTTTCTTCATCTGCTATACAAAGGTTTTCCCAATTGTAATTAAGGTTTTGAAGCCTAGCTTCCTTTTCACTGGAGTTACCTTCGAATACGGTTTCTAAGATATCCCAAGCTTCTTTAGACTTAGTGCAATTTGACACATGGTGCTGAAGATTTGGGGTAATGGCATGTATAATGGCATTCAAACCGTCGGAATTTTTCTTTGCAGCAAGTATCTCGGCAGGGGTGTATTCACCAATGTCCTTGGGAACATTTACATCTCCAACTGCCACAACGGGAGCATTATAGTCATTAACAACAAATACCCATAATTAAAAATCACGTGCTTGAAGAAAAGCTCGCATAACAATTTTCCACCATAAGTAATTAGATCCATCGAAGACTGGTGGTACGTTTATTGAGATAACACCTCTGTCCATAGAGTCATATTGCTACAAACACATACTTGTAAGGTCTTAAACGTGTTTGCCTGATCTGATACCAATTGAAAAAGCGGGGGTACAACAACCACACCCAATATTTCGACTAGAAATCTGTATGGACAAACTCCAATATACTTACTAGAGAATCAACTTGATAGTCAAACTCAATCTAGATAAAAGTATATCAAAGAGTTTATATCTCAATCTCTCGATTTGATATATACTCAAGAAAATAGAAATCTGCGAGCCTTTATCAAATACTAGAGAGATAACTTGGATGGTACCAAAGACCAATATCCAAGTGTCAATCAATTTAAATCAACAACCAAAAGGTCGGATATTCTAATTGAGTGAACAACGCACAGCCTGTGATATTTCAATTATATAACAAAATATAATGCGGAAAAGAAATAACACAGACACCAGAATTTTGTTAACGAGGAAACCGCATATGCAGAAAAACCGCGGGATCTAGTCCAGATTTAACACACACTGTATTAAGCCGCTACAGACACTAGCCTACTTCAAACTAACTTCGGTATGGACTGTAGTTGAACCCCAATCAATCTCACATTGATCCAAGGTACAGTTATGCTCCTACGTCTCTGATCCCAGCAGGATGCTACGCACTTGATTCCCTTAGCTAATCTCACCCACAACTAAGAGTTGCTACGACCCAAAGTCGAAGACTTTAATAAACAAATTTGTATCACACATAAAAGTCTACAGAATAGATAAATCCGTCTCCCACGAATATACCTACGAGTTTTTGTTCCGTTCTTTGATAAATCAAGGTGAACAGGAACCAATTGATAATCCAGACTTATATTCCCGAAGAACGGTCTAGTATTATCAATCACCTCACAATAATCTTAATCGACGCAGCGAAAAAAGATATTGCGGAATCACAAACGATGAGAGAAAGATGTTTGTGGCTATTTTTCTATCTTGCCTATCGGAGATAAAGATCTCAAGCCAATCGTTACGATTGTACTCAACACGATAGAATCAACAAGATCATATCACACAACTACGAGAAAGTAGTATCGGTCTGGCTTCACAATCCCAATGAAGTCTTTAAGTCGTTAACCTGGTTTAGAGAAGAAACCAAAGGTTAAAGGAGAATCGACTCTAGCTTACACAACTAGTATCACACGTAAGGTGTGGGGATTAGGATTCCCAGTTGATAGAGTTCTCCCTTATATAGTATTTCAAATCAGGGTTTGCAATCAATGTTAGCTTGGTAACAAAGCATTCAATATTCACCGTTAGATGAAAACCTGATTAGATTCAAGCTAATATTTCTCAACCGTTAGATCGAAAACTTATCTTGTTACACACAAATGAAATGTACTATTTTGGGTTTATGTAACCGTACCCAAACATGAACATTTGCTGGTTCAACAATAGTTAACCAATGGTTATCCATATGAGCACTTTCATATCAACCATATGAGAAGGGTGTGGCGCCTACACACCTTCTCTTTGCGGATGGCATCCTTGTTTTCTGCAGAGGTAATTTTCATAGTTTGCAAAATTTGAAGAGTATGCTTAGTGTTTATGCGCAAGCTTCTGGCTAATGCGTAAACTATGCGAAGAGTAAGTTCTATTATGGTGGTGGCACTAACTCTAGGGCCATTGCTATTGCGAACTATTTGGGTATGCAAAGAGCTATTTTTCCGGATAAATATCTTGGTATTCAACTGAAACCTGGCATTATGCGGCATATTCATGTCAGGCAAGTGGTAGAGAAGATTATGGATAAGTTGGATGGTTGGAAGGGCAAACTTCTTTCCTTTCAAGCTAGGTTGGTCTTGATTAGATCACTTATTTCAAGTTATGTTATTCATTCTATGGTTTTTTATAAATGGCCTGCTAATATCATTAAGCAGGTGGAGAGGGCCATTAGAAATTTTCTATGGTCAGGCGATGCAGAGAAACATAAGTTTTTTACGGTTTTATATGAGAGCCTATGTTGTTCTAGGCGTGAAGGTGGCCTTAGCCTTAAGAAGTGATAGATGTCAACAAAGTTATGCTTATGAAGCTATGGATCTTTATTCGTGATTCAAATAAAATTTGGGCCAGTTTTTTGAGGGCGAAGTACTTCAAATTGAATGGTGTCTTGATTGATTACAAATTGGGTTCCACGGTTTTTCCTGGGATCAGATGGGTTTATGATTTTGTGCAACATCACACTAGATCAATTATAGGTAACGGTTCCAATACTTCTTTATTTTTTGATAATTGTTGGGTGATTTTTCGATTGCAAGAAGATTGGGTATTACTTCCAAAGGCCCTAATGATTTTAAGGCTAAGGTTAGTGATATCATTGTCGATGGTGCTTGGGTTATTCCTCATAACTTGCGAATTTTGCTGGTTCGGCTTAATATTAATGTTGATAATCTGCCTATTATTGGTGGTGGTGAGGATTATAAGGTCTGGGATCTAGATAGCAAGGGGATCTTCTCAGTGAAGTCTGCAAAGGCTGCCATTCGAGAACCTGCTGAAGTTTTGTCGATTACAACTTTGTTTTCCAGGCCAGTTGTGCATCCTACTTTGAGTGCTCAATATTGGAAGGTCTGGGCTAAACAATGTTGTGCTAGTGATGATAATGTTATTAAGAAGACTGGTAGGAGTATGCCTTCGATGTGCCGGTTGTGTAGACATGACTGTGAGACCCTTAGCCATATTACTTGGCATTGCAGATTTGCTAAAAGAATTTGGGCTTGGGCGACACGTATTTTTAATCTGCAACCAAGAGAAGATTTGGTGGCTTCTTATAAGGATGTTAAAGGGCGCAGCAGGATGATTAAAGATCTGTGGTTGGTTGCTAATTTAGCAATCTCTACGGAATTATGGAGGCTGCGCCAACAAAGTTTATTTTGAAGATAAGGAGGTGCGCTGGCTAGGTTTTAAAGGTAGAGTTTATCAAGTAATCAGTGATAACTCAATTCGATTGAAGGGCCATATGTACAATAATATGGAGGATTTCCGCATCTTGAATTATTTCAAGGTGAAACATAGATCTTGCAAGGTCTCTTCTCCAATTGAAGTAAGGTGGGATCCTCCTTTTCAAGATGAGATAATGATTTGCTGTGATGGTGCGTCTCTTGGTAATCCAGGCCCTGCAGGTGCTGGTGTTACTTTTTGGGATGCAAATGCAGCGGTGTTGGGGGCTTTGAGCGTTGGTCTTGGCATGCAGACCAACTATTTTGCTGAAGTGTGCGCAATTATTTATGGGGCTATGTTGGCTAAGAGGTGGAATATGCAGAAACTCTGCGTGCAGTCTGATTCGATGAGTTGCATTCAGGCCTTCCAGAATGATGCTTTTCCATGGCAACTAAGGCAGAAGTGGAGATTAGCTAGGAATTTTTATTCCAGCATTCGTTTTATTCATAAATATAGAGAAGTAAATTTTTCAGCTGATGCTTCGGCAAAGCAAGCTTGTTTGCTAGCTGAAGACATTTTTGAGTTTTCTGAGGGGAGGCCAATCTCTATGCTTTCTGTAGAATGGCCGGGTGAGGTTTATTTCCGTTTTAAATAGGCTTGTTTAGAAGGTGTCCTCCTGGCTAGCTTCTATTTGGCCTAGGACCTGTATAGTTTTTGCTTTTTTAATCTATTTATTGACCGAGTAAAAAACATATCAACCATGTTCTTCTTCACCATAACTAGTTCAAATGACTCAAATGAACTAGTTAGAGAGTTGTTTAATTGTAAGGAAATCTTATATAACTACACAAGACACAATTGAAGCAAAAACGATTTGATTCACTCGAATCGGTTCATGAACTATATAGCCACGGTTTGCATTTAGCATTCCTTAGTTAATATGAATAAGTTCACAAACAATCGTTTTTAGATTTAACCAACTCAAGTTAGCGGACTGGGTTCGCGGACTTAAGTTCCCGGAAGGAGTTCACAAACTCCAGCAGATTTTCTCGGGTCGAGAACTTCCGCCAGTTCGCGGACTGAGTTCACGGACTTAGCTCACGCCACTATTATGGTTCTCTTGATCAACAAAGTTCGCAAACTTCGGTTCAAGGAATAAGGACTTATACATGTATGTGTTTCCACAACAATGCTTATATCCACCAATGGTTATATAATCTAAACTCTCATTTCAATCATTGAAACATTCTCAGAGGATGTTATATAGTTGTTATTCACAAACCATTTTTCGTCAGAGCAATTTTCAAAGTGATTGAAACATAACATGACTTTCGTCACTAGGTAAAGATGAACTTGGCCAAAGCAAAAGGTTACCAACACATATTTCGAGAAATAGATAGGCGAGATAAACTCGGCTGAAATACCAAATGTGTATAATCAAAGTCTATATAACAAAATGAATTTTGTCTCAAGAATAGGAGATAGAGTAGATAGACTTTTAAGTGATAGATAAGTTCAAGTCTCCACATACCTTTTAGTCGATGAAGATCCACCAGTTCCTTGAGTAGTCGTTCGTCTTGTATGATGATTGCCATAGAGTTCTTGAGCTCAACTACACTTTCTATCCTAGTCTGAGACCTTAGCTATAGTAGGCTAGAAATCAAGACTTATAGTTTGGATCACTAACATTTACAAACATACTTGAGATAGCAACGCATGCGAGTTTGACCGAGCAATGCTCTAACATCTTCAATAAACATCTGCAAACAATCACTTGAATCTCTTGTGATCAATCACGCACAAAACAGAGTCTGTTAACAATGGATTATCACAAGATTGTCTTAGAACTAACAACAGTCTTAAGATCCCTGTCGAAAATTTGAACTAGTTTGAGTGAATCTTATATCAGAAGAGAAGATTCTCAAGCTTAAACAAACTAGGTGCAATCAAAGTTCAACCACAATTAGTCAATCAAATCAATGAAAACAAAAGATAAACCGTAATTATCTAGTTTCCCACCAAAGGTACTCGTAGAGCTTCTCAATCCCAAAAAAGACTTTAAACTGAGGGGTCATAAGAGATTTCGCCTAATTAGGTTACTCTCCTCTCCGAATAGGCGGCTACACCAGTAACAACACAACAAAGAGGAAGTTTGTTGTTACGAAGGATTAGTTTGCAAGAAAGACAAACTTCAAGTATTTATAGACAAGGAAGTTTGGACACCAAGGAATTTCCAAAACCGAAAATATTCTCAAGATATTCATTAAAGCACAACCCGGAAATGCTCTGTCCAAAAATAATGATCGAAATCTCTCAGAAAATCTCTAATTAGTAAATGAACATTACTAATTCTTATTTTCCTAAAAATGAAGTTAATTACCTTAATTAAAAGATTCTTGACTTTTTTATGTTTCGATCCTGGGATTCTCTTCCTGTAGCTATTAAGGAAATACTTTGAACAATTAAAGATAAACATTAATGCACGTGTTCAAAGTGTGTCGACATCTTTCCACATTAACCAAATATATTTTCGGTATCTCTAATATTTCAAGAATAATAGAAAATTCGAAAATATATTTTTTGGATAATTTTTTTGTGTTAAAAACACAAAACATGCTCGGATTTGATTGAGCCTTTTTGTGGCCGATTGCACATGTTCATAGGATCGGTTCCCCCTTGTTGCACATGTCCGTAGGATCGGTTCCCCACAAATATATGGTATCTAACTTGTACGTGTTGCACATGTCCATAGGATCGGTTCCCCTTTGCCTACAAACGTGTTGCACATGTCCATAGGATCGGTTCCCCTTTCTGCTACAAACTTGCTGCACCTCATACAAGGATCGATTCCCCTTTGTGATGTGTTGCACCTCTTACTAGTATCGGTTCCCCTTTACCCAGAGTTGGTCGTACACATAATCGATCATACCATCTCAGGTGATTACTTAAGATCGGTTTCACTAATAAAAGTCACACCAATACAAAAGTCAGGCCTTAGTGAATAGTTTTACCAAGAACATAAACAAGTCATGAACGGTTATACTAATCACACATATTGGTAGTTCAAAATATATGCAATGAATAACATTACCAATAATGCCTGGCAATTTCCTTTTTCGATTCACAAAACAAGTTCATGAATTTACTTTGAAATCTTCACCTTATACCCATATATAATCACAATAGCATTCAACCGATTATGTTGATGTCTTATATACAAAGTTTAATGGTTAAGCAATAAACCTCGTATTGTATTCCTTAATACTATGTCTATCTAGAGTTCAAACATGCTTTGCAGTTTTGTTTTCAATATGCAGGACTTGAAAGATACGTTAGGGAATGAAACAGTTCAAGTCAAATATCACAAACCTCAAGTGGAAGGATGATGTTGTCTTTGTAGCTTCTTACTTCTTCACTTCTTCAAGACTTCGCAATACTTGTAATGTCTCATATCCTAATACTTTCAAGCTAACCTATACGAAGTTGACTCTAGTACATAATCAAGCGTCTCTTAACATGAGTTTTGATTCACTAAAATATGACAACCAAACTTGACATACCAACGCTTGGTGGGTTCAACCGAGCTATGCTCTAACATATTGTTTTCCCTTCCCTAATAAAAATAAATGGAGAACTCCTCAAGACCTCATGAAGTGGTGAATCTTGAGATGGAAGAAGACATTAAAGGATGCGATTCAGTTCAAGAACTTGTCTTGAAAAAGATGATTGAAAGGGAAGAGTACAACTCCTGGATTGGAGAATCTGTCAAGGATTTAATTCTTTTTCTGAATGACTCTAGGGTCGAATTTGCAAATCTTCAACTGCAAATGAATCAGATTATTGATGGTCAGACCAAAATCCTTGAAAATCAAAAGATCTTGATCAGGAATCTGAAGAAACTCATCGTGGATTGTTTCAAAGCTAGGCAGCTTTCCCGCATTGTTGATCAAAAAGTTAATGTTCTAACCCATGAACATGGAATTTCTACGGTCGAAAGAATCAAGAATATCAGTGATACCTTTTATGATGTAGCTTTTCAAATGTATGAAGTTATCAAAGACACTTGATTATGCCTAGGAAACTTCTTATAAGAATTTATTCTTGTATTTTAAGAAGGATAACTAGGGTTTGGAATAGCCTATATTGTGATTACACATTGCTATTTCCAACGATTTTCATCTTGCAATATTTTTAGATTTATTTATTTAAATTCTAAAGTTTATTTGGAAGATGATTTTGCAGTATTAATCTTTATTAGTTTTATATATTGTAAATAATGTTATGGGATATGTGTATTTGCGTCCGTGAACTATGATTGTCCCATATATGTCAAAAGTTGAAGTCTATTATGTCATTATGCAAATATTGATGGAAAATAAAATGAAATTTTGTCAAAGATTAAGTCTATTATGTCATTATGCAAATATTGATGAAAAATAGAATGAATCTTTGTATATTCCACAATATTGATATTTCTCTGATCCACTTCTATGTGAAAGTACTGTATGGCTCCGTAAGTTCTCTTATATTGAGCATTTCCGATTAAATTAATCATGTGTTATCTTGTGGTTAATTTAATTGAGTTTTCTGGATACAAATTCACGTTTCATGTGATTTGTTAATGTCCAAATAAATCATTCTTTTCTTGTAAAAGTAAGGTTGCTCTTGTTGTTCTTTCGGGAATGACATTTTATGGGGGAGAGTTCTTAATTGAACTTGTGCTTAATTGCCAAATCTTTGTGGGGAGTGTGGATATGGAATATTATAGGAGTTTTCTTGTATCTTTATAAACTCCTTGATGAATACACTAAGTTTCGACTATGTGAAATCATCGAAACAAAATTGGTATGTTCTCTTTTTAGTCATGAAGTATCTCTATGATAATTTCATTATGATCCCGCTAGTTTTCGTACCTTTTCCAATTTATATTGACAAAAAGGGGGAGAATTATTGTGTAATTCACACTACAAATACATATGGTTTACGGATCATTATGTAAGGGGGAGTGGTTTTCATTGTGAAAGTGACGAAGATTTCGAGTAATGTTGAAGAACCAAGGAAATCAAGCATTTGGATGGGAAGCTACAAAGTTTATTTATTTTATAATCCATATATATTGATAGTTTCATCACTAAAATTGATAAAGGGGGAGATTGTTAGAGCACTGCTCGGTCGAACTCGCAAGTGTTGCTATCTCAAGCTTGTTTTTCAAGTTTAGTTTCCAAAACTATAAATCTTCATTTCTAGTCTACTTATAGTTATGCCTCGGATTATGATAGAATGTGTAGTTGAGCTTTAGACTTCACAGCGTTCATCGATTGAAAACGAAGAACTACTAAGGGGAGCTTGTGGAACTTCATCAACAAAAGGTATGTGGAGACTTGAACTCATCTATCACTCAGAAGTCTATTTCTATTTTATCTCCTATTGAGACAAAAGTCGTATAGCTATATAGACTTTACTTTATACACATTTGATATTTCGAGCTGAGTTTAACTCGCTTACATATTTCTCGAAATATGTGTTGGTAAGCTTTCGCTTTAACCAAGTTCATCTTTTATTCTTGACGAAAGTCAAAAGATGATCATGTGAAAATCGCTTGGTAACATCTTACATGATTTATGTGAGACAGTCAGTTGATGCAGACTCAGAATGTTTCGTATCGATCTATTGATCAATTGAAAATTGCTTTGAAGCTAATAGTTTGTGTGAGACAGCTATTCCCGTCCTCTAAGAATGTTTTAATGATTAAAATGGAGTTTAAAACAATTAACCATTGATTGGATATATCACAGTATGCGTACTTGTATGCTAACTGTTGCAAGTTACTCCAAGTCCGGGAACCATAGTATGCATACCCGTATGCGTACTGGTTTAACAGTTGAAGTCCGAGAACTTAGTATGCATACACGTATATGTACTGGATTAACAGTTCAAGTCTGGGAATTTAGTATGCGTACTCGTTTGCATACTAATTCAACTGTGTTCGGTCGTGAACGACAGTATGCGTACCCGTTCGCATACTGGCGGTGGCGGACAGACCAAGTACGAAACTCTAAGTGTGCCTACCCGTTTGCATACTTGAGTAGGTTAAGTTCTAAAATCGGTTTGCTCAATGAAAAAATACATTTATTGATAATAAGGAATGCAATCTTTTGCAAACCGTGGCTATAATGTTCATGAATTGATTCGAGTGAATCAAAATCGATTTTGCTTCAATTGTGTCTTGTATACTTTTATTAGAATATAAACAATTGAACAACTCTATAACTAGTTTCATTTGAGTCATTTGAACTAGTTGTGATTAAGATGAACAAGGTTGATATGAAAGTGTTCATATGGATAACTTCGGTTAACTATTGTTGAGCCAACCAAGTGTACACATTTAGGTATGGTTATCCATATCTAAATGAAGGTACATTTTATTTATGTGAAACAAGCTAAGTCAATCTAACGGTTGAAAGATATTAGCTTGAATCTAATCAGGTTTTCATATAACGGTGAATATTTAATGCTTTGTTACCAAGGTAACATTGATTGCAAACCCTGATTTGAAGACTATATAAGGGAGAACTCTAGCAACTGGTAAAGCTAATCCCCACACCTCCTGTGTGATACTAGTTGCGACTAGAGTCGATTCTCCTTTAACCTAGGTTTTTCTAAAACCTTTATAGGTTAACGACTTAAAGACTTCATTGGGATTCTGAAGCCAAACACAACTATTTTCTTTGTAGTTGCTTGTTCTGTTCTTACTTTGGTATATCGTATTGAGTACTATCTTCTCTAAGATTTGCTCGAGATTCAATTTCCGATAGGTAAGATAAAAAGTAGTCACAAACATCTTCGTCTCATCGTTTGTGATTTCACAATATCTTGTTCCGCTACCATACATTTAAGATCATTGTGAGGTGATTAATATTACTAGACTGTTCTTCGGGAATATAAGTCTGATGTATCAATTGGTTCTTGTTCACCTTGATTTATCAAAAGATGGAACAAAAAACTCTTAGGTATTTCTGTGGGAGACAGATTTATCTATTCAATAGACTTTTCTGTGTGAGACAAATTTGTTTATAAAGTCTTCGACTTTGGGTCGTATCAACTCTTAGTCGTGGGTGAGATCAGCTAAGGGAATCAAGTGCGTAGATTCCTGTTGGGATTCAGAAACGTAAGCAACGCGACTGTACCTTAATCAGTGTGAGATTGGTTAGGGCTCAACTATATTCCAGTCCGAAGTTAATTGTTTCTTGAACAAGGTTTTCGATATTGTTAGAAAAAGACTTAATAATGCAATAGAGTTCTCGTTCTCTATCAAGAGACTTCTCAAGTTCATTAGTGAATTGAGAATATTTTTCTTCAAGAGATCCCATTTTAGAAGCTTGAAAATCAATAATCTTAGCAGATTTTTTTAAAATTCTGGTGAGTTCCAACTCAGATTCTGACATAGAGACATTTGTCACTTTAGAGGGAATGTTATCAGAACCTGATAACATAAGATTTTTACCTCGGGATTCGGAAGAATCTTCTAAGGAGTTATCCTTTGAGGTAAGCCCCAGACATTTGGCATAATCAAAATTTTGGAAGACATAACGATGTACGTTTGTTTGAGATAAAATTTTGTCCACTGAAATCAGATTGCTACAAACATAGACTTATGAGGTCTTAGCGTGTTTTCCTGATCCGATACCAATTGAAAATGCGGGGGGTATAACAACCACACCCAGTATTTTGTTCGGAAATCAGTATGGACTAAACTCCAATATAATTCCGACTTTCCGAGAGCACCAACTTAAAAGTGAGACTCAATCAATAAAGATATCCAAGAGCTTTATCTCTTTCTCAATACAATCATCAAATCAACTAGATAGAAATTTGTGAGATAAATTTTTATGAGAATAACTCGGATGGTACCAAGACCAATGTCCGAGTTTCAATCAAGTCTTATCCAACAAACAAGGTCCGATTTATCAACTGTGATTGAACTACGCACAACCCGTGATATTTAAATTATATAAACAAATATAATGGGGAAAAGAAATAACACAGACACCAGAAATTTTGTTAACGAAGAAACCGCAAATGCAGAAAAACCCCGAGAACAAGTCCAAATTTGAACGCCATGCTGTATTAAGCCGCTACAGACTCTATCCTACTACAAGTTAACTTCATACTGGAATTTAGTTGAGACCTAACCAAGTCTCACACCGATTAAGGTACAATCGCGTTCCTTACGCCTCTTGAATCCCAGCAGGACTCTGCGCACTTGATCCCTTAGCTGATCTCACCCACAACTAAGAGCTGCTACGACCCAAAGTCGAAGAATTATAAACAAATCTATATCCCACAGATAAGTCTATTCTGGTTGTTGTTTGCGTCTTAAGATAAAGATCAAGGTGTACAAGAAACTCAACTAATAATCCGGTCTTATACTCCCGTAGAGCAGCCTAGAAGTATTAGTCACCTCACAATAACCTAACTGATTAACAGAAAACGTTACTGCGGAATCACAAGAGTCTGAGGCGAAGAGTTATTGTGATTACTTTTTATATCTTACCTATCGGAGAAAAATCTCGAGAAAATCTTAGAGAAGATTAAACGCAACGCGATAGAAAAAGTAAGATCAGAATACGCAACTACAGAGAAAATAGTTGGATCTGGCTTCAAGAATCCCAAATGAAATCTTCAAGTCGTTAACCTAATAATGGTTTTGGAAAACCTAGGTTATTGGAGAATCGACTCTAGTTTGCAACTAGGACACACGAGAGTGTCGGGATTAGGTTTCCCAGATGCTAGAGTTTTCCCTTATATAGTCTTTCAAATCAGGTTTGGTTACAATCAAAGCTAAGATAGCTTAGTAACAAAGCAATTGCTATTCACCGTTAGATGAACTCCTGATTTAAGATTCAAGCTAAGTCTGCTTAGAAAATAAGCAATCAATCTCCACCGTTAGATGGTATCAGCTTGATACATACAAATAAAATATACTTATATTTAGATATAAATGAACCGTACCTTAACGTGTGTAACCGTTGTCTCAATAATAGTTAACCGAAGTTAGCCACATGAACACTTATAGTTTAGCCATATTCATCTAACACTTCTAGATCAAATATGATAATCAATAAATCATGATAGATAATCAAATGAATCTAAATGTGTTACAAGAGAGTTGTTCAAATGTTCATCAACCCATAGAAATATGTACGAACAATTTGAAACATATTCGGTTTGGTTTGTAGTTGTACAAAGTATTTATACAAGAAAAACTTCATTAATATAATGCCACGATTTGCAAAACAAGTTCGCATACCTTATTTTATTAAAGTTCCAGGGATTTTATTTCGCAAACGAATCTGAGTTCATGAGTATGAATCGTCATACTTACCGATTTTAGAACCTAGCCACTGTATTCACAAACAAAGTACGCGAACCAAAGTTCCGGACTTACCTAGTCTTAGCCGTTCGCAAACCACAGTTCCGGACCTTTGACAATTAAACCCGTTCGCAAACACAGTTCGCAAACTAGAGTTCCAGACCTGACTAGTATTCGCAGTTTGCATACAAGGTACGCATAGTGTGCTATATCCAAACATTGGTAGTAGTTCTAAAACTCTCATTTAATCATTAAAACATCTTTAGTCGACAACAATGGTAATCTTACACATACCACTATCTTCAAGTAATTAGTCGATCAATACGAAACTTCCCAAGATAACATCAAATGATTGTCTCACATAAATCATGTAAGATGTTGAAGGTAATTTTCACATGATCATCTTGACTTAGTATTTAGTTTCCAATAAATAAATGGTCTCCAACTAAACTTGTCAAATAGATGATGAAGTTTATCTAAAGCTAAAAAGCTTCCAACACGTATTTCGAGAAATATATAAACGAGATAAACTCGGCTCGAAATTTCAAATGTTTATAATGTAAAAGTCTATATAGCTATACGACTTAGTCTCTTTTAGAATATAAAATAGAATAGACTTCTGAGTGATAGATAAGTTTTAGTCTCCATATACCTTTTGTTGATGAAGTCCCTCCAAGATTTTCAGTAGATCTTCTTCTTCAATTGGTGAACACCGTGAAGTCTAATACTCAACTACACACTTTTATCCTAATCCGATACATAGCTATAAATAGATTAGAAATCAAGTATATAGTTTTGATCAATTAAACTTGAAAAACAAGCTTAAGATAGCAACGGTTGCGAATTCGACCGAGAAGTGCTCTAACAGATAGTAGAAGCATCATACTCGTTCTGTATATTTATTCTGCATAGTCAGGGAACATTTGCGACATCCTGAATACCTTATTGCTCTATACTAGCGGCCAATACATCTAGGAGCGTTCAATCATTCTCGATCTTATACAGAAGTGAATACTGAAATTGTTCAGTATTGATGAAATATGCAAAATATTGAAAGCTCAGTTGAGAGGCTTTAATAATTATGCATTTATGCGTACTCTGAGTGGCTATACACTCATTCACAAATTATAGTGGCATGAGGTTTCATGCTTAAATTCTGAAATATTAATTTCACATAATCATCTGATTGCTGGATCAGAAATATACAAAATTATGATTTTACAATTTTAGCCTTCGTCAAAAATCCACCATCAACAATTGGATTACAAAATGATGTTCTCTTCAGCATTAAAAGTAATCAACTGAGAAATAAAAGGAGGAACAGACACCCACAGGTGAAAATTAAATTCAGACTCATTGTCCAACAAATCGACGAGACATGCTTTAGACCGAGGAAGCTTAGTAGACCAGCACAAGATCCTGGCGTTGTCTTCTTCAGAGAAAGCATGACGCGAATTAGCAGCTGGACCTTGAAAGATACCATGTGGGATAGGCATATGATTGCTGAAGCGTACCCACAATAATGCTTGGAGAAACATTGAATTAACATATGATTCAATTTTCATAAAACCATTATAGACGCTGGTGTCTATAACTAAGGAGTCCAGGTTAGAATATAATGAACCCAGGAACAAACTGTCAATGGGAAGTTTATCACATTTAGCCATCTTGATAGTGAGAGGAGCTACAAATGACTCCAACAAAAGTCCACCATCTTCAAGCACATCTCTGGAAAACCACAAATACAAGAAAACAAAAATAGTCAACGTACTATCCGCAGGCTTATTTTGATCCATGTTTACCGGACACCAGTATATCAACCATTGATCACAATAGTTTCCAAATGTTTTATTAATGTCATGCATCTTAGATGTTAAGACTTCAGACATCACAGTCTCTTCTGCCGAGGACCTTTCAGGAAGGTTACCTGTAACAGGAAGATGCAACAAGACTGCAACATCCTCCAAAGTGATGTGAACTTTCCCCATCTTCATATGAAAGTGTGAGTAGGAATGCACCTGCGAGCAAGAAGAGATACCATACCTCGCATATCATGATTAATGAACAAATCTCCAGCCGCCCTGAAGGCCTCAGTTATTTGAGAACTGTCTAACATGATCATGACCTAGCATATGCCTTGTCTATCCTGAGAAGTATGTTAAAGGTCTTCGAGAAAGTTTGAAGTCTATGGACGAAGCAGAATAATTTCCTCCTTGCAGACAAACGAATTATTTCTTGGGAAGATACTATATTTCTCTGGGATTTATGAGAAGACGAAACGCATAACCCCGAGGAAATTTTTCGGGTTTATACTGAATTACATAGAAATCATCTTCCATATTCGGAGTATTATTAATTATTGTTTCTTCTTATTCTCCATCAAAAGAGGTATCATTATAGCTATCGTCTGACATCTCTGCAAGGTAGCTGTGACATTCATGCAATACGTCTACTTCAATATATCTGATGTGGGACATTTAGACCAAGTCTCCCACATTTGACATGAGAGTCAAACCTTTTTCCATTTCTAGTATTGTTTCTTAATTTATGATTTCCCTATTTTAGAACTTGTTGGTTTCCTAGTTTAGCTTGATTTCCCTTTTTTAGTTATAATACTTTAGGAAATAGTGAAGCATATATAAGAAGGCCTAGTATTGTAGAATATCTACACATTCAACATTATTATCTTATTTGATTTATCAAAGATATATTATTTAGTTATTATTGTTCTCTAGTTTTCTTATTTCTTTTGTGAATCTATTGATTTCACACTAGTTTTCATTATATTTTGGATCTTTGATCCAAGTTATACGCTTTCGCTACGTTAAGTGGTATCAGAGCCTCGATTGACAGCCTCCACTAACATGGGTCATAAGAAAATTGAAGAGTTGAAGACACTTTTGAAGAAAGACCTAGAAACTGATATGCAGACATTGGCTATCTAACTTAGAACGGAGTTGAACACAGATATGGATAAGCGAATTGAAGATTTCAAAGAGTAATTTTATACTAAGTTCATAGGACACGAAAAAATGAAGATAATTGAAGAAATTCCTAAGACCCAACCTGGAACCGTCCACCATCATACGTCCACCCCAAAACACCTCCATTCATCTTTAAACCCCACCAACCACTTCTCAATCTTCTTACAACCATGATACCTCCCTACATATGTCATATTACCATCCATTATATACTACTTCAACATACTCTTCTTGTCCACCTTACACAACCCCATAATTTGAATTCTCCGAGGAGTTTAACACTTATTTTACTCCCCGAAATTTGCACAAAACTTGTATAAAACAACAAGTAATTGATGTAGATGATTATGATCCATATTATTATCCTCCACCACCACGCCATCAAAGAAATACGGGAAATCCACAAACTTATCGTCTGAAGGCTGATATAACCCCGTTTGATGGTTTGTTAAACATTGAAGATTTTCCTGATTGGTTGTGCACATTTGATAGGTTTTTGACATATATTGGCATACCGGAAGATCAAAAAGTAGAGCTTGTTGCTTTTAAGCTTACGGTGCTAGCCTCCTAATGGTGGGATCATCTTCAACTAAAACGAGCCAATCAAGGACTAGGACAAGTTCAATCATGGACATCCATGAAACAAATGTTGAAGAAGAGATTATTGCCTCCAGACTATATGCAAACCTTGTTCATCAGTTTGCATAACTCTCGCCAAGGTAACCACTCAGTATAAGAATATGTGACTAAATTTTCTCGTTTATTGTCTCCGAATCAGCTGAATGAGACGGTTGATCAAATAACCGGACGTTTCTTCAATGAACTTGATTGGAATATACAAGAAAGGTTAGATACTCAACAATACACTTCTCTTTATGTTATCATTAATAATGCTCTGAAGATAGAAACTTTCATGCTTTCTCCACAACCATACCCAAATTCCTCCTTCTCTAACCCTAGAAAACTTTTTTTTCAAAGTTTTTCTAATAGGCAACAACCTTCTCCATACCAATACCGTATTTCTCCTACTCCCATTACCACTCAACCATCTTCGTCGCAAACCCTACCTGCCATGAAGACTCCATCACCTCCACCCCAACCTAGTAATGCTCAACCCATTAGGTCAAAACCTCAAAACCCTTATGCATACCCAACATAAAATAAGTGTTATAAGTCTAAACAGCTAGGAAACATATCAAATCAATGTAGGAGTGGGCATACATTGATGACTGAAGAAAAGTACGCTAATGTGTATGAACAAGAAAGTGAAGAAGTTCTTCGAAATATCGAAGATATACCTATCTATGGAGAGGAATGAGATGAAGAAGATTATGCCACTTGTGTTATTTGAAACCTATTGTCTATTCCCCATGTAGTATATACAACTCATAATCGTGTATTTGCATTCAATGCCGTGTGCAAGACAAGATCTGTGATATGATCATCGACAGTAGGAGTTGTCAAAATATTATTTCATTTATATTGGTGGATCACTTGCAATTGTCTACCCATCCACATCCTAAGCCATACTCCATTGGTTGGCTTTTCACATATTACTTGGACGCCCATGGCTATATGACGTAGATGTTACTTATCGAGGTAAAGCTAATATATATTCATTCATCTACAATGGTAAGAAAAACATATTGCAACCATCTTACGCGAAACCTAGTCCAAGTCTACAACAAGAAGACACAATGATGTCCACCTTCCTACAACTATTCCTACTCAAGTGCAGTCCTTACTAGATGAGTTCACATGCGTTTTAACACCTGATATGCCTAATTCTTTGCCACCTATGAGAAATATTCAACACCAAAGAGATCTTATGCTTGGTGCAAGTTTTCATAATCTTCCTCACTACCATACGAGCACTAAATAACACGATATACTTCGAGGTCAGGTGGATGAATTGCTTTCCAAAGGTTTCTTACAACCTAGTTTGAGCCCATGCGCCATTCTCGTTTTTCTTGTGCCTAAAAAAGATGAAACTTGGCGTATGTTTATTGATAGTAGAGCTGTTAATAAGATAACGATCCTTTATCGTTTCCCAATTCCAAAATTAGATGATATGCTTGACATGATCTCCGGTTCCCATATATTTTCGAAGATTGATCTTAAAAGTGGGTATCATCATATTAGAATTAGGCTTGGAGATGAATGGAAGACTGCGTTTAAGACAAAGGATGGTCTCTTTGAGTGGCTTCTTATGCCATTTGGTTCGTCTAAACCTCCAAGTACATTTAAAAGGGTTATGAACCAAGTCGTACAACTTTTCATTATTAAGTTTGTTGTGGTTTATTTCGATGATATCCTTATCTATTCGAAATCTGAAGATGAACATCGCTCTCACTTGTGGGTTGTTTTCAATGCTCTCAAGAAGAATGAATTATTTATCAATATCAAAAAGTGTCAATTTTTCACTTCTAAGATTCTGTTTTTGGGTTATGTGGTTTTTGTATCCAAGTATATTATTCAAAAATCATAGCTATTCGTGATTGGCCTACTCTGAAGACAGCATCTGAAGCTCGTAGTTTTCATGGTTTAGCTTCCTTTAACGTAGATTTATAAGGGATTTCGGCTCTATCGCAACCCTTATTACAGTTGGAAGGATAAACGGTTCTTATGGACTGTTAAAGCTGAATCAAGCTTTCAATTGTTAAAACAAAGGCTTACTTTTGCTCCTATCCTTGCACTACCTGATTTTGACAAGCTTTTCAGGTGCATTTTGATGTTTCCATATTCGGAGTCGGTGTTGTTTTATCCCAAGAAGGTAAACCCATTGTATTTCTTAGTGAAAAACTCGCCGAAGCTCGTCAAAAGTATCTACCTATGAGTTGGAATTATATACCGTGATTCGTGCACTATGAAAATGGAGACATTATTTAATACATAATGATTTTATCTTGTATATTGATCACCAATCCCTCAAGTATATCCAGAATCAATCACCATCCAATAGAATGCATGCAAGTTGGATTTCTACTTTGCAAGAACATACATTCTCTATTCAGCAGAAGTATGGTATGGACAATAAGGTCGCGGATGCATGATAGGTGTAGAATACACCTTGATTTAATATATACTAGCCCTTAACACGGCACGGGCCATGATGTTGGTTCATTTTTAATATATCATATAATTTGTGTCCCGAATACTTATCAACTCCTTATGATTTAATATGTGTGTCATAAAAATAATTGGGATTTTCCTCTCCTTTTTTCTTGTTTTTTTCCTTTAACGCCGGAGATTTTCTCAAAAGAAAGAAATATAATCTTAACTCCAGACATTTTTTCATTTAAGTTCATTGCTTATAATGAGATAATGCTCTACATGAACATGGAAGTTTAAATATTTTTTGGAAATTTGTCGTCAGCAACGCTCATCTCAGTGAAATCAACTAATCAATATCGTCCATAAAAGTCTCCCCATGCTCCTATTTCGCTCTAGATGACTCATCTATCATGGTCATGTTGTCGATCCTCCAAATAGGCAGAGAATAGTATATTTTTGCATCGAACAAATGATACAAACTCTCCAATGTGACATGATTTTCCTGTAATTTTTCAACACCCATTAAATGACAATGTTTAAAATGTGTACCCATTACCTTTTCGAAGGGATTGTATATATGCGAACCTATGCCATTAAATATTCAACAAAGTATTGTGCCCAGCAGTTCGTCTGAATGAAGGCTTTGGTAACTTCAAAAGTCTTGGACATTTTGTCACTTCCGTATGTTTCTACCTTCACTTGGAATACAATCTGGCGACACATTACCTCATAAAAAACCTTGAACACCTCCTATTTCAAATTAATAGGTTGTCAATAGATTCTTTACCAAAAGTTGACATATTCTACATTGAATATTTATAAAAAAAAATTATGGTATTGTGGATCGTTGCTTTCTAAGATTGTAGTTTTCAAACTTGGCCTCTTCAAGTCCCACGACTTTCTAAGTTTATATATCTTGTTTGTTCTTAACATTTTAGTTAACCATATTATGTTTGTTACTAACTTTAAACTTGATCTCATCTTCTACTGTGAACTTTATGTGATTTTAGAATCAAAATAGTTATACCTGTTTCATTCGTATCAAGTAATACGTTGTATATCCCAACAATTATTCTATAACAATTCATTTCTTTTGCCTTTTCCGGACCATTAGTAGCCATTATTGTCAAACGCAATGTGTCTAATTTTTGTTGATGTTATGTATTTGCAATGTTCATTTTTCTTAAATAAATAGATTGTGGAAAAACTAAAAATAAAAAGAACATAAGTATTACATCTGGTCTAAGTTACTATATCCAAAGTACTCCGGACACTGCTTCTGGTGCCTTGTTTCCTCAAATTCCTCGTTGCATTCTAGACAGTACATGCCACACCAATCATTTGCGAAGTGAGCTATTTGCGCAAGTGTGGTCAATGTATCCCTTGCCTGTAATAATAATAATAACACGTCAATTTTTTTCAAGGCATCCAGTTGTATATGGTATGAATCTAATAGATTTGAATTATACCTCAATCTTAGATATCACCTTCTTCTCACATAACATAGCAATTGAGGAAGGACAAATCTTGACCACTATGTACATAGGTAGAGTTAGCCAAACTATGTTTTGCAATTGTCTTACGTGGAAATTATTATTAATCCATATTTTAGTCGGCTCCTATCGAAGCCGATCTAACTAGTCCTATAGAAAGTTAATCTTAAATTTTTGACCTTATTTCTTGACCAAATTATTGAAGTATTCTCAGTCATGTTCTGCTTTGTGTGATCTACCCATCTGTGTCTACTCTACCTTCTAACCCAGTGAATGTAACCTATACATGTTTATTCGTAATTTGATATTGTTGATTTGTAATCAAGAGGTCGCATGATTTGAGAATGTAAAATATAAAAAATATTCTATAAACATCGGAGGCGAAATTTAGATTTATGATTTAGAGTTTTTTATGATGATTTTGGTGAACAAACATAATTTTCAAACATACATTTTAGAACGCAAATACATTTTCTCGGTCAATAAGGTTTTATATCGGGAATTGAGTGAAAGTTGTTGTCTTTGTAGGTAGTTGTCACGAAACAACTCGACATTGATGGTCTTTCAGGAAAAAGAATGTAGTAATACTTGAGAGAGCGATAATGTTCTCTTACGCGGGTACACCAATTTCCTTTATATAATACGGGTGATCCAACAGTCATGATCATATTGTCTTATACGTTCCGGTATCATCCTCGAATAATTTGGTTTTTGTCCTTATCAATCGTGCTAAAAACAACCAATTACATCTTTCACAATACAATGTTGCATGTTTTGTGAAGGTTATTTTTTTACTTGGTCAATAAAACTCACTAAAAAGCAAAAATTATTATTATCCACTATTATTACCAACACCCACCACAATAAAAACCATCCACCGCCACTATTTCTTCCACCAATATTAATGTTACCTCCTCCACCATTCACAAACACCCGCCACCGCTTATACTAACCCTACTTCCACTACCACCATTAGAATTAATATAGTTTTTAGTAAAATTATTTATTAATTAAATTATGTATTTATTAATTAATCATTATGAACAATCAATGAGACACTAATTAATAAAACATTTAAAAAAGGTTAAGTTGAACCAACCCCAGCGGTAAATTTATCTTTGCCAATGAAAAATCCTGACCACACTTTACATAGACAAATCGATAATAAATAATTTCATATGTTCTGATCTTGATTCGTGTTGTTCGTTTAGTTATTACATAACATGGCAATTGATTGCACCAATTTTTTAAAATGGACATGTGTTTTATCGAGTTTATTTTAACATTAGAATGATCAACCACATTTTATACTTTATAATATAACGTTGCACATTCTGTGGCGTTACGAAATTAGCATAATATGTTTTTGTTCACCAATACTCGCCACCACCATAAAACCATACGAATCCATTTTTTTAATCCACCACCACCTAGTGGCAGAGCCAAGGGTTGACTAACCTGGCTCTAACCCCTTAAATTTTTAATAACTACATAATTTTTTTAGTTTATTTTATAAATAGTACTTTGTCCAGATATATTTATGGTTTAGTCCACCAAAGTTTACATGTTTCTTTTTTTAAAAAAAAAAGTAGGCCTCCTCAATGTCAATTTTTGACTCCACCACTGCCACCAGCACTGCTGCCCATCCCATGTAGGTTGTTGGACGTAATTCTAATTTTCAATCACAAATGCCATGTATGAGGTTTAGATTGAACAAAATGTCGTCAATTGATTAGTTTCATTATTTTTTTTCCGTGTATATATTCTTTTTTTTGTATTGCAATCAATTTTATACGATATAGTACCAAAGATAACAGGGGTACCATCTGGGTGATCCAACTACGATCATGAAAATATTATCTTGTATGATATCATCCCTGAAATATATGGTACCTTCCTTAATCAAAAGTGTTAAAAACAACCAACCACATCTTCCACACTATGATGTTATCGATGTTGTAACGACTACATAAAATTAATATTGTCCATCACTACTCACCAGCACTCACTGTCACTACTTCTTCCACCACAAACCAAGGGCGGAACCAGAATTTTGAGGAAAGAGGGAGAATAAACTCTTGGCAAGTTGGATACATGTGAAAAATGGACTTTGTATCCCATTTTACGATAAAAGAACAAAAATAAATATAATTGTGCTTGGCTCCGCCCTTAACCACCACTAATCTTTCGGCCTCCACCTCTTCTACTACTCATTGTCGCCAAACATGTCTATTGATATTA